>NW_006436282.1:30491984-30502499 GCF_000325575.1 Pteropus alecto
AGGCCGGCTCTGCAGGAGCCGCACTCGCTGTCTGCGGAGGGGCGACGGCCCAGGCTCTGTCCTCCGGGGCTGGAACGCCGCAGGTCCGCTCGCTGTGCCTCAGTTTGCTCAGCAGGAGCCGGGATCGAAACGCTGCCTCCTCGCCGGATTTTCCGAGGGAGAGCGAGGTTGCGAAGCCCTGGCAACGATGCTGCCTCCTGGATGCCGTTGGCCCTGTCGTCACCCTCGTCCTCATCCTCGTTCTGATGAAAACCAGTAGGGACCCCGTACAGTGAGAAAAATGTTAACGTGGATGTGAAAATCCAGAAAAGTTAACGAATTCAGGACCCTGAAGGCAGCCAAAGGGAAAATGACAATGATTCGGGAAGGGTGAGGGGATAGGAAAATGAACTGGAGACAGAAACAGCAATTTGAGAAACCGGATGTTTTTTACTCGAACGGCCACTAGATCCGAGATCCGAAGACCTGGGCTCTCGGCCCCGAGCTCCGAGCCTGACACGTGGCGATGACGTCACGCTCAACCCCGTCCCTCAGTTAGTTCATCTCTGAAAAGCTTTTCTGCCTCACAGAATTGTCATGAGCATTAACGATATGATAAATGGGAAATACTCTGAGAATTATAAAGCACTACGAAAATAATTATAATAGCTAATATTTATTAGGAGCATAATTTCCTAAATGCCTGCCGATTTTCTAAATTATTTTCCCGCGTTAATTATTTTAACGGTCAGAACTTCACCAGGAGAGAGGACCAGGCCTGTTACTCTCCCCGCTAAGCTGACAAGTCCGAGGGACAAACGCGCGTCCAGGCCACGTAAGAGGCCCGCCCGGCATCTCGGCACAGTCTGTGTCCAGGGTCTGCTCCCCAACCACTGCACAAACTGCCCGAAAATCCATCAGCCGGCCAAATGATTGAGTGATCGATCAATTCAACAAATGAGCATTGGGCTATCATGTGCCAGGCACCATCGCAGGCTCTGTGATTCAACGGGGACCCTGAGTGACGAAGCAGCTGCCCTCGAGAATGCTGCTTTGTCATGTGAACAGACCGACGAACAAATAACTCCCACGTCACGTGGCAGAAGCGCTAAGAAGGACGACATGGCAAGGCTGAGGGGCAGAGACACGTCTGACCGGGACGTCCTCGGCGAGATGACCGGGAACACAGAACGGGCCGGACGGGCGGGGCGGGGGTGGTGGCAGGAATGTCCATACAGCCGACACTGGCTCACTCTGCGTGGCGCCTACGGGGAGCTTTCGGAGAAGAAGGCTGCAGAATAAGGATGAGAGGCCTTCGGGGAGAGGAAGCAAGGCCGGCGGGGCCAGAGCTCGTGAGCACGGAGGTCGGAGGTGGCCGGGGCCGTGGCCGCAGGGGGTACGCCAGCCACGGTGCTTCCCCTGGGCACCCCTGGTTTCATCGGCAGAGGGTCATAGTGTCAATATCTTAAATGCGAGCTCTCAGGAAACGAGCTCGCTGACCCCAGCCACTCACGGTGCCAGGAGGGGAGCCAGGCAGAGAGAGGTCGGGGCTAGTGACATGCTCGGTACCAGGTCACAGTCTACAGGCCGCTGGATCACCAACCAGTTCGACTGAAATCATGCTGTCCCTGGTAAGCAACCGGCATGCACCCACGAAAGTGTGATTTCAGAGTCCACATAGCTCTCAGAATGTCAGTAAACAGATATCACCCACACAGCTTCATACAGAAACAAGAGACAGGCACAGGAGTTACAGCTAACAAACTTTTATCCGCCTTCTATCGTGCTTAGCTGTCAAGCCAGAACAGCCGATCACTTATCCATGTTTCCAAAACAACCGATTCGCTTTCTCATTATGGAAGGTCAGGGTACCTGGATTCTAACAGCATCGGACAGTATCTGTCTCGTTAGACTTAAAAGGTGTATGAGAAGAGTCTATGTGACCTGCCTGTTACCTGAGTCTCGACTGTCAAACTTTCTACTGAGTCAAAAGCAGCTGATGAAATTACTCAGCAAACAAGACAGACCTAATGTCGGATGTTGACCTTACCGCTCAGAAGCAGCAGAAGGCGTCAGCCAAGGTTTGTGTAGCCAGAAAACACAACCGCTGTGATCGGCGGCCCCAGCATGGAACCCGCAAGGCGTATGCTCGTCCACGGCCTTGACTGCAGCTCTCGGGACAAGCGCGTCTGTTCTTCACTGGCCAGACGGTGATACCATTCAATTGTGATAATTATGTACATGTAATGTTTTCGCTAGAGCAATCACTAAAAGTGCTCTAGAAAGATATGTGCTAAATAGCTTTAAAATATAAACAAGTGTGCTTCTAAAATATGGTCAAAAACAGACAAAAAGGAGAAAAGACAAACAGAAAAACAGAACATAAAACATAAAATGGAAAATATAAGCCCTAACATATCAATAATTACATTAAAGCTAAAATGTCTAAAATACAAAGATTAGTAGATTATGAAACATGACCCAACTATATGCTGTCTTCCAAAACCTGACTTCGAATATAACAATCTGGACAGGGAGAAAGTAAAAGGAGAGAAAAAGATGATACATCAGATAAACATGAATCAAAGGAAAACAGGAGTAACTATATAATATCAGATAAAAGAGATTTCAGAGAAAAAAGTTACCAGAAGCGATGAAAAACACATACTAAGAAAAGGGCCGATCCCCCGAGAGCTGATGGCAAGTCTGGATGTATTTGCACCAAACAGAAGAGCTTCGAAATGCTTGACGTGGAAACAGATAGAGCTGAAAGGAAAAGCAGACAAATCCACAACCGTGGTTAGAAATGTCAACTCTCTCAGCAACTTGGTTTTAAAAACTAGACGTAAAACAAGCAAGAACACGAGAACACCATCGACCACCAGGATCTGAACCTCTGAGGAATGAGAGATGATAGAATTGATTTTAAAACATTTCGGCGACAAAAAACCATGCAGTAGATATGAGAAATGTCATTAATTATAAAATTTACACATGCTTATGTTAATTAGTATATTCTATTTTTCTATACGCTTGAAAGTTTTCGTAAAAGTTAAAAAATAAATAAATAGTAAACAGTACTTTGTAACTAGTCGGTTCTTTTTGTTAATTAACCCGCCTTTGATTTTTAAGACCTACTACGTGAACCTGCTAGATACTTTTAAAGCATTTTTATAAAATAGAGATGATGATTCTTTGAGTTTTTTTTAATATAGACCCACAGGTTTGCGACGTTTGCCCTCGCCCTCCTTTTAAATGGCAAATGTTTACTGAGCGTGTATTCGGATAAGATGAAAAAGATGTTTTCCTTAAGGGGCCCATAATCTGATCAGGGAGGGAAACACGTGAGCACTCAGAAAAGACTGTGACACTTGGGACACAAATGTGTAGCGATGCAGAGATCAACACGCTCCACGGGGACGGCGACCCGTGGCGAGGAAGAAGCCTCTTGGTGTTTGAACTGAGCTTTGACGGATGATAGGCATGTACAGATTTTCAAAAAGAGCAGAGATGGCATTCTAAGTAGGAAGGAGAATACACGGAACGGCATAAGGCGAGGGCTATGAGCAAAAACCGGTGGATTTCGGACAAGGTCGATACGGTGGGACGTCAACGCAGAGTGGCTAGAAATAAGGCAGGATAAGTAAACATTAATAAAGTCAATCGGGCCTTATTGATCACAAGCTTTGATCAACTCCTGGAGTCTGCGATCATCTTTTTGTCTTGCTAGCGAGACGACAGCCACCTGCGCCTGTTCGTGTGATGGCGATGAGAAGTCGTTGTCAGCAAGTCCTCACGAAAGACGTCGTCGGTGGGTTCTGTGACTTTAAGCGAAACGACTTACGAAGAAACCCATCTTACCATAAGCTAATCGACGGAATTGCTGGAACAGCGCTGAATGCTGACACGCGCGCGGCAAAGCTCTGGGAGGTTACAGCAGGGTGAGAGCGTCCAGGTCCCTAACTTCGGCAGCGGTGGACTTCGTGTGACAATCCAGGAGGGGCTTCTGACCGGCAATCGACACTATATAAGCCGGGTCCCGTGTCATCGTGGGCGGCCGTGAGAAATCCCAGTCTACTTCCCATGCTGCCGCCAATCCAAGGGGATAGAACCCTCCAGGGCATGTGTACTTGGCTCTTCCGTTGTCCATTGTTAAAATAAGCCTGCTGGACCTCCCTCAGAGGATGAGTAATGCAAATGGGCTCGCCGACGAGTACAAAACACAGTTCAAAGACTTTGCCCTACGAATGATGGGAAACCGTGGGAAATCATTAAACAGAATCAAAAATAGATCGTAGAAAAACTTCCTTTGTAGCGACATAAAGAAAGATTGACAACAGCTGAGACTTTCACAGCTATTTGCGTGATCGATGACGGGGCTGAAATAACGAAGCGCCGTGTACCTGTAAGAAGGTGACGTGTTTTAAAGGCTTGTAGAAGGCGGCGTAAATGAAGCTCTCGCTGACTGAGTGCAGAGTGTGAGTCAAAGCAAGGCTCCCACGCTGGAGGCTCAGGGCAGCAGGTGCCGGCATTACTGTTATTTAGGATAAGCGATCAGGAAAGAAAATAGCACTTGCAATGAAATCGAGAATTTTCTTAAAGGATATCTATGGATGAACTTGGGGGAGTGAAGGCCGACATGTACGGTATACTGTAGGTGCTCCAGAGAGGAGTCTGGACTGAAAGCTTACTCTTGGAAGCTTGAGCGTGCGCACGCAAGAAATAACAGCCCCCTGGAATGACACTGGGGAGGAAATGAAGAACACACACGTGTTGTCCACAGTGCAGTCATTTGGTTGGAACAACAACAGCAACAACAACAACAAAAAAAACCCTAATAATGTTAAGTACGAACCAGCTTCCATTGTATAAATAATTGCCAATAAGAAAACAGAATACAACAATATTTACAGCAGGGACTCACATACAGAGTAACGAAAAAGAAATTGAGCAGGGGTTATGCAATGCCTTTTAGAGGGCATGTGGTTTTATCAAACATCTCAGGTTAAGTGACATGGTGGTAATAAGCAATCCTTAAAATATCAATGACTTCTAGATGCAAATCCTGTGTTTCTCCCTCATGCAACCCGTACGTGACAGATCAGCTGGGGTGGTATCCTGTCTGTCCTTATCTGAGGGTTTGGGCTAGAAGAACAGACCTATAAAGACATTTCCAACCACGAAAAGAAAGTAGGACATGGTAGAACCACATCACACGTCAAAGCTTCTTCTTCAGTGCAACTAGGCCGCTTCTGGTCACACTTTCTTAGCCAAATGGCCAGGTCTGACATCAGCGGAGGGCTGGATGGTTAGTCTCAAACATGTAAACAATGGTACCTCCCAACCCAAGTCACTTTTGCGTGCTGTTGGTAAACTCTATAGTGAAAAAGTGATTTTTGTATAGAAAAAATAAAGTCCACATAAACTAGATTTTAAAATGTGGACAATTATTTGCAACATATAGAACATAAATTGTCACCAAAGACTTAATAGCGATTACCTAGAGTGTGAGGCTTCGAAGGCATTCGACCTTATTCAATGCTGTCCTTCCTCCGATGACGACTCGTGAGAGAGGAAGCAGATTTATATGTATCCTCAGCGCACCTTATACTCAGAGCCAGGCCTCTGGATAATAATAGCATCACACTTTTTTTATGCTTCTCTACATATATTTATTGTTTTTGCAATTAGCAAGCATTTTTTTTTTTGCAAGAATAATAATGCTACTAAAATCGTAAGAAAATTATCAACACCCCAGTAGATAGATGGGTGATTATTATGAGTGGAACCATCACCAATTAGGAAATAGAAACAACAAAGAAACTTATGAAAAATGTCCAAGAACATTTATAATGAAAGCATAGAAATTTAAGCAACAATAAAATTCAATTTTTACACCTATTAAATTAACATAAATCTAAATACATGTTAGGATTTAATCCAAAATGAGACAGACAGAATCACACTAATCCCTTCCCAACGACATTGCAAATTGGTACAATTTTGAAAAACATAATGGAAATACATTTCAAGAGCTATGAGAAAGTTATTAATCTTTGACCCATTAATCTAACTCCTGGGTATTTTCGTAAGAAATAATTCAGTGGAGAAGGTCCCCCTAGAGCTTATATTATTTTGCCAACACAGACGTTAATTGAAACCTAACTCATAGAAACCATTTCCCCTGAGTCCTTTCAAGTGGAGCTGCTCATTGGCTGACACAGCCTAGGGACAGGTTTGAAGAGTCAGCCTGCCACCCCCTCGGCCCCAAAGTCCCTCGGCTCCTGTGAACTCCAGGCTTAAATGCAGCTAATTGGGAAGATGCAATGTGCAACCCGGTGAGCACTCAGTGAGTGCTTCTTGAGTGATTTAAAGATCTCTCCACAGAGAAATCATCTTAATTACAAAACAGTAGCACCCAAGAATGTTATCAATGACATAATTGGCCAAACTACTGAGTTTGAAAAATAAAGAAAAATTAGCTGAATAACAAGTAGTTTGAAAGGTCAAGAACATTATCACGCAGCCATCACTGAGAGAGATGCTTCTGGGATGACTTTCGAAAGCTATTTCCTAAGCAAGGTAATCACTGAGAACTGTTTTCCTGAATCGCTCTCTGTCTCTCTGTCTCTCTGTCTCTCTGTCTCTCTGTCTCTCTGTCTCTCTGTCTCTCTCCTCTCCCTCTCCCTCTCCCTCCCTTCCCCTCTCCCCGCCACCCCCCATCAAAGCTCTGTTGAACAGGAAGCTGCCCCTGGCTATGCTCAGCATCTCCGCGCCCATGTCCATAACAGGCAACCTGCTGACGGGCACCCCTTTGAAACATTCTATGCATCACATGTTTACAGTTTTGATTTATTGTAACCAAACTCCTCCTTGTACTATCCGTTGACTTAAATTCCAAATAGCATTAGCCCGCATTTTCGAAGAAGTGACAATATCATCCATAGTCTGTTATTTTTCTTTCTTTTTTTCCCCCTACTTAATGGAACTCGGTTTCTTATCTGAAATGAACTCTACTCTCTGTTGAAGTCAGCTCTTTCTTCTTCGCGGCTTCATCAGCCCCTACGCCCTCGGGGTGCCTGGCCAATGATGTCTTCTGGAACACTTCCTCCCTCGAGACCCACCCTCCAGTCGGGCTGCTCACGGACTGATAAGCTTCTGGGGAACATGCCTGAGTCGGTCACTCTTTCTTCCTTTGCTTTAAATTAGCTTCTTGCCTCTTTTTCGTTTCCCGTTTTCTCAAATGATAGAAATTTGAGAAAGGGAGATGGATTACAGACGATGCGGTCTGGGCACACAGCGCAGTTCCGCTTCGCCAGCCAATGGATTCCTCTCTCGGTGACTCTTCAGCAGGGGGACGTTTGGTGACTCACTCTGTGATGTCCCAAAACAGTGTCAAGCTAGCAATTAAGCTAGTACTGCCCTCCGCTAATGCGGACTTTCTGAAATCTTTGCGACTCTTGAAATGTGATATTGAAACCTAACGTATGCTATCGGAGGGGCACAGTGACTAAAACGGATGATTCCTCGTTTAAAACCAGCTTCAGGTTATTGATATTTTGATTTTTAACCGTCTAGGAGTCTCTGACTTTTCATAAGCAATTTCTGTGCTTCCTGGACTCTCTCATTTTTCTCCTTAAATCTTTTTCACCCCATTCATTTCTCACCAACGTAGTTTTACATCCGCCATTAGCCGTGATTAGCATTTCGGAATGTAATCTGTTAGGTGAACGTAGAAAATGAGGAAGCGAGCAAGCAGGCGTCACGTCGCCCCTGGCCTGCCCGAGGTGCATGCCCAGGTCTGGGTAAACGTGAGGCCGGGCAGGCGGTCACGGCGTGGGACGGAGTGACCCTCCCCCCGCATCCCAACGGCCCTGCATCACGGTGAGTACACGAAGGGATGTTCGGATCACAAGGAATAAAGTAAATAAAACGCATTTGGTGACCTAGTCAGCCTGGGAGGCGTTTTTCGGAGTAAAATTTTAAAAAAAAGAAAAACCCTTAATGAGAAAATAGAAACATCATCAATCGTAATAAAATAAAAACTGGACTTGGAGGGAACACTTGAACTAATTCCAAATGCGTATTGAACACAACGGTTGTTTCAAAACTACACACATAATCAGTAGTTAGAGTAGTACAGTTTATGTAACGAACTTTACGCCACATTTTTCTAGGAACACAGAAATTAAATGCAATCTAACTCTGCTAGGTACTTTCTCAGAAAAGTCACGTGGCCCCAGGAAGCAACATGAAATGGTTTGAGTCGTGAGTACCAAGGCTCAGGAGGTTTTAACGCATTCCCGTGACACGAAGAGAAGACCACCCGACTCAAATGTCACCTTCCGTTATGCCTCGACTGTGCCTTTCCCAATTTTAGGAGGAATCCCCATACGATGAAAGCGGAACTTATTAGAATTTATACATTTTTCAGGAGTCCTTAATTCACACCCAGGGGAACATTTTAGTGTGGAGAAAAATGTATATCCCACTGTCTTAACCGGCAGTGATGTATTTCAATACTTTCTCCCTTTATTTTTTTCTCTCCTTCCAATTTGAATTGATACATTAGATTCCTTAGATCGGAAAGTAAGTAAAATTTGTGTCTGCTTCCTCCTCACCTCATCTTTGTCACCGTCTGCTCTCCGTCTGCTCCCAGGACCAAACGAAGTGGCTACGGAGTGGCTTCCTTGAGGAAGCCAGTGGGGCATCCGTCACAAGCCTCTTCCCTCTGGGTGTGTTTCTGCGTCCACAGGGCCCTGGCTTCCGGAAGGTAGTCCCTCGCTGGTGCTTTAAAGAATTTAGCTGTTTACAGTTTGCAATGTTTCACTTTATCCAAACTGCGACACAATCTGGCATGATCCTTGAACGGGCAGAGAAAAAACTAAAGCGAGGAGTTACTCAACAACCTAGAAAAAAGAAAGAAAGCAAAATAGCACCATAATCCAAACCCTAAGACATCAGGTGACTCTCTGAACCTCAAACCTTCGGTTTGTAAACAGCAGCAGATCTCGCAGAGGAAGATTTTACGCGCGCACACACATGTGTGCACACAGACCCTCACGCAACTCGCGTTTCCTCCTGAGACACACGCACGCATCTGTCTGTGCACATCCGTTGTTTCGTTTCATATAAGCTGCAACTTGTGTAGTGAGACGAGGAAAAGATGGGCTCGGGGAGCCGGCACTGTGACTGCACAGGGTCCGGACAGGAAGCAGTGCATCCTGGGAGGGCGGCATCAAAGGCGAGGGCGACACGGTCCCTTCTGGCAGAAACTGTGGCTCTGTGAACGTAAACTCGAGGAACATGACAGCTGTGTTTTTTTGTTTTGCCGTGGTTTTTTTTTTTTGTTTGTTTCGCTGTGTTGTTTTCTTTTGTTTTGTTTTGTTTTTGTCTCTAATTGAGATGAGACCCTAAAGGCAGCCCCCTAACAGCGAAGACCCCTCATTGCTCTTCACAGGGATGTTGTATATGGCTTTGCTGAAGATAGAAAAAGATAGTGTAACTATGACCTCTTGCTGATGGCAACTTTGTTCTGTAAGAAAACCTAATATGTATCTGATATTATAAAAAACAAAAAACAAAGCCAGGCCACGTTTACTCAATCGATTTTAGGAGAGACGTGGGTTTATATGCATAAAAATAAGGTGCAATTTCTACGCAAGGAATGAATTATTGGTTCACCCTTAGTTGAACATACTGATTCTCATTTTATTTTCTCCGATAAAATGGAAGATTCTGCAAGTTGGATTGATCCTTCCCTCCGTTCTTGCCCAGGTAGCTGCACATTTCTGCTGAAACAGAAAATTGCTACAGTCGATATTCCAACGATGACACCAAATCTATAGTAACCCCACTGATCAGCTCTATTCCAAACATTTCTGGGGGAAAAAAATTAGCAAAATAAAGGAGGAGACGCTCACTCTGTGTTCGTATCCAGATAAGAATTCAATACGCAATTGCCTCACAGATACTGAAATGGCCAGGAAAAGCACACAGTGTCTTGCGATCATCGCCAGCAAGCATTTCGAGCCTGTTCTGCGGCACCTCTGAAAAGCTGTTTGTAAACATTATCTCAATTATTTACGAACCTAGCAGGGTAGTTTCTAATATGTAAGATAAGAAACTCTACGTATAGAATTCTAACTCCCTACGACATGCAGCTAGAAGGTTGACGATTTGGGATTCAAATCCAGGTCTGTCTGATCCCCGTCATGAAAATTTTAAACAATGAACTAAAATGCCTATCATGACAACCCTGAAAACTGATGGTAGACTCTAAAAGAAATTTCTATAAATTTTAATGTATACAAATCTGACATGGACGTTATTATAATTTACAGCTTATTTTTTTTTTCCATTTTTCTACCATGAGGGGAACAAGGGTATTGTCAAAGGGTGATAATTTTCTGTAAGTCTCGTATCTCCTCCCCTAAAACTCTGAAAGATAAAGCAGCTCAAGTCGACCAGCCGCTCAGAGACGCTCTCTCATTCAGGTGCTCATCCGTTTGTCAGCAGAGCTCCTTATTTTCATAC
>NW_006436282.1:30502523-30514810 GCF_000325575.1 Pteropus alecto
CCGAACACCTCAGAGATGGAAGTACATGTCTTGTAATACTTAGCACTCAAAGTTTTTAAGATAAAGAAATCATCTGGGACAACTAGTTTTAATAAGTTTTACAATCTCAAAACGAGCGTTGTTCGTTAGTCCTTTTGTATTTGCTAATGAATAAGAACATTTTCGGATTTTCGAATAATGAATTTCTCACCTTCGTGCAGCAGGAGAGAAACTGTTCTCCGTCCAGGTCATGGAATTAAACAAATGAGGGACAGTGGGAACGCGCCCAGGAGCCTCGCGCACCACCACACCAGACTCCACGTCTGGAAGGAGAGTAATGAGAAGCCCGCTCCTCCGCGTGGGCGCGGGCGCGGGGCCGAGGCTGGGAAAGAGCGCAAAGAGAATGAGCAGGTCCCTGGGCCTACAAGGGGAAGAAAGAGGGACGGTCATGATAACCAGGGAAAACTCTGCCCTCGAACATGCACGCGCATTCACGCACACTCACACACACTCACGCACCAACCATAGTCACTTCAGACTTTCAAGACAGTAAGAAAGCGCAAGTCTTAAAATGTGATTATAAATAAGAAGTGTGATGTTCACATACCGAGCTGCGTTCACCGACCGTGGACGCCGGCAGCCTGCAGCCAGATGCCAAAAGAGAGAGGCGCGGCCCGCGCCACGACGAGGTGCCGGTGGGGGGCGGGGAAGAGCAGAGAACAGCCAGGGTTCCCCGTGGTCTCAGGTCCACGCAACCAGGCTCACTCCGACCTCGGCTGCTACATGCAAATGGGTCCGATCCTCCTTCTGCAACGTAATGACAGTTTTCGAAGACGCTCTTTATATTCGTTACGTTGCTAACCGATTTGTCTATAGTAGACTATGAAATAATAGCTTCCATTTGTCTGAAAATTTTATCAAGTGCCTGCTGTGTGCCAGTTTGTGACTTTAGTCTCTGGTAATATAATAACGAGTATAAGAGACAAAGATCTCCGCCCTCGCAGACCTTGCATTTTGATAGGGTGGGGGGAGGGAGGGGGGTCAGACGAATAGGAAAACTATGCGCGGTTAGATGCCTGTGAGCACTAAGGAGAAAAATAAAGCAGAGAAAAAGACGAGGGCATCTCTGGAAGTACAAGTTGCAAATTTTGAAACGGTCTTGATGACGTCCTCACTTACAAGGTGACATAAGAAAAAAAATAGAAAGAGTTTGGGGAGGAGCAAGCTGTGCTGGTGTCCGGAGGAACGCTGCCCCAGGATAAACCCAGCGGGCGGGGGTGGGGCAGCCTTGCAATGAGCAGGTGCTGGTCACATGGCTGCAGAACGGTGAGCAAGGGGGGTCTCCGCAGGGGACACGATGAGAGAGGTGAGGGGCAGCCAGACGCTCCTCTAGGCTTCGGCAAGGTCTTCAGACCTTACAGGGAGTGAAGTAGGGAGACACCGGAAGTTTGCAAAAGGGGAGTGACATTTCCTGAAGAAATTAACAGGCGGTTGGTTACGTTGGGAATAGACTGAGAACAGGGGCCGAAAGCCAGGTCAGAAGACCAGTTAGGACATTATTACAGCGTCCCAGTTAAGCTATCATGGTGGATTGCGTCAGGGTCCTAGGTGATGGGAGAAATCACCCAATTCTGGTCATGCTTTCAAAGTAGAGAATTTGCTGAAGGATTCTGTATGGGGTATGAATTAGCGTTTCCCATGGTTAGCATTTTATTATTGCCGTCAACATGATTATTATTTAAACCATGAGAGAAACTGACGAGTTATATATAGTTCCCATGAACAGGCAACAATGTGGCCCCAGACGAGCGAAGACCTGAGAAATAAGCTATCGATTCAGCCTTCATGAAAATGGTTCTAAGGATGCTTGAGCCTACAAATATTTGACTCAATCTTAAAAGCAAACAAACAAAAAACTCAAGAATAGTGGTATCATAATATAAAATGAGTAACAGTGACCACTGTAACAAATAATGACTAAATAATTCATTTGAGCATGCTTCTAAACAAAACAAAGTAATTCTTGAGAGAAGATAAACAATTTAACATTGATAAGTAAAATAATCTCAGCTTGTACAAACAAGCATTAATGAGTGATGTAAGAAGGTAAAATTATGTTAGCATTCTAGGTTATAAATGTATTTCATTTTTAACACCGATAAATTTTAAACTATATCTGTGGATATTAACTTATCTTAGTAAGCTATTTTTGAAAAAATATCTTTAAAGTGCTCATAAAAGAATTTCAAGTGTATGCTTTCTAAAATTCAAGGAAAAAATAAAATAATTAAAGGGAGGATACATAAGCATATAAGGAAGACATTCAAAGACGTTAAAGAGACAAAAATCACCAAAAAAGAAGACAGAAATGGTACTATATGCATTCTTTTCTCTTATAATAGGTGTGTTTCTTAAAAACATATCCAAATATTAGGATTTTACTATTTAAAATGATGGTAAACAAAGTAGAATGTCATAGGGAAATATAATGCTCACCTTTAAGCAAATGTAGAAACAGTATGATTCTATTTTCATAAAATGTATAATATATACATGTTGGTACCATAAAATTAAAACATTAATTCTTCTTTTTACTCTTAATCATACGATTGTAATAGGGTCTCATTCCCCTTATTTTTACTTTTTCGTGTTGTAAAAATTCACTTTGGTCAACTTGCGACAGCTTTTTATTCATGAAATAAATGTCATTTTATGAAACTTATCTTTCCTGCTGCCTGCAAATAACAAAATTCTGATTATAATTGTTTAAGGCGATAATTCAGAAACAACATGTTAATTCCATTGGGAAATTAAAATAGATGTTTATGTCACATGCTCCTTTGCATTATATGACAGAAATAGATAGTGACAGAGTACCAGATGCTTTGACTCAGTGAGTGGACGTTGTCTAGGTAGCACAGGAAATGCCCCACCGGGCAAGGCTGTGAGTTGAACTTTGAACTGAGTTTGGACTAATTGGTATGAGCAGCCTTTCGACCATGAACTCATAGGTTCCTGCTCTTACATCTCACTTGCAACGGAGAAGATAAAACCAAAATAGCAAATCCTTATTGTAGAAACTACATTTTTGTAGACGAGAACACCGTCTGTCCACGATGACCCAAAGGAGCCTGCCTCTAGGGGCCTGGGAGCAGGGGTGGGAGGTCAGGAGTCCATCAGACAGGAAGTCGAGTAGCTAGAAACACAGGGTTAATAAGCAAATTAATAACCGCAAAGAGAACAAGATGGAAATATTAGAAAAGTCAAGGGTGTTTCTCGTTTCTCTACAATCAATTCAATCAGATTCTCCTCCTCCAAGTGGAGAGGCTGATACTGATGTGAAGGCTTCATTGACAGCATTTTAAAAATTGCAATGAGATCATTATCATAACTTAGAGAAGTCACATTCGACTGAGCCAGTCTGTTGTTCAAGACCTTCAGTCTCCTCAGTCAAATCACTGAGCACTTGACAACGATGAGCTAAAAGCTCTTCTCTCATCCTCCACAAGTGAGGATGCGGAGCTTAACTTCTTGAAGACGGGGAATGATATGCATTAAAAGGAGTGACTCTTAAAATTTGGAAGAGATACCAATAAAAAAAAAACAGCTGATGTGCCAGTGTTTGTAGGAATTATAAACAGTCGGAACTACAATCGCTTAAGAAAATACGTTTGAAATGGATGGGGACTAATCTGTCACCTCTAGGCAGGCCGATGGTGGCAGTAGGCCAGGTACGACATATGGCCACCACTAAGCGGGAGCGTCATAAGTGCCCAGAGCAGAGTATATTTCCCAGCTGACTTCGCAACATGCAAACATAGAGTCCCTTGTCACTAGAAGAACTTGCAAGGGTAGTATTTTGTGAAATAAGCACTTTGGGAAAAACCAACAGATCGAGAAATTTTTAAATGATGGAAAAAGAAAAAGGAAAGATGAGCAGAGCACATGTTGTTCGTACCATTCCCCTCTCCGTTTCCGTCATCAGACAATGGCACAGAATCCATCGCGAATCCGCTCTAGACGAAATAACGGAACTAGCCTTCGCTTCGAGCACTTAGTTTAGACAGTGGATGAATTTTCTCATTCTAAGTTTTAAAATTCTGTTTTGTGTTTGACAATTTCTTTAGGAAAAGAGACGGAATATCTATGATAAGAATGCCACCACTTGGGAAACGGTTCACCTTTTACCTTTCTCTTTTATAAATTTGCATTTAAAATGTATGCAGTGTAAATATGTTTCTAAAAGCCCAGCTGGTTAAACACGTTTGAAATTTAATGGAAGAAACATCCCGATGCATTTATATCCCAAGGTGAAACTCATGACAAAAAACAGCGTCGGCCTCACCAACAGAAATTCTGCAGTTATTGGATCTGCGAAGATAATCCTGCTTCCACCTGCCCCATTTTAATATAAAACAAAGGGGAAAACACTCCAGCAACACGCTTCCGTTTTTCTAGTACTATTGCAACGAAGAAAGACGTTAAGGTTTCATTGTTTTCCTTTCTTTTTTCTGCTGCATCTTTCTTTTCATTGAAATTCTTTATGCAAATAAACACTCTAAAACGATTCTGTTACAGTCTACGTTAAAAATGACTATCGTATAAGCCTCGAAAAGGCAAATTTCCTCTTTCTCCTGCTCCTCTGAATCCGTTTCTTGTCTAATCTTCCACCATTTTAAATAGAATCTGGAGTCACTCCTGGCATGACGACAATGAAACTAAAAATAACGTCAAATAATCAAACACAGCGCAAAGGAGAAGCGGGGAGAAAATGAAATATCAGGAAACTCTGACTCAGATCAACGCAAGTCTGCGGCCGGCGGGCAAGCGAAGGGGCCACTCGCTCGGTGTCGCCATTTGATTTGTTTCCCCCTCTTCCAAAGCCCCGTGAAGGCAGGAATCTGGAAGAAGTCCTGTCCACTGTCCTTCTTCCAGAGATCACCGTATCGATGTGACCTCGGAGTGTTCACTGAGCCACCCAGTTACTAAATCAGGACTCGGTACCGGCCCCGCCGCCCGCCTCCTTCTCACTTAGCTATGACAAGTGACCTGATTCAAAACATACAAAGACAGATTTGGTTTCATGGAGCCACAATTATCTTTTTTTTTTTGCGTGTGTTTGTTGTTTCTACTTTTGGTGTCATATCCAAGAAATTATTACCAAGACTCGTATCAAGAAGATTTTCCCCTATATTTCCTTCTAAGAATTTTATGGTTTCAAAATAGTCTCACATTTAAGTCTTTAGTTTATTTTGAAGTTTTTTTTTTAATGTATAGTGTGAGATAGGGGTCCAACTTCATTCTCTTCCACGTGAATATCGGGTTTTCCCAGCATCGTTTGTCAAAGAGATTCTTTTCCCTCATTGAGTGTCCTTGACATCTTTTTTGAAGACCAGTTGAACGTATCAGTGTGGGTGTATTTCTGGCCTCTCTATTCCGTTCCATAGGTCTATGTGTCATGAACAGGTGGGGCTACCTCAAACTAAATTGCTCTGAACAGCAAAAGAAACCATCAACCGAATGAAAAGAAAACATATAAAATGGAAGAAAATATTTGTAAACCATACATATCCGTCATGGATCACCAGAGAAACAGAACCAATAACATACACAGTTGACCCCTGAACAGTGTGGCAGTTAGGGGGGCCGACCCTCCTGTGCAGCTGAGACTTTTGACCCCCCCAAAATCTTAACTATTAACAGCCTGCTATTGACCAGAAGCCTTACCCATAACGTAAACAGTTGATTAACACATATTTTGTGCATAATATGTATTATATACCGCGTTCTTATAAGAAAGTCAGCTAGAGAAAAGAAAATGTTATTAAGAAAATCATGAGGAAGAGAAAATACAGTATCTATTGAAAACGTGTGCATGTGAGTGGACCTGTGAAGTTCAAAGGTCAACTGTGGATATAACACATTTATTATTATGAGAAATCGGCTCACGTAATTACAGAGGCAGAGACATCCTACAGTCTGTCGTCTGCAAGCTGTAGATCCAGGAGAGCTAATGAAGCTCCAGTCTTCATCCAAAGGCCTGAGAGGCAGGGGAGCTGCTGATGTGACTCCAGTCCAAGGGCAGGAGAAGACGATGGCCCAGCTCAATAGGCAGGCGGGAAGCAGAAGGGACAGATTCCTCCTGCTTCCACTTGTCTGTCCTATCGGGCCCTCAACAGATAGGATGGTGCCCGCGCACCCTGGGGAGGCCTGTCTGCTTACTGAGTCTCCTGACTCAAATGCTAGTCACATCTAGAAACACCCTCACAGCCACGTCCAGAAATAGTGTTTATTCTGGGCACCCTATGGTCCGATCATGTTGACAAAGAAAATTAACCATCACACGAAATATTTGACAAGAGGTTAATATCCAAAATATATAAGGAAGTCCTGTAACTCCATTTAAAAAAATAACAATAACCTGATTTTTTAAATGAGCAAAGGACTTAAATTGACATTTCTCCAATGAAGACACGCAAATGGCCAGCAGCTATATGAAAAAGGGCTCAACATCACCAAAATCAAGAAAGAGAGAAAAAGCAAAGGGACACAAGGAGACTTAACTTGTGGAGTGATACACTTTTGCCTTGATTCTGGTGAACGCATCACATGAGGTGGGCGGGAAATGAGACCCGCGTTTTTATAGACAGAGCTCAGCTCGCGCTGGTCCCCTTATTGCACTGTTGTATTCCCAACTGAAATCTGTTCTCATCACTTTAATGAGTGCCTGGCTTTGCTTGTCTTTAATGCTGTACAGGCTACAAAGACTAAAATGCCATCTGGTCCGTTAGGACAAGTTTGCCGGCCCTGCCCGAGAGTGATGCCCTCCTTCTGATCACCCGGGATGACTCACCAGCCGATCCACGTGCAAGACCTGAGGTAGCAGGAGAGGTGGAGGGGGTGGCTTTCTTTCAGGGACATGCCCCAGAAGCTGCGCATTATTCTTTTGTCCTGTCTTCTACATCTGAACTTGGTCAATTGACCCCATTTAGCTGCGAAGCAGACCGGGGGATTTTGTGTTTATTCTCTGTGCCCGTGAGCCCACCCACAGAAGTGAGAACCCCATCACTTTGTGAAGAGGTGAGAGTCACAGCCCTTGGCAAAGGAGTGAAGGCAACTGGGCAGGAAACAACCCAGTGTGAGGACATCCGATGCCTTTGTGTCTGTGGTGCTAAACGACTGTTTTATTATTATTATTATTATTAAAACAACTGTTTTTATTAAAAGGTGACAGTGATCCTTTTCAGAGTCAGCACCTGATGCCATTTTCTTGAGCCCTGACCTTTTATGATTCTACACAGTGCCTATTACATGCTGTTTACTGAACTTTCATTACTTTGCAATTATACTGGAATTATATCTATGGGGCTTAAGCCTGCGAGATCCCCACACCATTCAGAGCACAATGAGAAATGCTTCACTGCAGCCAACAGTGAGGCCGTAACCCTTAACCCACCTCGTGCACTGTAAACGACCCTTTCGTTGTAATTTGCTTAACACTTTTTTTTTTCATTACGAATCTGCTATAGCTAGAATTTTTAAATTAAAAAAACGGAAAGTGGATAAGTAATAAGCCATGTTTATTGTACTGAGACAAACTCCCTGGGCGTTTTGGTGTATTGCTCTTCTCTTTCTCCTCCCTCGTGCTCCTGTTTTCATCTGTAATTGCATTCAGAGTATTTAAACATGCATAGACTTGAACACAGGTAATATCATCACCGAGAAGCCTTTATAGCTCACAGTGTTGGCCTCTTTAAGTCCTGGGCACAGGCTGACTCCAGAAGAGAACGGCTTTGTAAGAATCCCTCCCATTCCCATTCCACACACATCTGCCTACACCGTCATTCAAGAGAGGGGATGAGACAATGACATTTTCAGACAAAACCTGAGAGAGTTCAGTACTTGTCGAGGGAAGGAAAATCTTCCCTCTACCTCTTAGGTTCAGTATGGGGGGGAGGGGGGCAAGCGCTGTGCTTTAAACTAAACTGATGCCTCAACAGGAAAAACAAAGTTTATTCCTATGCACGTACGAATGCACCAAAGATGTGGCTCTCTAAACACCCAAAGATGGGGATTTTTATACCTCACTTAATAGGGCAGGCGAGAAGAAGGGTTTCTAGGAGAACGAATGGGAGAGAGGTGCCTTGGGATAGTGTTCTTCGTGCAGGCTGGAGTGGTCTTCCCCGTTTCTTTCCTCGTGGCCTTTAAACTCCTCTGGAAAGGGGCTTTTAGGCAGGCTCACTCCTAGGAGTTTCTGCATTTGGTGAGCTAAGGGAAGCTCTTAGAAGGCTTTCCTCTGCGTCTGCTGAATCTCAAATGTCTTTAGTTTACAAGAATCTGCATATCAGTTCTGAGGGTCTGAGGGGTCCCCACAATTCCCCCATCTGAAATTTTCCTAGAAGTTTCACAAAAAGCTGCATAAAAGTCATGAGATAAGAGACCTGCGAAGAAGAAAGAACATAGATTAGAAGGAGAAACAAAAAGCACAAAGATGGATGGTCCGAGCGGAGCAGAAATCCGACTTCTCACTGCCGGGTGTAACCCCACAAACAGCTCAGAACGGTCCCGTCCTGTTCATGCGACGCTGAGCTGCTTTTCAGAGACAACAGACCAAAAAATGCAGAGACGCAGCAGAAGCCTGAGCAGAGGAGAGAACGCTGACCTCCCGCTGCATCCGGAACAAAGGCTCCACACACACACACACACACACACACACACACACGCACGCACACACGCACGCACACGCGCGGGCGGAACCAAAGGACCAGGACACAGGCGGAACCTGAGCCAGGACCTGAGCACAGACGCGCAGGGCTGCTGTCCACGACCACCGGTGCTGAAGCCCTTTCCCGCGAGCGGCCGAGCTCCAAGGTCGCGGATTACACCGCCCGCCGCGCCTCTGCACACCTGTGCCCCTAAGCCCTTAAAACCCACCAGGGATGCCGGGTAAGGGGATTCGGGCTTTGGAGCGTGAGCTCCCAGTTCTCCTGGGCAGCGCCGCTCGTCGTAGAACTGCCAAGCTTTCCCCACTGCGGGCCTCGGTGGCGGCGTGTGGCTCCGCCCGCGCCGGGCGCATGAACATTTTTCTGTTTGGTAACAAGAGAGCATCCAGATTTCTAGATATTGGGCTCCAATATCTAGTTAGGATGGTAGTGGCAGGGTCACAGCCATAGTTATTTCCTGGAGCACAGCATCGATGTGAGTGTTCTGGTGACATTCTTGAGTGGCCCACACGGCTGTGGAGCTTAACCTTTTGAAGTCTGTATCAAGTCGCCCAGCTTTAGTTTGCAAGGCTTCGGGAAAAGGTCAGCTTTAGTCCTTAGTGATGCCAAGCCAGGGGGGTGGGAGAAAAGTTGAAAACGTTAATAAATGACAAACCGTGTAAGACAATAGGATCCAGATTACAAGTAAGTCAAAATAGCTAAAATCCAGTTGACAGGGCTAATATCTGATAACTCAGAATAGTATGCTACAGTTTTCTATTAAAACATAAAATTTCTTCTCACAGTCACCTTTAATTTTTGGTCAAAGATAATCAAAGAAAGATCAGGCTTGTTTGCAGAATAAGTCTAGTCTCATTAAATTTTGCCTGATTACGTAAGTGCAGGAATAAAACAAATCAATCACACAGGTCGTTTTTAAGTTTGTCTTGCTGGAACTTTTATAAAAATCTCAGATTGGATTTTTAACAGCCTCTCAAAGCTATCAAAGCCAAGAACTTATCATCAGAATTCACCTGTAGAACCTGTACATTTGGACGAACTCCTCCCTTCTCAAAGGCCTCCACACCATCCTAAGATTCCTGGGCCTGCCAGGAATGCAGGTGGAGAAACCTGTAAGTCAGGCCTCAGAGCGATTTTTCCAAAAGGGTCCGTCAGCCTTGGCTCCATGAAGTCAGGCCTAGTTCCTAACCCTGTCTGGTCATATCTGATTCCGTGTACATCATTTTCAAGTACGACATTCCAGTCAAAGCCTTGGTTAGGTGACCGATATTTCCGATCGTATTCTGTCATATACAGATTAGATTCCGTTTTCCAGTTTCATTGAGACGTAATTAACATATAGCATTGCAAAACTTTAAAGGGCACAACATAATAATTCGATATCTGTATATAGGGTAAAATTATCACCACGATTAGTTTAGTTAACACCCATCGGCTCACGTAGTTATAATTTGTTTTCCCTGTGATGACAACTTTTAAGATCTACTCCCTTAGCAACCTTCAAATACACAATACAGCATTATTAATGACAGTCGTGAGGCTGTACTAGTTACAGCCCCAGGGCTTATTTATCTTATAACTGGAAGGTTGTGCCCATTGACCTACATCTCCCCATCCCCCCACCCCACCACTCCGGCCTCGGCAACCACCATTCTACTCTCTGTTTCTATGAGTTCGACTTTTATAGATTCCACACGTAAGTGAATTTGTGCAGTATTTCTCTTTCTTGGTCTGCTTATTTTATTTAGCATGTCGTCCTCGGGTTCAACCACAATGTCACGAGTGGTAGGATTTCCTGCTTTTCTGAAGGTTTGGTAACATTGCATTGTGTGCAATACACACGCACCACATTTTCTTTATCCATTCACCTGTCTGCGGACACCTGGGCTGTTCCCACGTCTTTGCAAGAGTGAGTAGCGTATCCCACTCCTGCATGCCCTTTCATTGCTGGACAGTATTCCACTGAACAGGTGCCCTGCAGCTGATTGATCCATCCACCAACTGTTGGACATCCGAATTGCTTTGGCCTTTTGGCTATTATGAATAGTCTTGTTATAAACATTCATACGCAAGTCTTTCCATGGACGTGTGTTGCTGTGTTTCCCCACTTTGTGAAAGTTCTTAAAAGCAAAATTGCTGGGTCATCTGATAATTTTTTTTAAAAAAAACCACAGATGTTCTTAAACTTTCTGTAACTCTCATCCAAGGTTGGGAGGTGTATTAACTGACTAAGTTTGTGTCTCAGTTAGCAAAAAAGGAATAAAAACTATTTTACCATAAATATGACTTTCAGAGCCACTGCCTTAACGACTTCAAAGGATGTATTATCATGTAGCAGACTTTAAATTTCTAGGTTAATTTATAATTCTGTTTTAATAATAGGCATTCGCTTGAATGTATATATATGCAGATTATATACTACTTGTTTATTTAATATAAAATCATAAACATTTCCAATGTCGCTATATATTCTTTTAAATTGCTGCTTAAAATTCTAGTGAATAAACTAAAACGTTTTTGCACAGTGAAGGAAACCATCAACAAAAAGAAAATTCAACCCACCGAATGAAAGAAGATATTTACAAATGATATATCTGATGAAGAGTTAACACCTAACATATATGAAACTCATACAATTTAATCCCCTCCCCCAAAAAAATTCCAAATAAAAAATGAGCAGAGGATCTGAATAAACGTTTCTCCAAAGATGGCCAATAGACTTATGAAAAGTTGCCCAACATCAGTAATCAACAGGGAAATGCAAATTAAACCCACAATGAGATGCCACCTCACACCTGTCAGAATAGCTATCATCGGCAAATAAATAAATAACGAGTGCTGGCAAGATTGTGGAGAAAAGGGAACCTTCGTGCACTGTTGGTGGGATTGCAAATTGGTGTAGCCACTATGGAAAACAGTACAGAGGTTCCTCAAAAAATAAAAATAGAGCTGCCACACAATCCAGCAATTCTACTTCTGAGTATTTGTACGAAGAAAACAAAAACACTAAATAGAAAAGATCTATGCAACCCTGTGTTCACTGCAGCTTTGCTACTAATAGCCAACATATGGAAGCAAACTAAATGTCCACCAGCAGATGAATGGATAAAGAAGATGTGGTACAAATATACAATGGGATATTATTCAGCAATAAAAAATGAAACTTCGCCATGTGTGGCAAGATGGATGAATCTCGAGGACATTATGCTAAGTGAAAGGTCAGAAAAAGACAAACACCATATAATCTCACTTATATGTGGAATCTTAAAAAATGGGACAAATGAATAAACAAAACAAAACAGACACAGACCCACAGAGAACAAGCTGATGGCTGCCCAAGGGGGGCGGCGAGAATACATATTTTAAAAAACAATTTTAAAAGATAAGATTCCAGTGAATAAGCATGATATTTATCATTCCATTATAGATGTGTACTCAATTTACACAAATTTTAGGAAAAGGAGGCAAGGGACCTGTTTGTTTTTTGGCATTGATTTGATGTGATTTAGATAAAGGGAGATCGCAGGACTGCCGAGCTCGGGAAAGGTTGACACCCGGTGCTGGCAAGCACGCGACGAGACTGGC
>NW_006436282.1:30514827-30522255 GCF_000325575.1 Pteropus alecto
GCACGAGCCGGTGCAGACCATTTGGAGAGCAATTTGGCAGCATGGGTCAAAAGCCATTAAGTGCACAGTTATTTTAACTCAGAAACTGCATTTGGATGTTTCTTTTCTAGAGAAATGATTCAGAAACATGGAAGAGCTGTTGGCACAGAGACCGCCCCTCGCCCCGCACAGTCGGAGCCGACATCTCAGTCGGCACTGAGGAATCTGGGGCTCAGCCCAGGAGCACCTCGAGTCATCCAGACGCTAGACGGCAGAACCTGAACGCAGACCCTGTGCCGTGGTCCACGCTCAGACCCAGCCATGGAGATGGGCACAAGGCGGAGGGGGTACGTTCATGGCGAGAGCGACCTTAGCCACCGCCTCACGTCCAGGAGCAGAGAACTCAGAAAGGACCTGAGGTGAAGGACTGCCCCCCGCTCAGGAGAAGCCACAGCCCTCTGGCACAGGAGGTCTCCCGCCTTGTCGCTCACTTGTCCTCTAGCTGGGGACGCTTAGCCTTCTTTCTGCCACACTTCCTGGCCAGTCACTCACATGTGCAAACGCCCCACCTTATGAATCTCGTATAAAGGCAGAGACCACCTGAGTGCCAGACAGCACCCCCTCCCCACAAGGCAAAGATAAGTGCCCTGGGGTCATCACTCTGTCCCCACCCCGGCTGGGTCTAGGAAGCCAGCCATCCAGAGGCACGGAAATCACGCAGACTGCCCCGAGGACAAGGGGTCTCCATGGGAATGACAGCCTCCCTTTTCCAGGGGCTGCAGTTGAGCTGGTTCTAGAAGCATCTCTCGCCCGATACTTGGGGTGTTGGTGGGGCAAGCAGTAGATTTGGGGCCTCACAGAGCCGGGGGTGAAATGCTCTAGAGGCCTGATTTGTAACGTGAATTTAGACTTGAATTCTGGCCTGGGCCTCACGCATGAACCGGAAGTCCTGGAAATTCTCTAAGCCACTCCATATTGTACAACACATGACTCTTCTGCTGAGATTTGCCAAAGCCCGTTGCTAGAGCCTGCCACCCAGATCACCTGAAAACAGCAGATTGATTAAGCAAACGATAAATATGAATCAGTGGTCAGTTGTCACATTCTTAGTTTTTCTCCTCCGTGGCAATGTCAAATCAATCGCACGTGAACGTGAGACTACATTTGTTTGTTCCCTCTCTGTGTTCCTATTCTCCAATCAGCCGCAGAAAATAATCTTGACGTTCCTAGCAATACCAGCACTGATTTAAAACTCAGGCTCTTTCCAACAAAAATTCAGTCCAGTGGCGGCGCGCTGTACCCGGCGCTTCCCGTCAGCGCCTGCTCTTCTCACAGCAGCTCTTGATGCCACGGCGGATCTACGTGCCCATCACCAGGCAGCAGAGGGAAGAGGGACCTGCTCAGTGGGACGGCACGGCCTGCGGGAACAGCACCCCCGCTGGGTGTGTGCCATCCTGCGCGCATGTGACCAGCTCTCCACAGCCTCCCCTGCACAGTGTGCAGGCCTGCGGGGGGCTGGGCTGACCGGACGGAACCCGGCCACCCCCAGTGCGGAGCATCCACGTGCACCACACCGGCTCACACGAGGCAGGTGGCAGTGTCCCTCCCTCATGTCCTTACTGCTTCAACCTCACGCCCGGGCTCCTCAGACACCTGGGCACCAGTCGTTTTGTTCAGAATCGTGAACAAACGTCCAAGGGGACTCTCTGCGTCCCCGCTGCCTCCAGCTCTGCAGCTGGAGTCTCCTGGGGCGTGGACAGTAGCACCACACATCAGTGGTCCTCAAGGTGAGGCCACCAGAACAGCAACATCTGCGTCTTTCAGACACAGTGATCCTGCACCCCACCCAGACCTGCAAAGTCAGAAACTCAGGAGTCTCCATCGTCACGAGCCCTGTAGGGAACACTGCTGTCCCTATAGCTTAAGAACCCCAGTCATAAATCACCACCGACCTGCTTCTCCGGCGCCTCTTCCCAGCATAGACACACGCCGGCCACGCAGCACCCTTCCCCATTCCCACCTTGCCCAACCAGAAAACCGCTCCAACCCTTATATCTCAGTAAGTCGGGAGGGAATAACTCGTTGGTTTTGGTTCCACTTGAACTTGGCCGTGTGGACTATTCAGCACCTGTGGGTGCCGCGGTCCAGCCACGACAGGATCCAGGGGGCCCCGAAGGTGGGCAAGGCGTCGGCGCGAGAGACAGTCGACTACACAGCTCAGAGGCGGTGTGACACTGTTCCGTTTTATTGTGATTTGAGTACAACTTTTATACTTTTTATTTGGCATTTGATTATACTTTGTTGTTAAGGTAGCAGGGAGTTAAATTTCTGTGGTTAGGCGGAGCAGAAAATCTTATAGAG
This sequence comes from Pteropus alecto, assembly GCF_000325575.1. Taxonomy (NCBI): domain Eukaryota; kingdom Metazoa; phylum Chordata; class Mammalia; order Chiroptera; family Pteropodidae; genus Pteropus; species Pteropus alecto. The sequence continues at coordinate 30,517,168 of NW_006436282.1, forward strand.
TATATTATTATTAATGTTCATGATTAACTAGTACATTTTTCTCTCAATCATTAGAACAGAACTACCTGATGGAACAATCTAAACTTTTAATTATTATATCTATTACGTAAGATACAGTTTGATTTAAGTAAAGGTGATAGATAGATGTATTCATAACAGCAAGCATTGGCTTGTGGGCAGACATTGTTCTTCTTTCTGCCTGAAGAAATCTTTTAAATGCTATTTGATTTATGCTATATCTAAAGTTCAAGCTGAACCTTTCTCATAGCTGTTCAAAAGTTTCCTTGGTGCAGTAATGAGGAAAATATTTATAAAAATCAGTTTGACAAAGCTGCTTTCATAAGCTAAGTTTCTGTTCCTTTGTTTTTAAGCACCAAGGAGATCCTGACCTAGCCAGCCTTTCTATGAAACTTAAACTACTATAAGGCACATGAATTCTATCTTTATTCACTACATGTATACTATCTTTATTATAAGCTTCTGAATAAGGCAAAGGAAGATCAGGTAATCTTTTCATACTATTAGCCCCCCTAGGTGGATACCAGAGTTTTCTATTTATCCACTAGGCCACAAAAGGAGGCCCTTCCATAGTAGGCACAGGCTTATGAGTAAATTTCTTATCCTTACTAATTTTTCTACTAACTGCGTGGGAACAGGAGTATAAACTGGTTCTAGTAATTCAGCTTGTTATAATTTATTCATAATATCTTTAAGAGGCGCGTCAAAAGGAATTTCCCTTAATAATTGTTCAAATAAAGGGTTTACGCATTCTGGACACGTCAGGGTGACTAGAGCTGATTCCATACGTGGGGAATTTACTATGTTTTCCTCAGAGCCAGTTTTGAGGAAATCCATTTGTATAGCGTTTACACTTACTAGAATTTGTGCTACCCAAATTCCCCCTCTTAATAGGATCATTTCTAAGAAACCAATTATCCCTAAACACATGCCACGTCCTCGTTCTTGACGATGCATTCCTTGAAGCCTCTGTCCCCATCTCCGGACCTTGTCACGCAGTAGGGTAGAAAGAGGACGCGGCATGTGGGCACGTGTGTGTGTGAGTGTGTGTGCGTGTTCCACAGTGCCAGAAAGGAGAGGGACGCTCCTCCCATGAGCTGACCTGCTCCCTCTCACCCAAGTGCACCAACTTTGAGCACCCCCACGATGTCCTGCCTGCCCTTCGGCCTGCCCCCGACCGGACCCGGGTCTCACGATACAGGGCCCGTCATAGCACCAGACACTCAGAAGGCTGCCCGAGCACAAAGAGCTTTGACAAGAGTGTCTGGGGCCTCTCCCCGACTTCTCTCCCCAGGATTCCTGCGGAATCTGTGTCCTCCCTGGTGCGGGGAATGGAGAGGGGGCGAGGCAGCGAAGAGTGGCCGCACGTCCTCATGCAGGCCGGGCTCCCGGGAGCAGGGGGACCTCAGAGCCCAGCGGAGAGGGGCGCGCTGAGCTCCTGGCCCCACACGCAGGGGCACCCACTTCCAAGGGGTCGGTCATGGGCAGAACGAAGTGGTGACTTGGATGTATCTCACGATGAGAAACACAAGGACGCTTGCGAGTGGTCAGGGCTTAGGTTAAACTCATTAAAAAAGAAAAATGGGACTTCGCCGTGCGGAGGTGGGTGTGGCGGGGGGGTGACCAAGTCACCCAGGTCCTCAAGGTTGAAATTTCATCTAATATACGCCCCTGGGTCCCTCCCAAGGTTCTGTTGCACTCAAGACTAATTTCGAGTGCAGCATAAGACAATTCACAGGGACAGACAAAGGCAAAATAAGGCTTTTGGAACTTGTAGCTGCACAAAACCATTGTACACAGAAAGTACAGAGAAAAACAATCGGAACCATTTCAGGCTTTGAAAACTTATAATTACAGGTGAGTGGCTATTATGTTATTGGAACAGCCATTAAAACCGAAAGGTACAATTTCAGATAATATATGTGAGGACATTAATACGCCATCAGATTTTTACAGCACAAGCATCACAATGCATCCAATTTCAAATTAAAGGTTACCTTCCTGGATTTTTTTCTTGATTCTCAGCCTCTATTTTTAAATAGAGCATTCACGGGAACTAATAGCATCATTTCTTAAAAAAAATTACAATAATTTTTGGTTGTGCATTTTGCAGCCCCATTAAAAGTCCCCAGGTCTTTAACATTTTAGGAAAATAACCAAAATCAAAATTACCCATCAGTACATTCTCCACACGACTGTCACCTCTAAATTACTTTTGCTAATTGAATAGAGCTATGGCCCAAATAATCCAGAGGGAGGACAATATAGAAGTTATCTTTATTTACATTTGGAATTTACATTTAAATGGAAATGCCTGTGATGCTTTGGGAGTTTCTGAGCCCTGCATGAGCTTCAGCCAGCCCTGCAGTAGGGTGAGCAGAGGTGAGTCACAGAAGGACCGGCTAAATTCTGTTCTGGACGCCATCACCTTGTCCACGGGTGACATGCCCGATACCCCGAGCCTCGCGAGGTTGGCCGAAGGATATTATCGATGGACAAAGGGACACCTGCAGACAAAGATGAAGGACCACGAGGGACACAGAAAGGTCTTCACAGAGGAAGACACCTTTCCCACCTAAGTGCTAGCCTGTCTCTGGACAATAACTGAGTGAAGATTCCAGCATGAGACTTCCTGGGCCCACACCCCTCGCCATCCCCCATGGGACTTCTGTGCCTCCCTGACCCTTCTCGGCCACCCTAAAAACCCTAGCAGTCCTGTCCACTCTGGGAATAGTTGAAAAATAATACTAGTGATCCCACCCCTGCCCGGTACTAGCTTTGAGACTGGGTGACTCGTTGGTCGAATCACCAGCTGTCTATCCCTTGGCAGGTTCGCATCCCAAGTCGTTATGAAGAGATCTAGGTCCGCTGAGAGCCTGGCCAGTTATAAATTCTTAAGACGTTGTTAGCTCCACCATTTCAGAAGCTTGCCGATGTCCCCACTGTCCAACTTGCCCCGTCAAAATCCCATACAAAACAGCAGCTGGGTTCTCACGATTGTGCGGACACTGACCCAAATAAAGCTTTGGCTATTGTACCTATGTTCCATGTTTTCTTGGCTTGATCGAAGCACGAAGTTTGCTCTAGGCTTAAGCTGAGACACTCACGGCCAGAAACCAGTCTCGGTTTCTTTAGAGGCTTTCTCACGGACACTGGCAGATTACAGCTCGTGGGAAAGACTAAGAGAGAATCGTGGTGACGTTCGATTTCATCGCTCGGGCACAGTGATTAGAACCTGATCTGAACAGAAGCAGAGAGGGGTTTGGGAATCCTACCGGTTGCGGACTGATGCAGAACCCAAACGGCCTTTCGTTTTGTTAAGATATAAGTTTATCACGACACATTGTGTTTCCTCTATGAAATTAAATTTAAAACGCCCAAATTAATTTAGAATAATCTAATTTTTTCTTTCTGTGAAAATCATCTCGCTTCCTGATACATAACATAATTTCGAAAATCATATTAAAATCGCGCATGGTTGTCTTGAGTTATATCAAGTGATATCATAGCTGTGAACATTTCCTCATGACATGAGAACAACTTAAACATTTCAATATGTGAAGATAAAAGTCAGAGAAAAAGATGACCTAGAAATGTGACCTGGGAAATCTCTGTCAGATTTTATTTTGCACAAAGAACAAGAGACGTGTCGAAGGCATGCATTAGCGTGAGCATGTTTATTATCAGACGAAAAGATTTATTTTCTGAAATATTTCAATCAAACCTTTATTTTAAAACAAAAAATTTTGTATTATTTAGAAAACGTACTTCAAAACAAAAACAATATGACACTTATGTTCATTTTTGATGTGAAACCACACGAGAAAAGGAAACAAAGCACATTCTGAACCAATATTTAACCGCGCTGTGCGTGCAGGGAGTGACAGGCCCGAGGAGGAGTGGGCTCTGAGGGCACCGTCCGGGCACTCGGCGATTCACCCACGCGTCTCGAGCACCTTCTCCGTGCCCGGCTCCGTGAAATACGGACTATGACGGCCCTTTTCATCATCTCCTGATTTCACGTGTCCAGTGACCGACCACGCAGTGCCCAGACCAAGTGCTGAGTCTGGGCGCGTCGGAATGAAGTCAGCATTCGAGTCGGGGGACTCGGTGCAGTAGGCGTCGTCCCTGGGGTGGGGACATCATCCAACCTCCTGAGGCCATTTGGAGGGAGATGGAGGAAGGGGCCCTTTGCCCTCTTTCTCCTGCCTCACTGACTGAGCTGGGACATCTCGTCTCATCTGAGGTGTGTGCCATGGGCGCCCTTGCTCCTCGGGCCTGTGGACCAGGACCGGACGGTGGCCCGGAGCTTCCCTCGGCCTCTGGCTGGCACACGGCAGATGGCGGGACACCTTACCTCCCCAGTCACATGAGCCTACTCCTCCGAATAAATAAATATGGTGTAATTACATAGATATATATATAAAATGTCCTCTTGGTTCTTTCTCTCTGAAGGTCTAGACTAATGTGAGGACACAGAAACCCTGGAACCATTAAATTCTCTCCGTTCTCTGCCTCACTCACACTTGCTCCCTCCTGGATGGCAGAAGTCCTTAACTGGTATAAGTAATTAAATGAAGTTTATCCAACTAAATCTAAAAAGCTTGAACATGAGTGGACGGACATTAAGGTATACGCTAAAGGGGCAACCCTGCTGTACAACCAAGAAACTTGCTCTAATCCAACCATATACGTTAAAGATGGGGAGTTTTGTTCTTCAGACCTTTAGAAGGAGGGGTCTGTCCTGAGGCCACGTCGGAGGAGCCTGTGGCTCGTCGCGGAGGTGGCAGCGCCGCGTTCGCGTGCTGGGCAAAGGCGCGTCACTCTCACGCGCGCCCCGCTTCCAGGACGCGTTCAGGAGGCGACGTGGCAGTTACAGAAATGCTTTCACAGCGCGCGCTCGTAACCTTCGAATAACCTTCGAAGGCGCGAATGAGCTGAATTACTCAGGGGGGACAGCGCCAAACAGCGTTATGCAGACTGAATTCCTCGCGGGTTTAGTCCGCTTTTCGAAACCGGAGTCGGCGGCTCCTTCGCGCGTCCTGCGCCGGCCTTCGCGGGGGGGACCGA
>NW_006436282.1:30522376-30531267 GCF_000325575.1 Pteropus alecto
CGGCCAAACGCGCGGGTCGGAGGGTTTGCACGGAACAGCCATCCGCTAGACTGCGATGTTCAGGCGACACCTGGAAACCAGGGCCCGTGGTGCACAGTTTCCTGGAACGTAAGTCGAAGCCCTCGGGGCCACCTGTGAGGAAAGAGGAGCGGCCAGTGCGTCGCCCGCCTCCCCGACGGCGGGCTCAGGCTCGTCCCAGTTGCTCGCACACGCGGCCCTGATGCCCTCCCCCGCCCCTGCCCGGGCTGGGGCCACAGGACTGCGTAGGGGTGACCCCAGGAGCTCTGACTTGAACTGTTTGACACTGCTTTGCAGCAGCAGACAACACAGCAAGGAGCTTCCAGGTGTCAACACAACGCACGTGTAACGTCTGGATGACGTTTACTCTGGGGCTTCTTAGATTTGTCACGTCACAGGACAGATGCCGCTTGTGGTCCCCCCGACTACGTCGTGAGAGCTCTCAGGGGGAGGGAAGGCTGTCTGTCACCCAGACGCTAAGACGTCTCCGCGTATCATGAAGACAGGGAGGCGCCCTCCAGGGGGAGAACGTGGAGAAGAGAAGAGACCAGCCTAGTGAGACGATTGCCATCAAATCATGAAAACTTGCACCGACAATGGAAGTTTCTCGCCATTGCATAGCAGGGCGTTCCCAGCACGGGTGCCAGCTCCCTCGTGTGGCTCCCCCAGGGTGTGAGAGAATCCGCGATGCGTGCGTCACCTCAATTACACAAATAACGCAGTCCTCCGACCTGCCCCATCTCATTTCCTCCACCGGCCCTAACGGACAGGGCTGGAGGGAGCATCGGGCTCGTCACACCAGGCACGCTTATGCGCTTTCTTACATCCAGTGCTGTTTGTCCCCAGCATGTAATATATGTCGTGGCTTCGATGACGTTCCCTCCTCGACGGTGTCCTTCTGCAGCTCACTGGTTATATAGCAGGCCAAATTTCACAGCGGCTGCTCGCACAGGTTTCAGGGAGCTAGTGATAATGTTGAAATGTGATCGATATCAAGCTTAATGTTCCATTTCATAGCGGTTTTAAATGGGAAAACTCTATGCCCCTGATCTCAATAATCTTGAGCACTCGGCTATCTCATCATGTGACAGTCCTTTCTGATTGGTGAACAACGAGCAGGCGAACTCATCGAAAAGAACCCCCTTTGTCAGAGCTGAACCTCACCCCCTTCGACCCGGTGACCAAGGGGAAGGCCATTGGTCCTTCATCCAGGGCTCGGCAAAGCCAGAGGACATGCACACATGCCAAGGGCGTTTCAAGCAGAGCAAGCAAGAGGACTGAGCTCCAGTCTTTGGCCCGTTAAACTTTTATTTAGTGTGTCCATTGTGCTTTCTAAAAGGATAGTTTGTGGTAGAAGAACATTTAGCGGTTGCAACCAACAAATATTTAAAGTCAAGAGTTTTATTTGCTCTCACCCCAAATTTACTCTCTCGTCAGGGAGATGACTGCAGAACAGTCTTTTATGAGCGATATTGTGTCGGAGTCACAGCTCCGATGACAGTTCTGTCTCTTATCTTCGGCGTGACTTGGGGCGTAGGTCCCTTCATTTGGAATTTGGGGGTAATTATGCATGACTTGCCTTGTAGTTTAAAAACTAAAAGCTAGACAAATAAAAAGTGTAACTCGAAGGTGTTTAATGATAGCTGTCAGATGCACTGCTTTGCCCCTTGGGCGTACACAGCCCTGGAAAAGCACATCCAAGGCACGGGGGTGACGTGCACACTTTACGCGGGCGTGCCCGTAGGGGACGCGCATACTTTACGGGGGCATGCCCGTAGGGGACGCGCACGCTCCCACGGCCGTGCCCAGAGGGGACGCGCACGCTCCCACGGGCATGTCCAGAGGGCGTGCCCGTAGGGGACGCGCACGCTCCCGCGGCCGTGCCCGTAGGGAACGCGCACGCTTCCACGGCCGTGACCGTAGGGGACGCGCACGCTTCACGGGCCTGCCCACAGGGGACGCGCACGCTTCCGCGGGCGTGCCCGTAGGGGACGCGCACGCTTCCACGGGCGTGCCCGTAGCCGCCCGCCGAGGCATTCTCCGCCGCAGATTCGGACCAGGAAAGCCCTGTTTGCGAACGCTCACCTGGGTTACGGTCCCTATCGCACACTCCGGGCCCATTTTCACTTTTCCTTCTCAAAGGACGACAGATACAGTGTGCAAAATTCTAGTGGAAAAGAAAAGGACAAAAATGTTGTCCCTTTCAGAATGACTGTGACTTTTAAATAAATAGAACCCAGCCTGGAAATACGCAGGTTTGGTTTCTTTTGTTTTTTGTTTTTTTAACAAAATCTGTGAGTTGATGATTCGACGAGCGTCCAGGATTCATAAACAAGATCAGACTCAGAACGAAAGGCAAATGGCATAAACCAGCGGCGTTGCGTCCATCGTGGCTGGAATTCAGTGTCGTGGGGAACGGCGCGTTCCAGGGGCTCCTGCTATAGAGCAGAGCCACGGGGGGAGTGGAGAGGAGAACTCGGACCTGCACGCTAAGAAAAAAACAGGATCTATTATTTAAAAGCAACCCAAGCACAGGCAGAAACGAGGTCCTGGCTGGAGGCGGTGAGGGCATCAAAATATCTCAGGGCAATTAAGACAGAGTCAGACAGAAAAGCTGGGGAGAGGCGGGCCGGCGAGGTGGGGAGGCTTCTCCCAGGAAAACGGTCCGCGTTTCCATGAACAGAGCTCCGGGGATGTTGATTTCTTGGAGCAAAGTGCAGTAAATGTGAAATTAGGCTCTTTGAATTCCATGCCGATTGGCTAAAAGTGTTCTAAGTTTCTCGTTCTTTTAAATATTGCTTTTTATATCTTTGAATTTGAATGGAAATTTGGAATATATGTATATTACATACGAAATAAATGGTGTGAAGCTCTTATTTCTTGTTTTAAGAACTGTAGAAAATGCGTGGGTATGAAGCCTCGGATACATCACTGTCTTTAGGCACCAAACCCCCACCAATGTCTAGGGGTTTGTCCACTTATTTCTTGTGTCATGTCCCCAAGGCCGGACACAGATCGGCTTCCATAAGGGAGCGACTCCCATCCTCCCCTCAACGGTTTCGTGGGGAAGATGACTTTCTAAGCATATGTTGAAAATGTCAAGGCGGGAAGTATTCTAAGATAGTAATAGGTACTAGGAGGGCACAGACAGGAGAGCTCAAGCGTGCTGCAGTCGGGGGGAGGGGCGAAAATAAAATATGAGATGATAACAGTTAGGCGGGATGGTGGCGATAAGTAGCAGGTGTCAGACGGCTGGCGGAGGCTTCCGTATCGAGGAGCCGACACGGCCGGGGAGCGTCGCTTGTTGGTCTTGGCAAGGGCCTCGGTGTGATGGGAGCTGAGTGGGCATTGCCAAGAGCAAAGGCACCAGACGGAGCTGGAAGCACCAGCTCGGCGCAGCACCAAGAAGCCGGGAGCCGCCAGCGAAGGAAGCATTTCTGCGGAGAATATCGATGCACTCGGAGTAGTATTTTAGAAAGGTGGACCGAAGAATGTCGCGATGGTTTGGGAGACGCTGAGAAACGTCGGCGGCAGACGAGGGCAGAGGGGTGGATTCTAGAAGTGCGGCTTGAGGAACGTTGAGTTGGGGGTGGAGAGAAGGCCGGAGGGGGGGCTTCCGAGGTGCTGGGGGCAGCGTGAAGGGGAGGTGGCTGTCACACCCATGCTGGGCGGGGACATGGAGGCCAACCAGACGCTCGCCTTGGGCGCGAAACTGAAGAGGGAGCTGAAGCGCAGTCATCGAGCTGCGAAAGGTCTTAAGGTCATATTTTTAAAAATCAATATTAATGCAAAAATCTAGGACGAATGTATCAGTCAGGGTTCTCCAGACAAACAGAACAAATACGACCGACATACAGAGAAAAGTGTTTATGATAAGGACTCGCTTGCACGACCGAGGAAGCCGACAAACACGGCGCCTGCAGGACGAGTCAGCGGGCGGGACCCAGGGGAACGGTCACGAGCTGCGTGACGTCTCGGCCCTCCGTGGCCGCACATGCGGTCGTGGCCCCGTCAGATCACGACGGAGCTGAGACATTCACCGCTCCGGGCGGCGCGGGAGCCATCGCAACGTCACGGCGCGATGCGATGCTCGTGCGTGCGTGCGAGGCCGGCGTGAATAAGCCTACTGCCCGCCGGTTGTGCAAAAGTACAGCACGCACGATCCCAGCAGCGGGCTACCCCGTGCGGGTTTGCGTAAGCACACTCTGCGACGTTCACACAATGACAAAATCGCTTGTGACAGAGTTCTCAGAATGTGTCCCGGTCATCAAGTGGCCCATGACTGCAGCTCCAGGATGAAGGCCTTGAGGTGTTTCCATTCAAGTCTCAAAGCAGAAGGAAGCTGATGTTCCCGATGTCCCATGTGCGGCAGCTCCATGAAGTTCTAGTCACGTGCATGCAAGCCGTCGACTGATTAGACGAGGCCCACCCCTGGTGAGGAGAGCAATCTGTTTTACTCCACCTACGAATTCGAATGTCTTACTCTCATCCAAAAACACCCTCACAGAAACACCTAGAATAATCTTTGAGTAAATATCTGGACAACTTGTGGCCCAGTCAAGTCGACACATAAAATTAACCATCACAATAAACAAAGTATAAAACAAAGACGGGCTCAGCATTATTGGATGATCTCTTGCCTCGGGCTACTTGGCATGGTCTTTCAGTATCTCCTACTTGCACGGTGTCTCTTAAAGGCAAGAGCCATGTGACACTAACCCGAACCCCCGCTGTTTGCAGTGTGCCGCAGGAAGTGTGATCGCACTGATGCAAATTCTTTTGTCTGCGAAGGAAAGATTTTTCGTCATGACATCAGCCACATAAATTTCATAGGGAACAACCCAGAATCCACTCAAATATTCCCTTTGGGCATTTCACCCCAAAAGCACTTACGTTCTGTTATTTTTTCAACCATTGACACTAGGTTTACGAATGAGTGGAGGCTAGTTAAAGTCTTCCGTTTTCTATGGATATAATTTCAGTGGCTATAACCACAGAAATAGCAGTCCGGGGTAATGAAACAGATTCTCCGCAGATTACTTCACATCTTACTACGTGCTATTAAGATTGTTATCTGTGCTATATGAATTTAAAAATGAGGGCTCAAGGATTTTAATTAACTTGATCTTGACTGCATGTTTAACGAGCGATGATCACATGACATGACCATATTTCTTAGGATATTTCCATTACTGCCTCCGTAATAATCTCCCCAAATACATAAAACATAAAGGAGATATCTAGTATCGTTTTCTTAAAACGTAAGTATACATTTAATTTTAAGACCACAAACAACTAATTTCTAATTTTGATTTGTATATCTACACCAAAATGTGATGGAAATAATGATTTTTTAAAAAATAGCTGGATGCAATTCAAGTGCCTTTGCCCAAACATTAACTGCTACCTGAAGTTAAGTTAAAATAATCAACTATTCGACATCATTGTTCCAGTCAGGAAAAGTAACCATAGCAACATAATAATTAACTTGCTCAGTTCTTCGCTCCCCCATTTTGATTCTGAAAAAGGCAGTGGGTTGAATTGCTTGTTTGTGCATTTTTTTCATTCTGGGTTTCTATTGATATTAGCTTCTTACTCAAGGCAGACAGCTTCCCCCGCCTCCCCCGCCACCGCCCCCAACGACATATAACCTAAAGAGAAATTTAAAAATCAAGTCTCTCTCAAATCTGTCTTGCCTCTTCCTTCCCGTGACTCTGACTGCCTGACAGATCATTCGGTAAGCTTTGTCTCTTCACCTGTAAATATAGGGACAAAAACGTATCAGCCTAACATTTTAGAGTATCAACTGGCACATTTTTCTGCAGGATTTCTTGTTACTCTGCGACCTTGCTGTAATCAACAGCTAGACCAGGAGGCATCCCTTGCTTCAAGGAAGTGTTTTTATAACATGAACAAATAAAATAGATAAATATTTGGCTTTGAAGTTTTTAAAGCTGAGGTCCAGGCATAAGACACAAAGAATTCGATGTAACCTGTGTAAATCACTCTCCCGCCCCCGAAAGACTGGCAAAGAGCCAGGATGGCTTAGAGGATTTCAGCTTAGAAAAGCGATGATGAAGCCCCTGACCCCTACAGCCCATCAGCTCTCCAGAATTTCAACACACCCTTGGCTAAAAAGCAGGGTGGAGGCTGGGAAGGCACCGTTACAAGGATTTGCACAATAAACTGGGACTGCATCTCCCATACTAGTGAGAGAGGATTCAGAAGATGCTGAGAATAAGTACAGAACACATAAAGTAACATTTCTTACACACCTAAGCTCATGGCGTACGATTCTTATCTGCTATAATAAAAATACCCCTCTAGGGTCATCGTGAAACCAAGTGACATGAAAAGTAAGACCTCTCTAATTTTCGTAGTGAACAGGTGTCTGTAACCCCGGCTCCCACCGCGGTTTATATTCGTAGAATAGAAACTCCCTCTTTATCTGTTCTTGTTTACGGCCCTCATAAGCAGCCAGAACGCCATGTCTAAGATGCGCTAACCTTGTAACTCTCGTCCTTAGAATCGTTCCGGGTAAGGTCCAGTAAGAAGAGCCCCGGATCCCTACCCCGCTGCTCAGCCCCGCGTGGAGGGCGCCCTGAGGCATCGACCGCCTCCCACGGCCCTGGTCCACGTCTGGACACCTTCGCACGTGGTCGCCCGTGTCTGCCGACACTGCCCCGCCGCCCCGCCGCCGCGCACGAATCCCTCTTTTACCTGATGGCCCTCTTCGGCCCTTGACAGCTCTCTCCGGTATTTTCTCCCTGGAGATGCAATGAGCAAAGCTCTTCCTCCAGGACGGACTCCGGGCAGTGTCTCTGTGCCTCGGACGAAGGTGCTGTCTGCTAAGTAAGCTCTTCTCACACTGCGTTCGTGTATCGTTTTCTTATTGTAATGGCTCCTCCGCCAGATTACAAACGTTACGAGAATTAAGAAAATCTTTTAAACTTTTCTATGCTTCCTGCCACTAGCACAATGTCAGACGTGAAATTGGTTCTCAGAAAAATGCCTTTAAAATCAATTGCATTAAAATGTATTGACTACATAGAAAATGCAATTGTTTCCAATGTTAGATTCTTTTAAAAATCAGGTGAGTTATGGGAAAAGTTAATGACTATTAAAAGCCAATCTGTCCCGCCTTCGTAAACGTTTTCACAAATTCAATTTTGTTTATGATCGTAGCACTGACGATGGTCACTCTCAGGTGGCTTCACTCATTTACTTAGTTTTCAGGTTGCCCTACGAATTAAGGCCTGATCCAGCCCAGGTCGCGTCTTCACTGCCCGGAGAGAAAGCATCCGGCACGGACAGTCACGCCGCCATCCTTCCGTGGGTCCCTGTCACTCGCCGAACACAGTCCAGATCCAGAACCTAAACGGAGCCCTGCCCCAGATTCTCCTCCCCAGCCTTGTGCACACTCTCCCACAATGCACCATGCTCTCGCCAGTGACCGAGAGTCTCTCTTTTCCCCAAAATGCCCCTCTCCTTCGTACAGTAGTGGCTCTGCTCACGCTCTCTAATCTGCTGAAAAGTCCTCTCTTACCCCCCGTGGATTCTCTCTCTATGACATCCACAGTTCACTGAGAATGTCTCCGCCTCGAAGCTGTGTTCTCGTTAGAAAGTGCTTTCATTTACAATGATCGATAAACCGACCTCCACTCCCTGAATAATAACCTCCGTGAAGGTGAAGACTCTGGGTTCTTGGCACCTGGTATAAAGCATGGCGCATAAACATCCCTCGCTTTGATTCCGTTATATTGAACTAATGTTTACCTACCAGGAGGCGGGCAAGCATAGGCTAGTCACTGCTGACTATCGGCAAGAATGAATGAATGGGAAGATGCCCTCGAACCTGGCTCAGAAAGTCACATCTAAAACCCTCATCGCTGTAACTATAAAAAAGAAAGTCCTGCGCTGTCCCTTGCCATTTGGTCCTTACAATGTGTCAGTGCTTTGATACACTCTTAGTTGTCATAGCCACAGTTTCTCAACTACGTGTGAGGTTCTCACTCGGGGGAGGCAGGTCCAGCAGTGAAGGGTGACCCGAAGCCACCGCACTGAGCTGACATGGCGCGGAAAGCAAACAAGGGAGCACCTGTTCCCCCAGAGAAAAGCCTTCCCTTGTGCAGCAATGTTGGTTCACACAGAGAGGACAAATTCTTCAAGAGCACGGAAAAAGAAAACTGCTTTATTATTTAACAAACACAATTGGCATTGAAATGCATGAACGAACAAGATGGAAACAGACTCATAGATACAGAGAACGAACTGGAAAATGTAACATTTTTTGGCCTTGTTTTTTTCTGCTAAAATCCTTTCTTTCCTGCAGTGCCTTGGGCATAACTATTTTCATGATTCTTGCCAGGATATTTCAGAATTTCATTGCTACGTTTCCCCTCAAACTATCCAACTGGCATTTCCCCAACTCGTCATTTGCCACTGATTTCTTTGGACTCTCCCTCTGTATTGCAGAGCGAGGAGGGGGTTTTTTTGCTAGAGAAGATCAGGGCTGGGTAGGACAGGCACAAAACTATAGCTGTCTGTGTTTGTTTACTTCGATTCCAAACAACTCTTTCAAAAGCATTTTAAAACCCCACTCTTTATAAAATATGATGCTGGTATCTGTGAAACCTAAAACAAACAACAACAAAAAAAGAGTAAGGTGGGCCCTTGTCCCCCAAATCTAGAAATAGCCACATGGTAGTAGAGTAAATAAGATGATTGCTAGATGATAGATAGATGACGATAGATAGATGATAGGTAGATTAGATAGAGAGATAGATACATGATAGATAGATAGATAGATAGATAGATAGATAGATAGATAGATAGATAGATAGATAGATAGATATAGATAGATGATAGATAGA
>NW_006436282.1:30532388-30553795 GCF_000325575.1 Pteropus alecto
GGCCTGCAGAGAAGGAGGACGAAGAAATACAGGAGAAAATTGAGGCAGAAACGCGGATTGGAGCCACAGCTCCGCTAAGCCACGAACGAGCATCCCTTAGTGACAGAGAACGTCGTGAGTAACGATGTCGTTAAAACTGCCAGGTGTTTCAATGACTTTTTAGTCCCGGCTATGATTCCTAGCGCTTCAAGGAAAGCACTGCGAAGCCCACATTTCACATGAGAAGCACCGAGGAGCAGAGTTTAAGCGACGCACCAAGGTCGCCCCGCCGGCAAACGCAGTCTGCCTCCGAAGTTCATCTGTGCTCTGTCTCATGAAATTGCGTGTGAACGCATGTGTGTGCCCATGTATGTAGATTTACATGCTTGCGCATACACGCATGCATTTGAATTAGTGTCTTAATGTACGAATGTAAATCAAACCCTTTACGGAAATGCACTGAAATGGTATATAGAGCATAATCGTTCGGGGGAAGGACATACGCCTCGTCCTGTCACTTGTGCTATCTTAGGAAAGTCATTTAACTTCTCTGTGACTCAGTTTGATCATCTGTGAAATGAAGACAATATTAGTACCAATCCCACAGGATTTTCTGATGAAATGATTTGTGTACCTACGGGGTTGGGAATGTCCCTGGCACGTCGCCATCACTACGTGATTGTCACCTGTCGCGATCGCTACCGTTATTATTGACGTGTTGCATTGAACACTGGTTTTCTGATTCCTTCTTTCTTATGCTTTTGTTGTTTGGCTGTTCATATAGTTTCCTGACTTATTTTCTGTAAGGAAAGTCCAGCAAGTTTTGTAAACCAAGTTTATCTGAAGCCGTGATAGATTCAACTACTGCCCAGGACAGAAATCTTGGTTGTAGCCCCCAGAGTCAGGCACTTCACGCCGGGCAGACACCTCAGTAGGGTGACGCAATCAATGCAGTGCTCTTGGGTTATGCCATTGTGGGTTTTCTTCACTCACCGGAGAATGGGTGGTGGTCGCAAGGAAGAGAAGGGTCTGTCCACGCGGCGTCCACATTGGTCACCTCAGAACACGTGCTGAGCACCTTCCAAGGCCCCCAGCCAGACTCGTAATTGTCACACAGCAGTCACAGACCACTGAGTTGAGTTCAAACAATATAAATTCGTGAACGTATGATTCCAGAGTCCAGTCTATCATCTTTTATCTCCAGCTAATAAAACCTTGCCAAACCTATTTTCTACTCAATGAACTGTTTACTATTTTCAGTTTCCCAAAATCCAGTGAATCCCAGCAGCCTCCTCGTAGTGTTTCCACATGTGCATTGAAACAAGGGTCCCTGACGACGTGAAGAGGATTTGCTGGAAACTCCACAATAAATTGATTTCAGCTTCACAGCGCTGTCGTAAGTCTCAGCCAGCGGAAAACTGTAACTGCCAAATGGAAACCATTTTTATGTGGAGCAACCAGATCCAAGCGTTAAGAATAATGCCATAAATTGGCTGAAAAAGGACAATGAGAAAAAAAGGCAATTAATTCAGTTAAATTGCCCAGTCTGTCTGGAAAGTCAACCGTCCATTTCCCTTGTGGAAAGGCCAATTTGACGTCCTCTGCGTGTAATATTCGTATTGCAGCTTTGACAGGTATTAGTTTATGACTAAATACAGCCAACACACACTCACATGCGCACACACGCACACACGCGCACGCACACGCACAAGCTCAGTAGCATTCCAATTATTTTAAAGAAAATATCCTACGATGTCTCTTTCATATATTTAAAAAAATTGATCCAAACAGAAATAAACTTAAAAAATGAGTTGAAAATATTTTGGGGTCCTAGATTTTGTATATTTTGTTCATTTATGTGCAATTGGTCATTTCACTGTGCAATGAAATCGTTTCTCAACTTTTAATTTTTCTTTAATTATTTTTATTTTATCTTCAATCAGCCGCTAACAGAAACAGTTTTATTTCTTCGTTCCAAATCTGTATACTTTTTATTTCCTTTTCTTCCCTTACCGCATTGGCCAGAATTTCCGGTATGATGTTGAGTAGGACCGGTGAGAGACAGCATCCCTAACTTGGTCCTGATCTTAGAAGGGAAACACCGTTTCTCACCATTAGGTAAGACGTTAGCTGAAGGTGTCTTGTAGGTGTTTTTTTTAATCAATTCAGAAAGTTTCCTTCTATTCCTAGTTTGCCAAGAACTTTGTTTTTATTTCCATGAATGAGCGTTGGGTTTTGTTAAATTTTTTCTCCATCTATTAATATGATCATATGATCATATGATTTTTCTTCTTTGGTCTTTCGATGTGCTGAATTACAATAATTGATTTTCTAATGTTCAACCAGCCTTGCATACCTGTAAAGTCCCACATAGTCACGGTGTATATGTCTCTATAGACGTTTTTGTATTCAATCTACTAATATTTTGATGGGGACTTTTATTTCAAGGTTTAGGGATGATATTGGGCCATCGTTTTTCTTTGTCGCGATGTCTCTGTCTCGTTTCGGTGTTCGCGCGATGCTGGCCTCATAGCATAGTTAGAAGTGCTGCCTCTGCTTCTGTTTCCTTTGTAGATCGTGGGGAATTGGTACCATTTCTCCCTGAAATCGGGGAGGGGTGACTTGACACAACAAACTATTATGTACAGCCACTGTATATTCCAGATCATCTTGAACAGACTCCACTGCAATAGATAAGTTTTATCAATGCGGAGAGCTGAAGACAAGTAAAATTTATCCATCCTGAAGCGATCATATGCCTATCAGCCAAAGTGAGCTGAGACAGGTGTCGGTTATTTACTCTCAGAAACCTGACTCACTCTGCAAGCAGAAGTCCCAGGCAAGGGTGATACATAAGCTTCAGGGGGCCCTCGAACCCCAGAAATTTTGCAAAAACATTTGCATGTTCATATATTCAGGCAAGAAGAGCCATGACCTTCATTAGCTGCTGAGAGGATTATGTAATGAGAAGCAGGTAAAAGTCTGAGAATTATCCCCACCTGCAAAAGTTCCCCTTCTGCCCGTGAGTCGCTATCTGATATCCGAGCGTGTGTCCTCTGAAAAACAGAGAGATGGACAGACTGACCTGCAGGAATCTCACGCCGGGCACGCCTGACCCCTCCCTCTCCGCAGCCTGACTCCCGGGGAGCGGGGAGAACAGACCCAATACTTAGCAGAGGAAGTTTTTCTTAAGTTCAAGTCTGTTTGAGATGTCACATTCATTTCCATTATAAAAGACGATCAATCCTTCCATTTTCATTTTGACTCAGAGTACCTATTTAGGGTATTATATTGTCATTAACTAATGAGGAATCATTATTATTAAACAGCTGCATCTCAGAAAAAATAGAGGGCAAAAATTCAGAATCCATAGTATTTTCATTTTCGTCATAGCCGATTTAGGGAATCTTCTACAGATCCCAGCTCTGTGGCATTTTAAGTAACATTTCACGGAGGCTGCTTCCTGCCTGCCTCCTCACACCCCCACGATTTCTCACACTCCCCCTTCCTTCACCTCTCCCCATCGGGGCACAAAGAAGGGCCAAAGTTTCTTGACCCTTTTCGCTTAGCAAAGGGTACGGCTGCGAAGAGAAGCAGATATAACTAACGCCCAGCACACAGCTCAAGGCACCGGGAGGGAAGGGGTTTTGCAAAGTCGGGACGAGGCGGGGAATCAGCGGACCAGGAAAGGCCAGCAGCAGCCTTGACCGTGGCAGCCAAGTGCCGGCTCGCTAATTGGACCATTTACCTCACAGAACTGTGACAGGGTTGCTTCTCTGCAGTTCTGAGACCTTTAAACCTTTCCACTAATCAGGTGGCTTAAAGACTGAGAGAGTCTGTTAACTAGTGTTAATCGAGTCTACCGCGTGTGATTTAGCATGTCACTATCTACTGGATGCCCTTGCTCCTGACGGGAGAGTGTTCCTTATATTTGGAAGGTAGCAGAGAAAACCATGAGGAGTTGGGGGGAACAGCACAAGTCTTCAGCAGGGAAAAACAGAAAACGGTGCCCACCGACTTTTCTTCTGTCGCTCCGACTTCCTGAATTTCAGTCTTTTGTTGGGACGGTTCCTCCACACGGGCCAAAGACAAGTCACCAGGCGAAGCCACTGTCTGTTCCTGAAAGAGGAGGGGGACACCGTGAGTAAACAGAATTCAAATAGATGTTCCAGAGAAGACTGATGTGGAGACAATTAACATGCCTACACACTTAGAGAGGCTAACAGCTCATTAGGGATCTAGAAGCTTCTCAAAATACCCATCCAGACCTACTACCGTTCTCAGCATCCTATCATGCTGCTGATGACGTCCCAGAAATGGCATTTGAAATCGTCGCCTTGGTGGTTTTGGACTGAGTCGCTGAGCAGAAGCACCTTCAGGTCGTTTTGAGATAATGTATATATTTTTTTATTAGTGCCAATCATATAAAAAAGTTTTCAGATTGCACTTTCTTAAAAGTATTCTAAGAAGTGTAAATAGGCCCGTCTTTCTGGAAGGCAAATGACAGCAAATAGCAAAAGTATATATATCCATATGCACACACGTATATCATACACATTAATGTAATACACACAGTCTCGCACATGTGAGTGTGTATTTGTGTGTGTGTACCTTTGGACCCAGTAAAGTGACTTTCAGGAAGTTTTTCTATAGTGGTGATTCGACAAACGTCCATGGATAACTGTAGAAAAAAGTTTACTGTACCTATGTTATGATCATGGATAACTGGAAACCATTCTCCATCCATGGAAATGAGTTATGCAAATAAGTAAATCATGGCCCATCCACCCAAAAGAAGAATCTTCATCCATCCGTGATGACGAAGCAGACTTATTTATCCATGTAAAGAGATACTCAGAAGATATGAGAAAGAAAAAAGATTAAAAATCATCACGTATGATAATATAGTGCTATATATGTTGAGAAAAAACATCTAAAAAGAACTCATTAAAATGTCAGTCTCTGGACGGAGGTTGTTATAACTGCTAATACTTGCTGTTTTTAAATTTTATTCATAATCATAAGTCAAACAACAAATCTACTTTTAGAGAGGAAAACCCCACATATGAGAAGTATACAAAGCTCAAAATAGCAAAACAATAAAAAATAAGGGGCAATAGGAGATTGAAAACGCTACCCCACTCAGACGCGGCCAGGCCAACCCCCGTCGGTCCTGGGCAGACGGAGTCACCGCAGGAGGACGTCCCATTCCTGGTGATGAAAAGTCAGCTCGGTCCCCGAAGCGTTTAGTCGTCAAAAGCTCCTTCCAGCTCAGCAACTCTCTGCTCTCCGATCTGTCCCTGTGCTTTTGAGCCATGTCCAGTGACCCTCACACGGCCTCTGCCTAGCGCTGTCCTGGTTCCATACAGAAAGAAATAGGAAAGGTTGCACAGAGGAAATAAACACACACGTAAATGCAGGTGGCCGATAAATATTCTTAAACTGTTGAACATCTACTGGCAATAATTGTACGGATTTTCCTACACATGTGGAAACTCTGACAATTGCGGTAATAATTCCCCCCGGTGTCGTGGAGTGCGTGGAGCTGGCCGCTCCCCCATCGTCTCTCCATAAAAGCATACTTAGTAAAAATGCCTGGAGGGCTATTAGGCAGCAGGAGGAGAAAGCCTCAAAAAAAAAAAAAAAAAAGCATACATTATGATAGAGTTTTATTTCTAGCAATTTGTCCTAAGGTATCAATCACAGATGTTTAAAAAGACACACATGCGATGCTGTGCTTCGCAGTATAATTTATAATAGTGAAAAATTGGAAACATTCTAAACGGCTGCCAATAAGAAATTGGTTTTTAAAATATGGAACACATAAACTATGATGGAATTCAGGAGAATGATTAGCAGTCATGTACAAGAATACCGAATGAAATGGAACAATGATCAGTGAGAGAAATGGGCTCAAAAAAATATACACTGTGACCTAAACTTGGTTAAAATATGTGTAGATATAATGCTACTTTTTATATGTATAAAACACACATCAGAAAAAGGGCCGAAAATAAATATAACGTTATGTTCTTGGAGACTTTGCAAATGAAGAACAAAGTGGAAGGGCTCCCTCTGCCAAACGGTAAGACAAATTACAGAGTCTTGGTAAAATACAAATGTTTATTGGCCCACAAGAAGTCTATAGGCCAATGGGACCAGGTGGAGACACCAGATGGAGACTGATTTGTATACGGAAAATTAACATTTGATTAAAATGCCACCATAATTAAACGGAAAAAATATGGGTGGTTTAATATAGTGTTGAGAAAACTGGTTTATTGGATGAGGAAAAATAAAAAATGGCTTTCTACCTAATGACATATATAATGTGGGCTCTTGCTATATTAAAAACTTAAATACAAAAGTAAAAATGTAAAGTTAAGAGGAAATCGTGCAGGAGAAATTTTTTTCTGACATAGAGAGTAGCAAGACTTTTTCATCAAAACTTCAAAAGTATACGCCATCGCAAAGCAAATGGTGACTTTACCTGTGTAAAATCTACTGGGTTGTCTTCATATTTAACCGCTTTATTGAGGTGTCACTGATATACAAAGAACACACGTGTTTGACGTGTACAGTCTGAAGAGTTTGGACACATGCGAACACCTGTGACGCCATCGCCACGATCAAGACCTTCCCGAGTTTCCTCGTGTCCCTTTGCTGTTGTTCAAAACATTTGCCACGAGCTTCGCCTTCCTAACCAACATCGACATATGGAATCACTGATCGTTGACCGTGAACATCATGGGGCACTGTAGACCTCTGCGACTTATTCGTCTAGCACAATTGAAGCTTTATAGCCATTCAAAAAAGTTATTAAAAAAAAGTCAGATTGGGAGAAGGTATGTGTGATGCCCCAAATGATAGAAATTCATATCTAGAATAGGCAATAAAACCTTGCCGATAATAAAGAAAAACAAGTACTCTAATTTTAAAAAGTTAAGGTTATGAAGATAATTCACAGGCAAGTAAACCTCAAAGTCTATACAATGTAAAAAGATGCTCAAAATGAATAGTAATCAGAAAAATACAAATTACAGCAAAAATTACAGATCACTGTACAGAAATCCTATCTGGAGAAGTTGGAAAGCTGAAACATGCCCGGTGTCGACAAGAATGGAAATGTTTGTGGGACGAAACCCACAAGCACCATGGGGAGAATGGACACCAGTGGAGACGTTCTAGAGAGCAGTGTGGCAGCGTTAAGTCGAATCGAAAATATTTATAATATCATCTACGATTTTTTTACGGCTACGTATAATTCCTAAAGATACTCTCACACAAACGGCTAAGACCACGTGAAATAAAACTAGGGAGGGGCTTCGCCAACTTGTCAAAGTCGGATGGCTGGATAGTTACGCAATGAATTAATGAACTGCTGGATTAATGGAGAAATGTTTGGGTAGAGACCATCGAAAGACTACTAGCAGTATTCATGCTCGAAAAAGAAAATTTAAGACAAAAACGCATTTCTAGACAGAAAGCGTCAAGGCACAACAATAAAAGCTTTATTGACAGTTACATAAACCCCTGCAAAGGTGCATGTGCAGTAAGTGATACGCCATCAAAACATACAACAACTTGCAAATGAACCTATAAGAAAAGATTTCAACACACCTCCTTTAGTATTTTATAAATCAAGCGAACAAATGAACCAAAAAATAAAAGATTACAGAAGATTAGAACATTACAAGTTTCAGTTAATGGGCATATTTAGAATATTACACCCAGTAGTTAAAAGAACACTCAGGCACACACACAATATTTACCAAAAATATGACCAACCACCAAGACATAAATCAAGCCTCGACAAAATAACTCTGAAGAAAATAGAAGGAAAAAGAGGATAAAAAACAAGAGATAAAATTAATAATGTAGAATATATTAGATTAGATTTGATACATTATATTTTATAACATTTAATATAAAATATGCAGAATATATTAAATAGTAACATCAGATATATAGTTAGATCGTGTGTAAGTTATAAGATTGAAGTTTTTGTAACATTTTATAGAATATCTAATGTTATACAAAGGCTCGATAAAGTTTACAAAGGATTGATAGACAAAACTTGTTCTTTGGAATAAAGAATATAAAATATTATGTTTTATAACATTTAATATAAAATATGCAGGATATATTAAATAGTAACATCAGATATGTAGTTAGATCGTGTGTAAGTTATAAGATTGAAGTTTTTGTAACATTTTATAGAATATCTAATGTTATACAAAGGCTCGATAAAGTTTACAAAGGATTGATAGACAAAACTTGTTCTTTGGAATAAAGAATATAAAATTCTAACGAGAATGATTAAGCGAAAGATGTCAGCGCGAATAAACGACGTTAGAAGAAAGACAACTGTGGATGCTGAGATGACAAAGATAAGACGGTATGATTGTAAAGAAGGAGCGAACACGGCGGATCTGTTTTTCTCAACTCTTGCTTTTTCTGAGGACTCCTAGAGCCTTGGCACTGTCCCGTAGTCAAATTCGAAGACCTTAATTTCCGAGGCTTCCAGACACCAGTGACTAGGACATTGCTCCGTATGCTTCGGTGGGGCAGGCGCCATCTAAAGTAATCGTGAAGATTCACCAAGTGCTCCTGGTTTGGGGGCAGCTGCTCACGTAGCTACCTTAATGTTTAGTAAGAAATCTGGACCCTCAGACTCAAGGGGGCGTCTGTGGGCGGAGACCCCTCACGCCACCTCCGAGGTCTGCAGCTTCCCGAGGGAGAGACCACAGAGACCCCTGCACCTGACCTTCTCGCCTCTGCTCGTGTGTGCGCTTTCCTGCCGTTCCTGTGCTGTGTCCTCTGCTGCGACACATCGTTTTCGTGACTCTAACTTTATGTCGAGGGCTCCGAGTTCTCCCAGGGAATCACTAAAGTAAGGCCTGGTACTGGGACCCCTGAAAAAATGAGACGCAACTTTACAATCAGCATGAGAACTCAGAAGAGATGGTTTCTGACAATATAGCTTAGAAAAACTGACTCCAAAAGAAATACAAAACCAGAGTAGTCGTGTAACTATCAAAGAATTTGCTTCCGTAAATATTTCAACGATAAAACACGAACCCAGATGATTTTACAAGTGATTTTACCAACACTTCAAGGAAAAGATAAACTCAGCATCTAGAAAAGTGAGACTATCCCCAATTATTTTGTGCTATATGACATAAAGCGCACGGGTGTCATGCCGGCCAGACTAGGTTGATTTCCACATCTACCAAGTCGTGAACCTGACCTGTGACAGCTTCCTCCCCACCCAGCAGACTGATGTTTCTTTTACATTTCTGAGTAGTGGGGACTCATGCAGTAACAAAACAGACAAAAGCCCTTTTCTTCACGGAGTTGGGGACATCCAGGGAGCCAGCATTCAGGCAAAGGCCACATGTGGACAAGCCACACGGTACCCGGCAGGCAGCAGGGCAGAGACAGAAGTGGCCACATTTAAGGAAAGGCCAGCGTGTCAGGACGATGTCAGGCAGGTTACAGGGGCCCGGGCCGCGTTCGGGCCGGTTTGGCAGGCGGAACGAGGAGGAGGTGACCGTGACTCCACTGTTCTTGGCGTGAGCGAATAGAGTGTTTTTTAAATGATGGGGACAGCCGTGAGAGGAGCAGTTTCGAGAAAATGTTGCGTCGCGAACCTTTTGAGATGCCTCCTACGCATCCACGTGGAGATCTGAGTGGACTGTTAGATATAGAACTCTAAAATGACCTTGAAATGCCACGTCCCCGAGAAGGTGAATAGAATTATGCGAGGAGTCCGGGATGGACCCCTGCGGTCCACCAGCCTGGAGAAGTCAGGAGGCACCGAGAAACCACCTAACTTGCTCCTGAAAGAATAGACCACGGAGGCAGAAAGGAAACCGAGCGAGGACAGCGGGGAGGCAAAGCAACCGTAAACCGCAAGACGGCGACCTCATCTACCCCGCTCTGTCGCGGATGCCGCGAGACCCATGGGGCACGGCGCCCGCTTCCTCCCCGTTCACGTCCGTCCCTGGCCCACACAGGGACCGAGCCTGCGTTCTTTCTGTTCACTGTTATTTGTCTCCATGTGACAAGGCACCCTGTTTTCAGCAACCCCATGGAACTGAAGTACTGTTTAAAATTGCTTTATAAATAATTATGATTTATGGACAGTATTTATCTAAAAAACAAAACTCTTCGTACCTTTGAATAATTCATTCCACCTCTCAGAAGTAACTAACATCACAGAGACTAGTTACGCGTGCGAGATCCTCATTTCGGTGGTGTTTATTACAGTATAAAACCAGAAAGAAAACATAAGGGAAAAGAAATAAAGGAATGGTTAAATAATGTAATCATATTCACCCAGAATTAAAAACGAGAAATGTAACGACTGTAGCATATGGGAAAAATTGGCTCAATATAACATCCAAAAAGCCTGAAGATACAGAGAATTGCGATGACAGTTATCCTCACGTAAGAGTAGAAGAAAGAAATTAAATGATGTTTCTGGGATGATAGATGCCCACGGACGGAGACGTCTGCCGTCTGCTTCTCCCCCCGCTAGGAGTTTATCCAGCTCTATCTCTCCGATGGAGAGACGACCACATGATTTTCAAGATCAGAATACATTGTTCGTTAGAAAAATAAAATCCATGCTTAAGAGGTTTCCGGAGACGACGGGATGTAACAGTTGAGCCTGGGTCATACCTCCCGGGAAAAGCTATGTAATTAAGTCACCGAACACAACATGAAAATCCTCGGTTCATAAATCAGTGAAAGGTCAGACGATGATGTTCCAGTTCCACGAAGTCAGAAATACACTCGCAGCACTGCAACCCCGCGGAGCATAGTAGGCACACACGCGGGACACCTCCTGAGAAGTCACATGCAGGCGCGGCAAGTCGATGCCCGCGATGCCGTCCGCAGGGTGACAACATCCTCTGCCGCTGCGTCCTAGCCCTCCAGGGAGCTTAAGCAGAATCTCCGTGACTCCGAATTCCAGTAAAACATCCCATGGACTTAAGATGCTAACACACTTTTAGCTGAATAAGACGTAGAACTCCTGATTTATTTACCTAAATAATTCCAAATACGATAATAAGGAGGAGAGAATGGCGTGAACTAGAAAGATGGAGGGAGGGGGAGAACCGGCTCACGCCTGGGATTCTCGGAAGCGTTCACGGCCTCCAAATCAGGCCTTAACTGACGGCGCGCCGCCTCCTTCCGTGACCGGGAACGGCAGCACCGAAAAGTCCGAGAGAAACTCAAACAAAAATACAACAGACTCCACGTACGACTTGAAATCCCTCTGCGGTGAAACAACTCAATAATTCTTCTTAAACCCACAGCTGATTTGAAAGTAAACGCTGGCTTAGTGGATGAAGGGGTCCTTCGTAAACTAGGACTTTGACTCAGAAACAGGAGGAAGCAGATAACAAGGGCACGTCAAAGAAGCAGGTTTGCAGAATCAATTTCTCCACGTTGGAAAGTGACCGCCACAGTGAATTTCCCTGGAATGTTTTCGGACTCTGCTTTCTAGTTCAACCCTCTGGGTCTTTCTGCTTAAGTGTCTCAGAATGGAAAACTAAACTGAAAACAAGTGGGGGGAATCTCAATAAAAGTGATTTCAAGGCAACTTCCATTTGATATTGTTTAATAAAGAGAATTTAAAGATTGTCCTCAGATTAATACAAAAAGCCATTAGTCAAGGGTGGCAGATGACACGGGTTGCTTAGTAGGAAAGCGTTCTGACTTTAGGGTTTCTCCCTTGATCGAAGCTTTGCCTCTCATTAAAGTCACTGGGACAAGGAAGCTTTGGGAGGATATCAAATATAAACAGAATCAAGAAGAAAAATCGGATAATCAGGATCACACAAGAGCAGAAGTCAGGGAGGCTTCGGGAGTCTTGAGGAGAGAACTATAATCACAATAACAGTGACAATAACAATATTAATAATAATGGTTTGTGTCTGTGGAGAGGATGCTATGTAACAGGTGTCATGCTAAGCACTTTGCATGTACCATCAGTTAATTCTCAGCATTGCCCTATGAGACTGTTACTGTGGTCTCACTTGAGACAGTTACTATCGTCTCACTTGAGAGACATAGTTACACACGGTGACTCAGTTTCTTTCAATGATACGGGCCAAGGGCTTGGCTCTCGCCAACCCTTTTTCCACTCTGTCACTGCAGTCCAGGCTCATGGCATCAGGGAGACGCCGGAACCCAGTCTTGGTACCAAGTCCCCAAACAGGGCCCAGGGGTCTACCCTGCGTCGTGCCGACCTCATGAGGCGACACTGAGTCTGATACGCATGTGGTTATTTGGTCCAAGCAGCTCCCTTCGTTAGAATAACGTACGGATGAGTTGCAGATGCCAGGTCCACTCTTCACTCAGAAATCTGACTTTACACAAGGGGCTGGCGAGTTGTGCACACCAAGCCCACAGTCACCTGGCTCCGCCTAGAATGTGACCGGTGACAGATAAAGCGGTGAGTGAAGGAGGAGGACCGGATTCACCAGGCACCTCTTCTCTCCTGCCCTGTGCCCCACAAGACATGTCATCCCCAGCTCAAAACACCCCGGGGACGTAGGTTTAACTCTGCTGATCGCGGAGCACGTCCCACCTGGAGAGGCTAAGAAGCGCCCAAGACGACATCGCCACTCAGCGGCCCCCGCGTGCTTCCTGCTCCCAAAGCCCACCCTTCCGTGCCCAGGTGTGGAAGCGTGTGCGTCTGTCAGCGGTCGCAGAAAGGTAATGCCACGCAGTTGGCGGGACAGTGACGTCATCTTCTGCAAGAAGGCTGAAGCTCCCGTGCTGGCCTGTCATTCTAACGTCTTCTGCACAGAGAGAAGCTGGAGGGGTCATCTCAGAGTCACAGTGCCAAACTCAGATGGTCCTAGGAAAAGTCAGCAGAACTGCAGAGAGCAAGCAAATTGGGTCCAAGGACCGCGGACAAATACGGTTTAATCCTCCCGGGAATGACCGGGCGTCTCTGCTCCTGAAGCTCCGCGCCCGGCGCCCAGCATCTGCTCCGTCACTGCACCATGATTACCTCTGAGACTTCTGAGCTGCATTTAAATGTACCTCGGTTCTATTTCGGGCTTTGCCTTTAGAGTGCAAGGTGTTGACACAGACACGAGCTTGAAACCAAAATTCAAGCCCGGAAAAATATGCGCGTCAGGGTTTCTGCACCAGAGACCCCGTGGAGATGAAGAGGGGTGGGCGTTAGGGACCTAATTCACCGGGGAGTCCAGCTGAGAGCCAGGAGGTGGGGAGGGGTGGGGGGTGGCCTTTGAGCAAGCGTCTAAGCGGGTTCCACATGGCCAACGGCGAAAGCAAACAAGGCCGAGCTGCCATCTGCGCCTGCAAGAACAGTGCCACCTTCAAGCAGCCAGAGCAGAAAAAATGGCAATAAAATGTTTAAAACCATCAGACTAAACGTTCCAGTTGCGCGTAGACACCGAAGGACATGAGGTCTCAAGCAGCGGTGCCCAGCCTTTGTGGCCCAGGGCCCGGCGCTTCTGCGGGAATGCGATGCCCGGGGGCCTCAGACACCCGGGGG
Source organism: Pteropus alecto (assembly GCF_000325575.1). Lineage (NCBI taxonomy): Eukaryota > Metazoa > Chordata > Mammalia > Chiroptera > Pteropodidae > Pteropus > Pteropus alecto. The sequence continues at coordinate 30,545,911 of NW_006436282.1, forward strand.
CCTCAGACACTCGGGGGCCTCGGCACCGCCCGCGCTCCGACCCCGGTGTGAAGTGCGTGGTTTTCTCTCTTCTCTGTTTCACGCTCACTCTGGGCTTCCGGTTGGGTTTTAAATGGAACCGTCATGGGATATTTTCGCTGCGCTTTTCTATCATCTGGTTTCTCCGCAGTTCTTACGTCTCCTCCGAAACGTGTCGCTGCGTAGTTCGGGGAGGAAACCGCGCCGGCCTCGCCCCTCCGCAGAGCGGGGTGTGACCGGTGACCGGAGACCCTGCGCCGCCTGCGCCCCGTCTGCACCTCGCGGGGGGTCTTCCTTCGTGCTCACTGGCCCATCCGCAAGGCAAACCAGGCCCAGCCAGCTCAGGCCTCCCCGCCACATGCTCCTGGTCCCCGGACACTGCGAGTCCGCCAGCTCCCCGAGACCCGGGCACTCAGGCAGGAGGGGGTCTCTGCAAACGCTGACCCGCACCTTCCCTGGGGGCCCCGGACCTACCCGTTAGCTCTCCCCAGTCCCAGCCTCCAACGTCCAGCACCTTCCTCTCCCCCCCACCCCCGTCTCTCCGCCACCCCCTTTATGCACTGGCTGCTCCCCAGCATTCTCGCAGCTTATCCTCAAGTTCGTTGGGGGTTCGGCTCACTGCGCCCACTGCCCGGTGCTCACCTAGGTCATCAGCCCCTTCGAATAAGAAAGATATCTAGAAGAGCACTCTTTAATAAGCACACAGTGCCAGCCACATACGTAGTTCTTAACATACAAGTGCCCACATTAGAAAAATAAGAACGAGCAGAAATTAGTTTTTGTCGTGTATTTAACCGAACCTCATCCAAATATTTTAATGTGCGACACTAGCCACGTGGCAAGTTCTCGGCAGCCGGATGGGGCTTTGGCTCCCCGAGTGGATGGGAAGACGGAGAATGAGCCGGCTCTCGCTGTTATCATGGCACGGGTGCTGTCACCTGCACGTCACAACGGCCGCACCGAGAGTAGGAGAAGTCACGCGGCCCCCCGACACCACACGGCCCGGACCCCGCAGAGCGGGACTCGAACTCGCATCTGCCCAATTGCACGGGTCATTCTGCTGCTGCCCAGCACCTCGCATCTCTGATTCTCGGAGCCAGACTCGCCAGCCGAGCCCCGTGGCCAGCCACTCCGAAGACGCCACGGCCCTCGAGAGAAGCAACGATTATTAAGCTCTTAAACACAACATTTTCCACAAAGTAGTTTCATACATACTGATGCTTTAAATTTAAGAGAAAGAGAAAGGATCCTTGAACAGTCTCGGCCTGCCTTGGTCTAGCCCAATGACCAGCTCATTTCCCAATACCCAGAGCCCTGTGTTCTCAGTGAGGGGAGAGATCCCATCGCTTTGCTTTGGGAGAAGGATGCTCGGTCCTCTTCGTGCCCCGCCCTCCACCTCTAAACCCCACTCGCTCCCATCGACTCAGTGACGAGGAAGGATAAATGTCCCTTCTTCCCACGGCCAGCACCCCTCCTGAACCCTCGCTCTCACTGGCCCGTGGCTTGGCCACAACCTTAATCTAGAGCCTTCTAACCCGTTTTAGTGATTCATTTCCTTCCCATCGCCCTTCTGGTGTACATGGCTCCGGGAGGCCACGCACGGCCAGCGGGCTGCCTCTCAGCCTTGACGGGCCGTGCCGCCCACTGCCTGCCAAGTGTGCCCCCCCCTGCCTCTCCCCAGCACCTCACGGCCGGTGCTCAGCGAATAGCTCTGGAATGAGTCACAAACAGATGGATCCGCAGTTACGAGACTCTCAACGGCAGAGAGTACCATGGCCGGATGGACTGGGAGCCATCCGTGCCCGGCCACCTCAGGACGGTCTCGCCCTGAAGGAGCAACGTGGGAGGTCCCCGAGCGGCAGCTGGGGACTCGGGCGCAGGGCGCTACAGGGTCTAGGGCCTGGCACGGGAAGAATCGGTGGGCGCGCGGGAGCCACGGTGACGGGGTCCACGCTGTCCCCTGCGCTGATGTTGGACCACGAAGGTAAAACATGTCTCTTCCTCAGAAAACATCCTCGTGCCCTGGATCTCGCCGAAGAGTCCTAACCACGCGTAAGTCAGCACCGAGGCCTCTGTCACCTGGCCCAGCTCGCGTGGGAGGGCGTGCTGAGCCCTGACTCCAGTGTCCTCAAGAGCTCCCTCGGGCCCAGAGAGCTAAGTCGGGGGATAAGGGGTGTTTGTACTGGAAGGTTTGGGCGTGAGAAGTTAATTCGTTTTCACCCATGGAGATAAGCAGTATATACGTAAAGTATCTACATCAAATAGTACGTTATATAACATACAGTATATGTGTGTACACATAAACCTACACGTATATACAGTACATGTGTGTTCACACATACAGCACATATTTCAAAACTCAGGATCTCTAATTAACATTCCACCAAACCTATGTTTATTTCCATTTCTAAGACTTACCAGTCCTTTTGACATTATCAAGAGATCTAATAGATGCGATTTTAAAAGAAGTTGAAAATAGGAAAATCTGATCTTACCACACTATGATATTTAATTCTTTCCCAGACAACGGTTCTATTGATTTTAGTCTGTGCAATAAACTGAACAATTCTAATATTTAGTTGATAGTGAAAACACTGAAGAAATATATTGCGAAAGTGCCAGAAGTCTGATCAGTCTCAAAGAAATTATGGGAAAACCAGGTGGGCTGTGGCTCTTTGCTCTCTGAGAGGAAGATCGGGCAAGGCAGGGCCTTTTGAAATTCAATTTATAAGTCAAAATAGAAATATTTTCATTGTTTTCTGCCATAGCCTCTGATTATGTCCACAGATAGCAATAGCGCCTTCATCGAGAGAGACGGAAGAAGAGGCTTGGGGGAGGACGTGTGGGGAAAATACAGGAAAGAACAGAAAGATAAAAGAGGGAAGGAAAGCAGGAGAGAGAGAGATGCTCTCGACAAGAAGGGACTGCAATTTTTTCGGTCTCAAAAAATACTAGATAACAATTCCGAGAAAATGAAGAATATGGCGATCCAATCAAGACAAAGATTTTAAACAATGCCACGTAATTCTGCAGTTAAAAGCAGCTTAGCATGATGCTATTTAAAATAAAAAGAGGAGAAATAAATTTATTTTTATCTTTGACATCTACTTTAATTATTTCGATTAATCGGTGTGAGTGACAATCGTGGGTAATGAGTAAGCCGCAGATGTCCAGCTGCAAAATGCAAGAAAAACATGGCCTATCGATTCTTTCTGCGGAAAGACAGAAGTTTATCTCCCTTCTTTTCTCGTAGGCTCTGCTGTCTTTGTGAAATATCTCTGGCTCCATCTTCAGAGAAGTAATGTATGTGCAGCTCTGAAAGACCCATCGGCAGAAGCTCACCCTGAGCTATCAGGAGACTCAGCAGGCCGCCTCCTTAGGACGCCAGGCAAAGCCCGAGGCTGCAGAGACAGCAGGAGGCGGACTGATCACCTGCCCCTGGTTTTCTGTGCTGGAATTATCCTCGCAAGGGGGGAAGATGCTTATTTCCAGGATAGATGCACACGGTATTTGGAAAGGAATCATCTAGCAGGGTGCATAGCCGGACAGTGAGTGAGCATGACTCCGGAGTTTGCCACTTTGTTTTAGAGCATGGGGAAAAAAAAAAAAAAACACCCAGCAAGGCAGGTCTGGAGGCTGGACGGTCAGCTCGAAGTGCCAGGATGCCCTCGGGTGGGTGTGAGCGAGTTCCGAGGGCCGGAGCCTGAACGTTTGGGGACCCGCCCGGTTCAGAATTAGACGTCGTGACCACACACGTGGTGCAGAGACAGCTGTGGCCGGCTGAGAGCGAGAGGGGTTTGGCTGGCGCCTCGACGGCTGCTGCCTTCGGCCAGTCCCGAAAACGTCCACAGCAGTCACGGGAATCGGGGAGTTTGAGACAAGGGATATGGCGTTGTTCGAGGTCAAAGAATAAAAGAGAGTAAAAATTGAGGTTTCCTTTTCCCCTCATGAGGAAACAAAATAAAAGTGTCGAACTCAAAATTACAAGGATAACGTGGCGTTTGGTGCCTCGTGTGACAGACCAGGGAACTTTTACAGGATTCTTCGAAAAGCCATCCACGTGATTCGCTGGTCACTCACAGGCAGTGATGAAGGTGCCTGAATGCCTTACCGTTCCCAATAATCAACATTTAAATGCAAGAGAGTCAATGCTTCCATTGTTTATGCCTTTCAATAAAACTAATTAAAGCTACTTAAGTTTTTCAAGGTGGGCCTGGGACTGTAATTGAACAAGCTCAGAGTTAGCAGGCCATTAACGGACTTTCCGATAAGGATCAGAATGAAGGGTGAATCAATAATTTCTGGATTTGAGCTCGTCCAGCCCCCACTGTGCACACTCAGGTCGAGAGGGAACCCTTAGAGGCTGAATCCTCTCCATCTCCTTCTCCCTCAGCCCCTAGAGAGCACTATACATGTAATTTGTAAAGACATTGTTAGGGGACCTCAGAAAAGATGCTTAGGGCACTTAATTTAGGCTCGTTTTTAATTTTTCAGCTGGGTCGTTATTTCTTGAGAACGTAATTCACGGGGAACGTGACTCACAGAACGTGAAGACGAAAGACTCGGCCACAAGGTATTTAGGTCACTTTTAACTCCAATCTTTTTTTTTTTCCAACGCTGCCTCGAAAACACTCCAGTTCTATTTTCAAGATGTCTTCGCATTCACAAAAGGCTACGGCACAGGCTTGCGGCTGGCTGCTGTGAGCGAAAATCCGAATCCTGGCAAACTGCTGCTTTCATCTGGTCTTCGCACAAAGAAGCTATTTTGAAATTCTGATTGCATCTTGGGGAAAATAAGACATAACCCGAATTTTAGAAAATAAAGTTAGCTTATTGCCTAACATTCTGCGTGCGGCAGCGGATACTTGCAGGGCGAGGCGGAGGCCCCGCGCTGCGTGTCGCCCCAGGATGAAGACGGCCCTTGGACCTAAGCAGGACCGTCCCAGCGAGGCCGAGCTTGAGGCGCAGGACAGCGGGCTCGCCAGCAGTCACGCGACAGGCTGCGGGACACCGGCAGTGCCGGGGACAGAGTGCCAAACAGACGCGGTGACAGCACCCTCATCTCTGTCACGGGGCCTCCCCCGACCCGCCTCGCGCCTCCTGAGGGAGGTGTGCGCTGAGATTCAGCTCCCGGAGCTCGTGCTTCCCCTGGTCATCGCTTCCATTCCCACTTCGTGGACAAGCACGTTGAGGACACGTCTCCTCCCTGACGGCCATGAGGACACCCTGGCTGTCTCGACTCACGACACCCCGTGCCTCTCGCTGGGAAGAAGCCTCACGTTGCCTAGCGATTGTCAGCAAGGCTCACTGATTCGCACCTCGTCACCCACACAACGTGGTCACAGGTGTGATGTCGGTCTGCCCCGCCGGACGGAAACGTGGTGAGGAAGGAACAGAGGGCACTCGGTTTGCTGCACTGTCCCCAGAGCACCTTGTAGGAAAGCAGAAAATGCTGGTCGAATTTATGCGAAAGTAAATTGTAAAGTCGGTTTTTATCCCACAGTTAGTTTTGAATAGATTTGAGATTCCAACTCTAGGTAATCATGCGCATCATTTTGTTTTACTTTTCGAAACCAGTACGGTATTATGTAATATCACGTCCCCAGAAAGGGATTTGGACTGGCTTTTTAATTGAAATGATTTCTCCCGTGGGATGATGCGATTTTCTTTCTCAAGTGGTGGTGCCAACACAGGAGTTGCTGGTGTTGCCCGTTTCCCCCGCCAGCCCGCGCTGTCTGCCCCGAGGGAGCATCCTCGGGCGTCTCGGTGTCTGGGAAGCGAGGGGCGAAGCTCGCCCACAGCCCAGGGCTCACGTCGCCCGTGGGTCTGTTGCTCGTGTTTGGGTAGGTCCTCATCCAATCGTCACAGCGTAGGCAGAGAACACGAACTAAGTGGCATTTGTGAGTTTGTGTCTGAAGACCCAAATTCATGAAGGTTTAGGTCAGTTTGCCTCAAATATAACGAGAGGCAAAAAAATGACGTTCTTCGGTGCATAACCGTTTGCAGCTCTTTTCTATCTAAGACGGAGGCACGTTGTGATTATTGGGCTCACTTTCGAAGGGCGTGAAACACAGCGCGTACGCAGTTCTGGAGGCACACGCAGCACAAACTGAAATAGAACAGAGGTTCGTGCCGTCGTGCACTTTGAAATAGATGAGCCCCACCGGGGAGAAGCATCCTGTGGCTTATTAATGTGTATCCTACTTACCGAAGGCAATTCGGGTAATTCTGATAGTCTCTGGCCGATTTATTTTCGTGTGGGGTTTCTCAACCTAGCATGACACTTTTGACATTGGGGGCCCCATAATTCTCCGCGATGGAGTCTGCCGTACTCATTGTGGGACAGCTGGCAACGCCTCTGACCAGTACTCCATAGGCCAGTAGCACCACCTCTGCCGTGACAACCGAAAATGTCTCCAGATACTGCCGAGTGTCTCCTGGTGGGAGTGGGCAAGGCCTCCCCTCTCGAGGGTCACCACTTTGGTGCCGTCTCATGGAAAGAATGCCAGACCGGGGCGCTGATAAACCAGGCGGCACCCCGTAGGAGGCACCCCGTAGGAGGCACCTTGGAAGTGTGCCTACCCCGCTGAGCTGATGTCGTCCCGGTCCATGTAGTCAGCAAAGGGAGCCTGAGCATCCCGTGGCAGACTTCCTCACAACGGCAGCTGTAGCCGTGAGGAGCCAAGTCACAGTTTTAACAGCCCGTAATGGAGACATCTTATTCAGCGGCCCAGGGACGCTTGACGGCCAGTCCCCGCGTGACTTGGCCACACGCACCGTGCTCTGTTGTGTCTTAAACCATTTAATCCTCTCAAAAAGCTGGCAAGGAAGATGATGTTGGTCCTTGTTTATAAAGGAGGGGTGGAGGGGAGGAAGGCTTCGTCCTGGATTGCACAACTGGACTGTGACAGGAGGGGTCGAGGGTTCAAATTGTCTTCTGTTGTTTCCATCACATGACCCGTTACTCTGCAGCGGGCCGAAGCGGATTAAATTTACTGACACACGAGAAGATGGTGGCGAAAGCCAAGACAGATGGCGAGCGGGAGGCAGGGACACGTCCCCGGACGTAGCCCTTCCGTCCGCCCGCCCCTCCGGACCAGTCCGGTGCCTCCAGATCCAGGCCCGGCCGCAGCCGCCGCCTGCCCGGAGCCGGCGCGCCCTGGCCTCCTCCGCCTTGGACCTCGGGGGAAACAGCGTCCGGCGGTGCAAAAACGCAGCCTTAACGCTCAGCCTCTGACCGCAGGGGGCGGGGGGAGACCCCGAGCCGCTCCTTCAACCTCTGCTCCCCCCATCCCCCCACCCCCGGCCAATGCCGGGGCTTCTCTCCCTTGGTCCGGAGATGCGCAGCGGGGTCGGTGCCCTGATGGACGGAAGGGCGCTCTCGGTCCCCGCACGGAAGGCGTCATGAGGCTGCCGCGGGCTCCCCGCTCTGACGTCCGTTACTCAGCTTCACTGTGGTCCACCTACTGCACTGCCTCGTGCGTTTCCATGGCGACGGCAGGCCCCACCAGCGGGAGCCGGGGAGGAAGAGATGGAGGTGCAGCAGCCAAGGAGCCTCCTTTCCAGCGCCCCAGTAGTTCCGCGTGCCCTCAACCGCCTTGGGTTTCCCCCTTTATTCGCGTTTTTCTCGTTTTTCCTTAAACCTGGATCTATGAGTGACAGATCAAAGCAGGAGTTTTCCTTTCAGAGGACGCGGTGTCTCGCCACTCTCCGTCCCCACTGACTGTCACGTGGCCTTGGAAGGTCCCCAAACCTGGGCCGTCGCCCGCGAGCAGGGAGGCCGCGCTTTGTCCGCTCCAGCCGCGTCTGCTTCTGGAGCCCCGTCTGCAGCGCATCGGGCGCCCCGCGCTGTGCCGGGCAGAGCGGT
>NW_006436282.1:30554060-30563254 GCF_000325575.1 Pteropus alecto
CTCGGTGTGTGCCCTGAGGTCCGAACCTCCTCGGCAAGTCTCTGTCCTCAGGCCCTGGAGTCGTCCGGGGAGAAGGCACTGGCTGCTCGGAGCGGGTCCCTGGACCAAAAGCGTGGGCGTCACCCCGAAGCTTGTTAGAGGCATGGCGTGGGGGTTCGCACTTTGACAGCACCCCCAGGCAGCTCCTGGCCCCCCAGAGCTTGGCGCAGAGGCGAGCAGGTCTGGGGAAGGTGGTGCCACCCACAGCGACATTTTACAGACTTACTGCAATCACCTCCCGGGGGAAACAGCGTTACGGGTGCGTGCTGAGCCCCCCACACTGCTATTTTCCGGTCCTGACCCCTCCACCCCAGACCCTAAGAATGTGAACTCGTGTGGAAACGGCCATCGCAGATGCACGAGCCCGTCCTGCCCCTGAGCCAGTGAGCGGCGTCCTCGTAAAAAGGAAAAGGCTGGCGGTGGTCGTGAGCACAGGGAGGTGAGAGCCGAGGCTGGGGCGATGTGTCCACGAGTTAAGAAACACGGAAAATTGCCAGCGACCAGAGGCTAGACGAGGGGCTGGGGCGGGCCGCGCGAGGAAGCAGCCCGGCGGGCGCCGCGATCTGGGACCCCGGCCTCCGGGACTGGGGGAGATGCTCTCCCGTCGGGCAAGCCCGGGTCTGCGGAGCCTGGTTACGGCAGCGCTAAGGTCAGCACGTCTGGACTACTCCGCGCCGCGATTTCCTCTCCTAGAAACAGGGACCATGGGGTTTTCTTCGTTTGGTTGGCTGGCTGTTGCTGAGCTGGCGCAGGCTCAGACGAAGCGCGCATAACGCAGGGGCCCCGGGCCCCCCGATTGAAGCCGGCGCGGCTGTCGGTAATCCCGGTGCGGGCCGAGCCTCCTCGGGCGCAATCAGAACGCACGGCGGTCGCCTCCTGTTTGAGGATGTCGGAGCGGGTAGCAGTTCCTGGGAAATCAGCTGTGCGCCGAGATGTTTCAGGCAAAGCCCCGCAATGTTCCCACAGGAGCTCATGTCACCCCACGGTCACTCTGCGGAAGGTGAGACTGTCTCCAGACTCCGTGACCTGAGCGTCACTCCAGGGTCTTCACGGCCTCGTCAGACGAACCGCCCGGCCTGTGCGCGTGCAGACACCGTCATTTTCCCCGGCCCCCGCGGGTTGTTTCGGGGCTCCAGGACCCCCCTCCCCCACACAACCTCACAGCTCCCCCACACCCACAGGGGCTTCCCACGGCAGAGGACGTCAGCGCCCAAACTGGGAGAATCTCAGGCAGAGTGAGATAAATCGGGTATCGTTCTGGGTGAATCATGTCCCTCCAGATTCGCGTGACGCTGTCCTAATGCCCAGCACAAGCGTGTGGACCGACGTGAAGACAAGGTTGCTGCAGGCGGACTCGGCTAACGTGAGGTCGTTCAGAAGAGGGTGGCCCTAACCTGAGGTGATGGGTGTCCTTGTATAAAGGGGAGGACGGGGACAGTCACGCACGGGAGGAGGCCCTGTGTAGATCAGGGTCACGTGCCGCGGGCCGAGGAATTACGACGAGGAGCCGGGAGAGGGATCTGGAACAGACCCCTCCCTCACAGCCTCGGGTGGAAGGAAATCCGCCGACAACTTGATTTTGAATTTCTGGCCTCCCGAACTGTGAGATATTACATTTCTGGAGCCTCAGCCACCCACAGTGTGGTTCTTTGCTGTGACATCCCCTGCAACCCAGGACGGTTGGTCTGAACTGATCACGGCTCCAGAAGCCTGAGATAGGCAAAACACAGACTTTCTTAGCAGAGCTCCACGCCTTAAGAATCAGAGAGAAAATAAGAAAAAATGTTAATAGGCCAACAGCTTTCCTCAGCTATCTGTCCAAGGCCTCTGCAGCCGGCTGGGCTCCACGGAGATGCTCCTCTGCTGTCCGCTCTCGGCTCCTCCGCCTTCCGAGAGGTTGTGTACAAGCCACGTGTGTCTTTGCCACATTCCTATAAAGCCTGTGGCTACTGCAGCAGGACGGAGCCAGGACAGCAATTAACCTGCATTAAGCACAAAACGTAAAGCGGTCACGTCACAGCCCAGGACGAGCTGGCAGAAACCGTGTGTTTCACGCTGCGAGTTAGGAGATGCTAATTCGACGTGTCCAGCACAGGTCCATTTCTTATTTATGTGACTCAGGCCCTAATTTATTATTTATGTGGTTTGGAAGGTGCCAGCCATTCGTCACTTTAAAAAACTTCTTTTTAAGTACCGGTAATGTGCTGGAGACTTTAAGTATAAGAAAAAAATGAATCTTTAAAATAAATCTACACATCGTGAGGCGTCGAAGCTCAGTAAAGATCCGCACAGACACGTGAACGGTCCAGTCCGACGGCGAGCGAGCGCGGGAAGCATTTTGTTCGGCGTTTTTCGCCCCCTGCCTTGCTGTCTGCCTTCCTTTCCTATACTAGGCCTAGCACCGTTCTCGGCTCTCAGAGGCGCCCAGCGGTGGTCAAGTTCATGGAAATCAACGGGGACGCACGTCTGAAGAATAAGTGCCGTCTCCCCACCCTTCGCGGTCTGCGGATGACAAACTCTCGCGTAAGGAACGGAGCGATACGAGAAGTAGCAGCCGTGCACCTGCCGTGTGCCCTGCAGGCCGATGCCACAGCTCAGGGCCACGAGCAGCGGCGCCCGCCTCCAGGGCTTTGGGCGGGTGGTTTCAGCAAGTGACAGTGAAAGCCTGAACGTTGTGGGGAAGTTGTGAGTCGGGGCGTCCAGGCCCCCAGCGCGGGGGTCTGCCCTTCCCCCCAGACGCCTTCTCTCTCACTCCGGACGCCTTGGGCTCGGTGGGGACACAGGGATGAGGGCACAGACCTGCCTTCCAGACCCGGCTTCCAGCCCGGCTCAGCTGATCTCACCTCCTCCGTGTCTCTTTCCCCACACCTAGAGGGGGGCGGCAGCGGTACCCAGCTCCCCAAGTTCCTATGAGGATGGGATCGGGCACCTTGCATGGCGACCCGCGTTTCTCCAGAGCCCCTGCCAGGACTGCCGTCTGCCGAAACACTGCCATGGGGCCCTGGCCCTGGCCCCTGAGAAAGACCCCTCCGCACCCCGTCTGTGAGCTCCAAGCCTGGTGCCCTGGACCCCACTGAAGCGCGTCCCTTTGGGAAGAGAATGTAAACCTGTCCGTGGTTAGAAACCCAGCCTTCGCTTGGCTCGTGTGTCCCCTGATCCCTTCCACAGAGATCACGGGGTCCCGGGCTCCCTAAACCCCGCCTGTGGGTCCCTGCCGCCTCCCCAGCCTGGCTGCAACTGGCTGGCCGGCCCTCGGGCTGCACTTCGCTGTCCGCGGTTTCTGTCCACTGCTTCCAACGAAATGTCCAGAGAAGCAACGCTTTGCCGCTGTGCAAACCAACACTGCTTCCTCCACGGAGAAGGGGGCTGGTAACAAAACCAAACAAAACAAAAACAATCATGATAATAAAACGAAAGGTCAGCTGAATCCAGCAGTGTGTTTAAGGAAGTAACCGATGGAGATTCCGGCACAAGGTGCCGGTGGCACGGACGCTGGGGACAAGCACATCCTGGCCGCGGCCAGCCTCCTACAAACATGCATTGGGTGTCGGTGCCTCAGACAGGACAGATTCCTCCCTAAATCAGCCCGCAGTGCCCCACGGTCGCCTCCGACGCCTGTTTCCTGCCTCGCCCCCCACGTCTGCGGGCACGTGCGGCCTGAAGCCCCGGGAATGGTTCCCAGACCTCGTGGGCCCTCGAGATGCCCTGGGGAGCTCGCTGGCCATGCAGGCTCCTGGGCCTCGCCCGCCTCGGTCCAGTGGACTTGTCTCCGGGCTCAGGAATCTGCATTTTATTAAGTGCACCAAGTATTCTGATACTGGTGGTTGGTGAGAAACGCTGCCCCTCAGGCTATGCGGTCGAAAGTGCCCGTGAGGTTTCTCACGTGCAGAGTCCCCCTGGTCACGTGCACAAGACCCTAGAGGAAGCCACTGAGGAGAGCCGGGCCGCAGACAGCCCGAGGCCACGCAGAGGTGGCAGCGACCCGGCAGCCATGTTCCTTCCTGTCACCGAGTCCTCGCGCAGCGGGGAAAGCGAGCCACATGTTGCTGTATTTTTCCACCATTTGCCGCCAAGCGTGACCCATGAGCACCCCGCAAACAGCATCGGCCGCCCGATTTCCCTCCTCTGTGCGCACTGACTTCTCATGGGAACTTCTTTGTTCCCGCGAACCCCTTGGTCACCTTGCAGAGTTTCCTGTGCTGCTCTGTTTGAGGGATGGCAATCTGCCATTTCAATATGATTTTAAGTGATTTCAGAAGTGTCTGCAGAGCACTGGCTCTGCCGTACACGCCGCCTTGCGTGACGAAGGTCGGAGCTGGCGATCCAGGACGCCGGCCTCCCCCAGCTGACCACGGGCCACTCCCCTGCGACGCCGGGTGCGCCAGCCACACGGGAGCGTGGGGACTCCGCGAATCCGCCTCGCCGTCCACACCTCGTTCACATGCAATCTCGCTTTCCCCAACACGCTCCTTCTCTGCACTTCATCCCCCTGACCCCAACCTGTCCATCCGGTTTTAGCGTGACCTTGCCCTACCTTCGGTGTAGGTGACTTTTTTGACATTCCCAAAGGACATTGAATTTTTTCAGTGATTCTACTAATTCCCGGTTAGCGGTCTATCATACCTACCAACCTACACAGCCCCGCCTGTGACCAAAGTGGGAAGAAAGGGATTATGTCCGTCTGGCCGACCGAATCCCTAGTCCCTGGTGCAGGGGCTGCCGCTTGGTCAGCCATCGATGTTGAGTGAATGACGTTTCGAGTTTCGCCACCTCTGACCGGGACTTTGAAAATGGCACTTGGTTCCCTGCCTTCCCTGGAGTTCTTCAGTCTTCAGAGGTCACACAACAGCCCTTTGGATCCGGTCCGTCTCTCCTGAGTCACGTGAGGCATCACGGAAGGAAACCGTCTTTGAGATGACGGTGACGAGCTCAAGGTCGACAGATCTGAGCCGTGTTCGAGGGCACCCAGGAGGACACCGAGGAAACCTTTATTTTCATCTTCTTAGCGCATGTAGGGAATAACCCTTTTGACAGCCATGCGGGTTATTTATAAAACCTACCACCCTCGCAAGGATCCTTTGTGACAAATGTCGACGGGGAAGTATCTCAGTTTTAATCCAAAACCTAATGAAACAAATGGAGGCGTTGGGGAAGACACTCAAATCAGGCAGACATAGGGAATGCGTGGGCCACCAGTAGGGACACAGCCGGGTCCGCGGTGGGACAGGTCAAGGGTCGGATGACTTTGGAAAGTCTCTTGACTCCTCGACGCCCAGCGTTCTCATGCCCTCACCTGTAAAGGCGATGTGTGTGGTGACTTGGAACAGGAGTGGGGAACACAGCGTCCAAGAGACGTGTAAGAGCCTTTCCTAGTCTAGCATTCAACAATCTGTTACTATTTTTAAGAATGGGATCGAATCGAATGATTGCAAGTAAACCAATACGCTTTTCCTTTTCTGTTATTTTATTCTGCACACCCGAAAAGGAAAATGATGGCCTAAAATGTGAGAAGCCAAAAAATGACTAAGGCTTACGAAGTCTCCGCAGTCGTGCAAGCACAGACACCTTGCATTAGAGTGCTATTTGCAGTATTTGGGGAGGGGGGATGCACGGTGTCTTGCGACCACCGGGGATCCCTCTAAGCAATTCAATCTTCGCTCTGCTTTCCTAGAAGAGATTTGAAGCCAACTTTGGTTGAACGAACTTTTAAAATATCACTGCTACTGGAGAAAGTATTAAAATTTTAAAAACATACAGTGGATCACTATGCGATATGTAGTCCACATATCACAATTTACATTTGAAAATGAAAATGTTTGAAGACCTTCTTAGCATGATCAAGGCGAGGCAAGTAATAAAGCACATTGCATAATAACCAGCCTCATTTCATAGAGAAGATATTTTCTCATAATGATTTTCTGACAAAATTAACTAATGCCCAGACCAGTGCATTACTAAATGATAATATTCTCGCCACGATACTTTCTAAGATAAGATTTTCCATGTGGCTTTGCCTAGGAGGAGATAATTCCCTGGCTGGAAGATGTAGGCAGTTATATTTTTCATTTTATAATAATTAAAAGTACTTTCCTTCTACACAAAGAATCAATGGTATTTCTCATTAAATTTACTCTTACAAAGAAAAGAGGGAGAAAATCTTTTATCACTAGACCCTAGTGCCATAGGCTTCAGATTTTCTTCTCAGCACCCATGGTCAACTTGTAAAGAATAACAAATGGCTGACGACCAATGACCCCTCATGGAGTCTGCGCAGTCAATGGAGGCAGAAGCCAGCACACAGGATTCGAGAGCGTGTCTCCAACCTCACCCCAGGGCGGGGCGATGCATCTATGTTCGTCCAGAGTAGAAAAATCTGACAGTTCAATTTCGTATCGAAGTCCTCGAGGGAAACTAGATTGAATGATGACAAATGCCACCTACTCGTTACCCCATGAGCAACCCCCGTGATGCCCGGTCCTCAGTCGTAAAGTCATTTGACGTGTGAAGATGCCGAGGCTCTGCGTGTTCAGATTCCACCAGCTAAGTGGCAACTGAGCTCAAGTTGAACCCCAGACTCTCTGCCACTCTGGACGTCTTCCCAGGTGGCAGCTGTTACCACCCTGGTCCCCGGTAAGGAAGCCAAACACAAGCTCGGCACACGGAGGGGAAACGGGTCAGCGGAGAGAGGAGAGAGGGAGGGCCAAGCCCCGGGTGTGCGCAGGAGGCAAACTCGCAGGAGGCGTATGAGGAAGTCCAGGGTCATTTGTTGCCAAAGGGGCCGAGATGCCTGCTCCAGGTCGCCCCCAATCTCCAGTCCCCAGGGCAGGGTTTGGCCTGGCTCAGGCTCCACGTTGAGCGGCCAGGACATGTGACTCGTGCCTCAGACCCTGAAAGCCTAACGTGGACCAGCTACTGCATCGCTTTCTGCTGAGCGTGTACTGGGGGGGCGGAGGAGTTAGGTTGGAGAGGAGGGGACCGGGCGGCAGTGCCCAGACACTGATCAGCGTTGGCACGGGTCTCACCGAGCGAGCCCTGCGTCCCCCTGCACGCGAAGACTCGTCTTCTGTCAGGCGAGAGCAGTTACTATCCGGACGGGCGCGACGCCGCTCCGGGAGTAGGCACCGTTTCGCATATAAAAACCCCCTTCTCACATTCTTTTATCAGACCCCCTACTAGATGACTCTCCTCAGACACTCAAAGAAAGAAAATTGAAGCACGGAACACTTCGAGGCCAGAGAAGCCGCGGCGAACAGCGCGGTAAGACACAGCGCCCGGCTCGGGTCCCTCGAAAGGATGACTGTTTTACATGATTTCTTTTTAAACCAAAAATAATGCTGCCTTTTTTCTTCTCGCCCTGCAATGAAAGCAGTACATATTCGTTAGAGAATTGAAAAGAATGCTAGACGTGCACGCGTGTGTTCCTCTGATGTGTGACGGGGGCAGTTTATTCCTTTTTCTCTTTGTAGAAATTCTGACGTGTGCAAAAAAAAAAATGACTTGGAAGAAAAGGTTTCATCCCTGTCGATGGGTCTCGAGGAGAAATACAGCTCGGGAGGAATTCTGGGCAGCAGGAGTAGCTGGCGGACCTCTCCGCGTGGCAGCGGCCAATGTTAAACTACCCGGTGCTGCTGCCTCGTGACAGACACGACACCCCCGACCACCTCCACGTCCCCTACCTTCGGCAGAACCTTTCCTAGACAATGGTTCTCTTAGTGGTAATTTGGCTGAAAGGAAAAAAGAAAGAGCCCCTCGTATCGACTTTCTGGTTGCATTCGAGTGGAAAGAATTTAACACTCACAGGACAAAGCTGCAGACTGAACCCACGGGCCCTCAAAGGTGCCTCGATGGTTCGGGGAAAGAACCCTGGCTCGTTAGTCTACAGGAGCAGCATCTCAAGACGGATTCCTAAGACGTCAACGGGAGGGCGGTTCCAGAGTGACACGGGACTTGGGGACACGGAAGTCTCTGAGAAATTGTATCTGGTCCTAAGCAGCCCGATGTCGAGGATGGCACCCTGTTCCATAAAACGCAGTCGAGCCACCGAAAGCAACTCAAAGCACTTCGAATGTCCACGCGCCCTCTCAAAGGAATGCCCGAGAGAGTTCGAACCCGGGCTGTGACCGTGGGAGGCGGCTTCGCTCCTCTGAGCTTCATCCCCTCCCCTGACCGCGCTCACGCTGGCCGCGCGTGCGCACGAGCTTAGGGCGCCAGGGGCTGGCAGAGGCCTCTGCTGGGTAAGTCGCGTCCCTGCCTCTGCCGGCACCTGTGCTGGCTTTGCTGATCCGCACCTGGCTCCCAGCGGGGTTCTCAAAGCATTGCCATTTCCCACGCTGGACTTTCGTGGCGTGAACGCCCTGGTGTCACACGTCACCCTCCTTGGGTCAGATGCTCAGCGCCTTGCCAGGTGGTAATACGATTTACTGCGTCCGGCGGTGATGGCATGCTGGCGGCAGAAGGGTCAAGCAAACACTGGGACGTGCTGGCCCCTCTTGACCTGCCATGCTGTTCCCTTTCAAGTCCACACGCCGGGGCACGTCCAGGGGGAACGGACAGTGAGCAGACGGTGGCAGCTGTGCTCCGTGTGGCCATGTGCAGGGACTGTGCTGAGCGGCTGAGAGGAGGGATGACGCAGGAGGATACGTGGTCGCTGTCTCCGAGGGCCAACACCCGAGACTGCTTTCTCAACGCACTGTACTCAACGCACAGGGGCTGGAAGTGAGCTGCCCCCCGCCGGAGGCGTTCAGGCGGCAGCAGGGTGTGGGCACAAGGGCGTGGCCCAGACTGCCTGGCGTGTTCCCCAAGACACCCACCACGTTCCCTGAGGGAAAACAAGGTGGGTTTTCCTTTTGTGCCCAACTGAAACATTGTTCCATTTTTGTTTTAATCCGTCATGAACAGATTTAACTAAATCTAGCCAGGGCCTCGGTCCTGGGGGAGGCAGGCGCCGCTTCCGTCCCCGGCAGGGCAGACCGAGCTGGGCAGGGCGGGCACCGGCTTTGCCCGCCCAAGCCTCACTCGCCCTGAGGCCCCTGAGCAGGCGGCAGGGGCAGCACTCAGCCTTCGGGTCATGTGGTCCGGAGCCGGGGAGCCAGGGGGGTCGACAGTGGGTGTGGCTCCGAGGGGCCTGACGGCCAGCAGGGCCCACTGCCTGCAGA
>NW_006436282.1:30563539-30566021 GCF_000325575.1 Pteropus alecto
GACCTCGGACTCTGAGAGGAGGGCCATCGCAGATGCGGCGAGCTGAGATGAGGTCCTCAGGAAGGAGGGCGAACCCCTAATCCAACGGGACTGGTGTCCTTACACTAAGGGGACCCTTAAAGACGGGCACCCACCCAGGGAGAAGGCCGTGTGAAGACCAGAGGCCAGGGAGTGACCAGAGCTGGAGAGAGGCCCGGGACATACCCTCTCCTGGGGCCTTGGGGGCGGGGGGAACGTGGCCCTGCTGACGCCTCGGCCGAGACTCCGGCCCTCAGGACTGTGAGACCCTAACTTTCTGCTGCTTAAGCCGCCCAGTCTGCGGTACTTTGTCACGGCAGCCGAGCTCCCTGATACAGATCCAAGGCGGGTCCCCGGACCAGCCAAGTCCATCCACACAGGGCTCCTCTCCCCGTTCGGGAGGCGGCGTCTGAGCGGCTTTAACAGGGAGACCTGGTTGAGTCGGGGCAAGTAGCAGACCCTGAATGCGTGTCCCCTGCCACGTGCCCACACCCCTCCACGGGGACGGGACAGGAGAGCGGGAGGAGCATCTGTGTCCTCACCGCTGCTGGACGAAGCCTCTGACCCGCAGAACCTGACCATTCCGCGGACCCCGCGCCCCTCGGAGGACCTCTCGTACGCTGTCAGTGGCTGGACAGCTGCCCACGGCTGGGGATCTGACATTAGCAACGAGGCGCAGCGTCGTCCGGCCAGCAGGGTCTGCCGTCTGAGCTGACGTGGTGTCCGCAGCCCTCGTGGACGGGCGCCTGGGTCAGCGCCCCCTGCCTCCTCGTCCCTTCGCCCCTCTGGGGAAGGGTCTGCACTTACACAGTCCCAGCCTCAGAGATTGTGCCTCAGTGTCTCCTACCAGCAAGGCTGGGACAGGGAAGAACCATGGCCCCCTCCTCTGTGGGTCTTTGTGTGAAGAATGGGTGTGAACTCGAAGCTCACAGTGTCTGTGGGTCAGGGTCAGGGTCAGAGTTAGGGTCAGGGTCAGGACTAGGGTCAGGGTCAGGGTCAGGGTCAGGGTCAGAGTTAGGGTCAGGGTCAGGGCTGGAGTTAGACCTAGGAACGCAGAGACTGCACGGTCAGGCTGCCCCGGTGCCAAAGCCTCCGCCGCGGCTGCTCCGAGTACCCAGAGAACCTGGAAATGGGGACCAGCCTGAGATGGCCCGACACGCCGCCCCCTGAAGCAGACGTTACCGGCACCATCCCGGCCCGGGCGTCTTCCTCGATGGTGGGCCCAGAGCCACACGAAGTGTCGGGGACCCCTTCTTCTCCCACTTTATGGAGCACACCATGCACCTGGATCCCAACACAGAGAGCGTAGCTGCCCAGTCCTCGGCTATCTGGTGCTCCGTGGCCACACCGAGCCTCCGTATGTTCGGTGTGGAGCGTGAAGTTCAACGTGCACATCTGACCAGGAGCGTGACCTGCCCTGCCCAGCTCACATAGTCCCACAGCCCCAGGGAACCTGCTGCCGGCCACCTCCCTGGCATCTGTGTCACCAGCTGGGGCGGGGCTTGTCCTGTCTCCCAGGGCCCAGCACGCACCCCACCATGAACTCAGCTGCGGGCTCCAGCTGACTGCCACCCACGCATACGGCCAGTCCGCAAGGGCAGGAAGCTTTGGTCTCCTTGTTTGTGAGACAGAAATAACGGCCCTCGCCCCACACGGCTGCCGTGAGGTTTGAGATGATCGAGGCACAGGGGCTGTGTGTGTGGTAGGGGATAGCCCGTCACCAGCTCGGTCCTGTCCCCTCTCCCTCACCCAAGCAGCTGTCCAAATACTTCCACCTGGACACTTCGTGTTCTGGGGTCTCTCCGAGCCCACACAGGGCTCGCTGCCTCCAAAGAGAACGATTAGTCCAGCAACTTGATACAGCCTGTGTTCTTGACATAACGAAATGAGATGGAAGTAAAGAAACACACAGACGCCAAAAATCCAGCTCTGAGGGGTTCTCATCTGCAGGTCGGAGGCAGAAAGCCTCTGACACATTGTTGCTTAGACGGTAGGAAGCAGCGAAGTGGCTGCTGACAGCTCGAAGGGCTGGTAAACACGTCCTAAGCTGGCTGCTCGTGCAGAAATCATTTTTATTTTTATTCTTATTTGCTAGGAAGCACTGAGGCTCCTCTGGGTTCTCGGGAGGACTCGAGGGCCATCTGAACGTCCTCTGCGCAGCTGTCCAGATGCTGCTCACAGGGAGATAAGCGCGGACCGGTTTCTCGGAAGCGCGGCGGGGCGGGGGCGGGGCCTGAACAGGTGCCGGACGACGTGTGGCTTCGCAGCCCAGTGTCCTGACACTGTCGGGAGCTCTCTCGACGCTGCGGCTGGAACCGTCACAGCGCGGGCCTGGAGCCTCGGAGGCTGCGTTTGCCGTGAGCTGAGGGGGGAGGGTCGGAAGCAAGGCCCCGAGCACGTGGCCCTGCGGGGACGGGCACCTGTCAGCACGCGAGGCGGCCCGCAGCGTGTCCCCACCTCCCTG
>NW_006436282.1:30567400-30569473 GCF_000325575.1 Pteropus alecto
GCGCCCGCCCCCCGCCCCCTGTCACATCCAGAAACCTCTACCTGCACCAACCCACCTCCCCGGGACCCGTCCTGGGGGCAGTTTTCCTGGGAAATGCACCCTCCTCCCCATTATCACGTGGGAAATGCCATGCCGTCTATTTCCTGCCGAGTTCTTCCTCGCCTCTTTACCTTCTAGAATCTTCCCAGACATGGCCTCGAAGAGGACCAGGAAAAGTGCCAACCTGACTTCCCTATCCTGAAAAATTCAATTACTCGATTTTAGTTGCACGGGGTTAAATTTTTGGATAGGGCTGGAGTATCCGTAAAAGCATGTAGACGGAAAAACTTCACAGACCTAGAGGTCATTTTTAAATCAGTAAAAATGGAAATAATGATAGGAAAACAAAGCTGCGAGCGTCCGTGCGAGCTCTGCCCCCAACTCGTGGGCCGATGTTGAGCAGACACGTCCCTTCTCTGCTCATCAGCTTCCTCTAGGCTGATAGGGGCCCGTGTCTCCGCGTCGAGCTCCTTGGAGCACCGCCAGCTGCAAGGAGCCTCTTACGCTTCTGCAAAGACGTTTGGGGAAGCAAGTTTGCAAAGCGGGTGATACTTTTTAAGCCAGCAGCCCCTTCCAGTAGGAAATCTACGTGATTTTGCAGCGTTTCTGGGGAGGAACCTGGTTACCATGTGTGAGGTGAGGCTGAGCATTGGGCTGCAGCAGAAACACCAACAAGAGGCTGGACCAGCCAGAGGCTTGGACGGCTGGGCAGGAACAAGAAATGAAGGCGGAGCCGTCCTCAGGCCGGTCCGAAGCTGCGGGAGGCTGGACGCAGCACTGAGGGTGATGTGGGGGGGGGGGCGTATCAGGTGTGTGGAGGCAGGACCCGCCCTCGTAGGGCTGATGGTTCCAACGGGAGCTTCCACCGGGGCCGGCCACGCCCTCCTCCGGCCGGGGTGCAGGGTGACCACACGCTCGTGTGTGGCTGCGTCTTCGGTGTCCGGTCATCCTGTTCGTTTTGCATGGATGCCGACCCATGCTGAGGGCACGGTTCATCACCGAGCTTCTTGTACGTGCATTTATTTGATGGCTGGAGAAATTAAAGTCGAAAAGGTACGAGCAAAGATTTGGGGAAATACTCATGTCAGTAACATTCCCATTGGCGTTTCCACCACTTAAAGTTCTCTATTTCCTAGCGACACAAGTCATTGAAGGGAACGTAAGTAACGAAGGACCTGGGAGATACCGATACCTCTTAAGAAAGGACAGAACGACACAAACACACAAGGACCAGAGCCAGGAAGCTCCCGGGTTCTGGGCACTAGGGACAGAGGGCTGAAGGGACCACGCAGGCCGCCACCAACAAAGGACGGGCCCCGCCACCCTCCGCGTCTGACCTGCCCACGCCACGCGGCAGCCGCACTCCTGGGGGAGGGATAGGACAGGCCTTTCAGGGGCACGTGTCCACCCTTCCCCAGGCCGGTGGCCCCAAGACACTGAGGCAGGTGACATAGTTCCTCAAAGAGAGAAACGATGGAAATGGAGCGGTTTACTGAGTGAAGGGGGAGAGAGGCGGAGCAGGCCACAGCTGTGAGCCGCAGCGTCCGCGTCTGAAAGGAAGGACCGACTTCGTGCGGTGCCTGTGGGTGACCGTCCGCTCCTCCTGGCAGACGGAGGCACAGGCGAGTGACTCGCCCCACAGGAAACAGCAGGGTTTGAAGGAGGGAGCACAAGGTGAGGGCTTGCGAGGCAGGGCCAACCAGACCGTGCTTTGTCTCTGCTATTTACTAGGCATGTCAGTCACCTGCAGGACTGATTTGTCTAAATACCCCGTGACCCCAGCTTCCCCTCGTTAAGATGGCGTATCTGCATGATGAAATACGTCACCGCGTTCCCCACGAACTCGGTGTGAAAACGAGCAGATAACGTGTCTGGCAAACAACATTTAATGCAATGTCCCCTCTTCCCCCTCCGAAGACACAGGCACGGGCAGCCCCGACCTGGGATCCGACTTTGGCTGCCGGGCTCCCCCGCCTCCGAGCTGGCTGCTCACTCGCCCAGACCACGGGCATCCGAGGACAGGTTACAGCACAG
>NW_006436282.1:30569706-30589949 GCF_000325575.1 Pteropus alecto
CATGAGGGTTAGGTGTCAGGCTCACACTCGCCCTGGACACAGCAGTGGACATGCCGGGATCGGGCAGGGACGTGGCTAATCCCCAGCAACCACCGCATGTGGCCTCTCTGGCTCACAGGCCACCCCACGAATGCGTTTGTCTGTCGGTCCTGGTCACCGTGAGATTTCCCGCACGATTCTCAACCAGCGCTGCCGCAGAAACGGAATCATCGATTTCCTTCCACAGGTTTAGCTGTGAACCTGGCCCCCCTGGTCCCCGCTAAGCCTAGCACAAGCTCCGCTCAGCCCCAAGCCTGGCGTCTCCGCCGGCGTCGCCACTGACCTTCACTTCCAGGGTCCGGTCCCTTGTCTCGTCTTCCGGGGGCTGCGTCCTGGTCCCCGGGGAGTCCGCAACCCCGAGAGCGCCCTCCCAGGGAGCACTGGCCTTTACCACTTCTTTCGCGGGCGCCCTGCTCACACAAAGCTGTGCTGCTTTGCGAGCCTGACCCCACACAGGCACGCTCGCTCAGGCACACGCACGCACCCGAGCACGCACATGCACACACACACGCACACGGATATGCATATACACAAGCACACGGGCACACACATGCATACACACACGCACATGGGCACGCACATACACACACACACGCGCCAGGGCATGCACATGCGCACACACGCACACACAGGCATGCATATATACGCACGCGCACACGGGCACCCACATGCACACACACGCACACACGGGCATACATATACACACGCCCACACGGGCACGCACATGCACACACACTCACATGGGCGCACACGTGCACACGTGCACACGGGCACGCACATGCACACACGCGCACACGGGCACGCACATGCACACACACGCACACACGGGCACGCACATGCACACACGGGCATGCATATACACACACGTGCACATGGGCGCACACATGCACACACCTGCACAAGGCACGCATATGCACACTTGCACACACGGGCACACATATGCACACACGTGCACACGGGCACGCACATGCACACACACACACACACTCACACGCCACCCACACCCACGCTTTTGGGCACACGATGCCCATAGCTCTCTCTGGTTCAATTATTTTTTCTGCCAAGTGAAGATGGCGTGGCCGTCCCCGGAGATGGAGGGGCGGCTCCCACAAGGTAAGGCGGGCGAACCCCTGACACGTGTCCCTGTCACGGCCGGCATTCAGTCAGCTCGTTTTCATACAGCTTTGGTGGGCGGCTTGGACCACGCCCCTCACGGGGGTCAGGGAGCCATCGGAGCGACTCTCCGTCTGCCCCATCACGACTCGTCCCCAGACGCCGCGTGCTCATTACGCACATGCCGAACCAGAAAAACTGTCAATCAGAGAAAACGGAACAGGGCAGTAAGGGACATTCACGGTGCGGTGCGCTACCACGGGGAAAATTTAATGCAAAAACAAAAGCAGATGGACACATTAATTGGGAGAGCTGACAGCACACCTGAAGCTCACTTCACAGCGAGTAATCACCGGATATATATAGATTCAGATGAAACACAGCGTGGGGCCCGAAACGTTCTCTAACAAGCGGCAGCGGGGCCTCTCTGCTCCACGTGCCGCGATTCTGAGATTCGCTGCATAAAAGAGGGTCGTATCATTTCCTCCAAAACAGAATGGCCACCTGAGAATTAAGTGATAACGTAAATAGAGATTAACGTTAGCCCTGAAAAAAGTTTCAAGGAATATATCTCTCACTTGGTAGGCTGGGCTTCCAACAATTTTCAGTGGTTTGCGGGTAGGCGAGAAGGATCCACGCTCAAAATACTTTCCTGCCCTCTCAATGAAGCATTCAGTCAGCCATCAGACCCTTTCACATCATCCCTGGCTCTAATCTGACATGTCTGTACCAGGTGGCTCTGCTGTAGGTTCACTGGTGGCTGGTGGTGTTTGTGTTTCTCCTAAATCAAAAAATCACGCTGAAACCGCAATCCCCACGTGTTAGTATTTGGAGGTACGGTCTTTAGGAGGCAATTAGTTCACGAGGATGGAGCCCATGATGGAGTTAGCGCCGTAATAAGGAGAAGGAACACCGGAAAGCTTGGCACCTCCCTCTCTCTCTCTCTCTCTTTCTATCTATCTCTCTGTCTCTGTCTGTCTCTCTGTCTCTCTCTCTCTCCCTCTCTCTCTGTGTGTCTGTCTCTCTCTGTCTCTCTGTCTCTCTCTTTCTATCTCTGTCTCTTTCTATATATCTCTCTGTCTCTGTCTGTCTGTCTCTCTCTCTCTGTCTCTCTCTCTGTCTCTGTCTCTCTCTCTCTCTCTGTCTCTACAAGCCACACCAGAATGAAAGTCTTTGCCAGAAACCAAATCTGCCAGCACCTTGACCTTGGACTTCTCAGACTCTGGACTGTGAGAAATGAACGTCTATTGTTTAAGCCACCAGGTCTGTGGTGCCTTGTTAGGGCACCCGGAGCTGCCTGAGACGGGTCCATGGGCCATGATTCCGTGTCCTCACCCTTCGTCCCCATGGGACCGGCCGGCCTCCCCCGCCCCCGGGGCCTATCACAGCGTCACTCGGAGGCAAGCAGGTAGAGGAGCCCCTCATGCTCACAGGTGACTCACCGGCCAGAGGGTTATTCAGGAGAGATGCAGAGTAGGGTGGATTTATGAGGCATGAATGGCAGGTGACAGAGTTAGGGGAAGCACCTGACAGAAAGTGGTGTCTCTCCCAGCCAGATGGAGGCAGAGCAGTCCAGGACACGCTGGCCCTGGGCCAGAGCACGGTGGGAAGCTGGTGACACTGCCAAGGAGCCCAGACGCAGGGGGGGTTAGAGGACCACTTGCTGGTCCTGGGTTTCTATTTCGTTACAAGGCTAGTGAAAGCCTGTACATTTTATAACTTAAACTCACTACAAAGCTACTAAAATCAGCCATCATGACAAAACACGTGGAATCTGGCAGGTGACTGTAGCTGCCGTGAAGCAAGAATGAGTGTGAGATGAGCCGCTGAGCAGGCAGCCTCTCTGAGAGTCAAACGTGAAGAGCCACGTGAAGAGCAGGGGCTCCGGACGCTGGAGGGCATGCTGCGGGGACGCTGACCAGGCCGTCTGTGGCGGGCATGCCGCGGGGACGGTGACCAGGCCGTCTGTGGCGGGCATGCCGCGGGGACGGTGACCAGGCCGTCTGTGGCGGGCATGCCGCGGGGACGGTGACCAGGCCGTCTGTGGCGGGCGTGCCGCGGAAAAAATGCGTTCTGGCGGGCATGCGGCGGGGAGGGGGCTGGAAATCTTCAGAAGAGCAGACCCGGCTGGGGCCAAGGCGCCTGGGCACAGGGACGTGGAGGTGAGAGCAGCCGCTCAGAGGCCCGAGTCCCCGCCGAGCTCCCGCCTCTCAGTGCCCGGCAGCTCGTCACCCTTGCTCCCGACACCACGGAGCAGGGAGGGCTGTGTCCGCTCCTGGGACTGGCAGCTGGCCCCGTGTCCCCGTGGTCCAGTGTGCACTACCCTCGACGGGGACAGTGCTGGCCGACGGCCCTTTCACACTTTCTCCACCCGGGGATTCTCTGGGGACATCGGAGTGGCAAGCGTCTTCGTTGGGTTTGCTCGAGAGTTATTCCGATGACCTTCCACAAGTGTGGCTCCCAGAATCTCAAAGCAGGACACCGTCAGGAAGTGCTACACGCACTCTCGGGCTTTTAAGAACCTCGCTTGTTAGGTTGTCTGTCGACCCTTGGCAGCCCGAGGGTCTTGGTAACCCGAGCCTCCAGCCCAGCACCAGGGACTTGCAGCCGCCTGGCAAGGACACCCTGGGAGGTTGGGGGGGGCGGCCCCCCACCGGTCCAAGGGCTGCCTCTGGCGGGCAAGGCATGACAATTCTGCAACTGTTTGCCAGGTAATAGGGACCAACTAACCGTCTCGAAGTCGCCTCCAATGCTGCACCCTGAGACAGGACATTCTGCAGACCCGCTCGTCTTCAAACGCCGGCAAATCCTAGAACGGAACCGCGATTCGCAGCGAAATGTAGATAAAGGAGCAAAAAAAGCCAAAAAAAGTTGCACGTGTGCACGCGTGTGCACATGTGTGCATGGGCGTGTGTGTGTATGCACTCAGGCGTGGCATTTAGAGAAAAATCTGGCTGAAGGGAAGGGGCTGGCCCTCAGACCCTCGAAGAGCGCCGTCCTTCGACGCGCCGTGGGGCGTGCGAAGGCAGTAGGAGTTACCAGTAGGAGGGAAACAAATTAAACGAGTAACTCTGCTGCTTTGGCAGTTTACAAAATGTTCTGTCTCTAAAGTCCGTTGTGACTCTGACGTCGGTTTCGGAGGAACGAGGCCGCAGCTCACAGGCCGATCGATGGTCAGCGAGCTGAGGGCCAGAATCCGAGCCTGCCAGCGCTCAGGCTGTGCGTCCGGGGCCCCCGAGGGTGGGCCTGGGCTTCAAGGGCGTCACCTACGTGGAGCAGTTCCAGTCCCCCAAGTGGCCTTGCACGTAGGACCTGCCAGGCCACCCCCGCATCGGGCTTTGTCGCCGAGAGCTACAGCCGTCCAACCAGGTGAGCAGGATTCGGGAAGAGCCCGCCTGGAGAGCCGGCTGTTCTCAGTGACGGACGCCGGGCGAGGTACTTAACCACGCCGCGTCTGCTGTGTCGGCAGTAAAATGGGGCTAATGGTCCACGCCTCGCGACCTTTTACAAGGCCTGAGTCAGCACCCACGAAGTGCTCGCTCCAGCGCACGGTCGTAGAAAACACTCAGCGCTGTGCCAGACGCGTCCCTAGACCAGAGGTCCCAACGCTGCCCTGAGAGCTCCTCATCCTCATTCTCGTGTGTGGCTGTCGAGGCTGAGCGAGGTGGCTCCTGTGGGGCTGGGCTGGCACGTGCTTGATAGGGCACGTCCCTGTCATCGCCGCAGTGCAGCGTGGTCATTAAGCGACTCTTCTCCTCGGCGTTCCAGAGACGACGGCTGCGTCTCCCTCATTTTGACAGTTATCACGCCGCCCAGCGTAACGTGCTAACTGGTTAAAATTATATAATAACGGAACTAAATTGAATAGTCTGTTTCTATCCTCTGTCCTGCTGGTTCTCAGCTCCAGCCATGCGTTTGAATCACGTGAGCAGTTTATGGAAGTACCTGGGACAGCTCCTCCCCGCGGACCAGTTAAACCAGCGCCTCCCAGGCGGTTCCCAGGCTCCTGCGGGACACACAGCTCCCCCAGGAGAGCCTGCCGTGGGGCCAGAGCTGGGAGGCGACGCTCCTGTCATCTGCCACCTCTTCACTCACTGGCGGTGCCTACTGTGCGCCAGGCACCACCGTGAGCAGCCGTGATGCAAACTATCGAGATGATGCCGGCCGCCACAATCCACAGAGAGCTGTGCATAAACGAGTCCTTAACGGTCACCACGGCACCAGTCCCGAGACACAGGGGACCGCCAGGCGTGCCCAAGGAGGCGGGAGGGTCCTTTAGAGGAGGAGATGTTTTCAAATGAGGGCCAGGCTTCGGGCCAACGGCCTTCAGCGGATTGAAGGTCATTGTGATGCCATCCGTGTTCACCCGGGATCGTCATCAGGAGATGCGGTTCCGTTTCCGAGACAGACATTTCCCACGGGGTGACCTGTGACCCCGCTAAAGGATTCTCGCAGGAAGATGCTTTCAGTTTTCCCTCTGCCCTGTGGGACAGAAGTCGCACTATCCTTCCTCCTCCGCCTGGGACTTGCCTTCTGACACTTCCCAAATCGCCCTGAGCGCCAGCAATTCTGTGGACTGCGTTCTATTCATCGGTAAATGTCGTGTTTACATTTATGGTTACGCTAGAAGAGGCTTTCTTTTCTTTTTTTTCCTTTTGGAACCAATACTCTTATTTTTTAAATTACTTCACTGCTCCTTTTAGAAAATAAAGAGAGAAAATCACAGAATTTAAATGCTATCGCTCTGTAATCTCTTCGTCACAGAGCACGCGTGTTTTGTGTGTGTGAGTTCAGAATGGGGACAGGAAAACACGTATTTATTGAGCTTATTGTGTGTCAAGTACTTTGTTTTGTGCTTTATATACGTTGTCTAAATTACATCTCCCAATAATACCATAATCTTGCTACTAAGCTCCCATCTTACAAATGTGGGGGAAAGGATATGGGGGGGCAGCTGGTAAGTAGCACGGGAGTGGCACTGAGAGAGATGCCCCTGTGCAAGGGACACCGAGTCTCTAGTGACGCCTCTTCCTCCCTCAGACCTCACAGTCTGATTCCCAAAAACCTCCGGCCCCCAGGCCAAAGCCCAAGGCGCAGCCACGACTCGCACTTGTCGCTTCGATGACTTAGACGTATTCCTAAGGGCGGCCACGCAGGGCTGAGTCTGGGGGACGGGGACCCTCCGGGATCTAGGTGAAGGGCCACTGCTGATCTGAGGCGGGGACGGGGCTGACGTTCTGCGTCTCTGACAAACTCGGGTGCGACGCCCGGGCTGCTGCCTCAGGAGCCACGCTCTAAGTGGCAGGGGTCAAAACCGTGACCTTGGTGCTCAGAACAGGTGTGAAGCCGAAGCTCGCGGGCAGGGCATGCAGGTGGAGCGAGTGTTTCCATCGCCAGGGGACGAGCGGTGACTGGAACTTCAGGGGCTCGGGACTCATGAAACCCCAAACCTTCCGCGCCGAGTCAACAGGCCCCCGACGTTACCTTTGGGGGGTACCGTTCATGCCTTCGGCTTCTTTCTGGTCTGCTTCTGCCGTGGTCGTCAGCCAGGTTGGTGTCGGTTTATATTCAATCCCAGAGGAGGTTGGGAAGCCGTAAGCACATCGTGACTGGTGACATGTAAGAGGCCGACAGATCTATTTCAAATGAAAGAGGTGATACGAACACGCTGTGTGAATACCAGTCACCTGGATTTTTCAGAATATAATTTAGGGAGTTCATGGTGATCTTTGCTTGTAAGAGAAAAAGCTCCTCGTCAAGGGTGCGTAATCTGAGCCCAACGTCCCCAGTCCCGGGGTTTGTGTAGCATCTAGGCAAACATGGCTAATTTCTGGTTGACATCTTACTGTGAATGTGGAATTGTGAATTTCGATGTTGCATTTATTTTCCTTGGTTTGTGCACAAACAAGCGATTTTCAAAAAGAATCTGACTCTTCGGTTCTGAATCACAGTATGAAAGTGGTAGCCTAGAAAATTCGACAAAATCGGCTCTTTGCATAGGCTTCATGCTGTCATCTAACGTCGGTTTCCGGGAGCTGAGGGATCTCTGCACGTGACAGCCGAGGGCATACAGGCCCCGGGCCAGCAGTACCCCCGGGCGATGCCCAGAGCGGGGAGTGAGCAGCTATTGGCCCTTTGAGAGGAAGCAAACTCGGGTACCGAGTTCGGTTTTCTTTTGTTCTAAGTAACGTAAAAGGACAAGACGTTTGAGTGAACGAGAAAGGTTGTCTAGTTCCAAAGACATGAGACGTGACAGAGAGGTCACCTGCTAAAGGGCCCAAAGATTCATTCCAAAATCCGGGGGGGACACTCTGCCCACAGATATTTTGGGGTCCAGGCAACTTGGTTGATGTGAGCAGCATATGTGGGCTCCCGAATCATTTCTCTCTCCTCAAATATGTCACCTGATGGAGCGCACGCATCGGATGGGGTACCACCGATGAGAACCTCAGCAGCTGCATTTGCGGGAATACGTGGACGTAGCACTGACGTGGACGCGGGACACGTGACCACACGTCCGGCTGGCTGGGCACAGCGGCCCAGCATCTAACGTTATCGTTTCTCCCTCATGCAGCAAGGCGAGAGCGGGGTGAGGGACAGGAGCAAACGGATCTTTTCAGACCCGTTCCTTAGTTCGACCGGGGACCATGGCTCTCCAGACTCAGCAGATGGCAGACCAGACAGTTTTGTCTGATGAGCTAATTAGTTTTCAGCACCTCATTATCACCTCACAATGGAATCTAAAATAAAAGCTTAAAGTGCAGAATGTTTAAAGGGCTTATTTGAATGCAGTCAAGTGTGTTCTTTAAGTTAACTTTTTTCATCAGAAAGAGGTTTTATCTGCTCAGGAGGCATTTGAAGAGAACAAAGGGTTCGTAGAAAACTGTTAATAAAATAGCATGTCTCTAACACTGAAATGTTGTCGAGACGATGATGTGCATTCCAGACAAAATGGATAAGCCACATTTCATCGTGAAGAGAAGCTGAGAACCAGACCTGAGTTCCAGTTTCGTCTCAGCCAGGGCTGGAGGCGGGCCGGCCTCCGCGACCGCCATCTCTGAATCTAGGAAACGAAATTGTTGGACCAGTTCTAAAATTCTTGCATTTTCCTGACACTTCATCAGGGTCAACTCCGCAGCCTTCTGAGGCACACGTATGAAATATAATTTTTTCAGATAAAATAATTTTCAAAATTGCTACGCTTTTTTTTTTTTTAACAGAGTGGAATTGCCTTGGAAGACCCACGTGTCCCCAGCAATAGCTTTCCACACACCGCGTGCCAAGTGCACTGGCTGAACCATAAATGCTGAGCCCGATCAGCAGAGACTCAGGGTCTGCGGGGGTTAAGTGACAGCCGAGCTTAAATCCCTTTGCCGGACAAGCAGCGTGAGAGGGCCCTGGGCCGCCCGGGCGGTCTGGCGTGCTTGCCGAGTCGCGTGCGGGAAGCCGAGAGGCCCATGCTGTGTTTTTCTCCTTCGGTGCTTGGCTCCCACACGGCGCTCGATAATTGTCGCATAGAGACACGACATAAAGCGTTTTTGCACAAGGATTACAATGCAGCCGAGACGTACAACTTTTTCCCTGCTGGAATCAAGTGTTTTCTTTCTTTCTGACATGACTTAGAAGCTATTAACACTCTCAAACAGCAAATGTCTCTCCACTCCACACTGCCAGCATGCTAGATCTGGACTGCCCCAGCTGGTAACCAACCAGTACTCACATGGGCCACTTAAATTTAAATTAACCGATGGTGACATTTGAAGTTCAGTTCCTTGGTTGCACCAAACACGTTTCAGGTCCAAAGCCACATGTGGAGTAGTGGGTACCATATGGGACAGTGCGGGTCCAGACGATTTCCTTCACCCCCCCAAAAGTTCTGCTGGGCAGTGCCGATCCAGACTGACAATCCCCAACACCATGAAATTCCTTTTCGGTGGTGGCTCAGAGTGCACGACCAGCACTGAAATATTCTGTGTGTTGCTGGCTGAAATAACTGCACTGTAAGTCACCCAGGGGTGAGGAAGATGTGATTTATCTAATGGTGTAGTTGAGCTATTTCTTTCATTTGTCTTTGGAAGAACACCAAGTACTCTCACCGAAAAAAAGCTTTAAAAGCAGCTGAACTTGGGCGATCTGGGGTCAGAGTTAGAAACACGAAGGAAAAAGATCTGGGGAACAGTTGGTCCCCTTCCCGTTATGTTATAATCAAGGCGTCGCGTTTCCTTGCACACTTCATGTCCTCACACGCGTGGCCTTTGCGTGTCCGTGGGTTGCTTTGTGAATTGTGCAGACGCGTCATCCCCGAGAAGAACACTCCTCCGCTAACCCTGCCTTCCCAGGATCCCCTGTCCTTCCTGCCTCAGTTTCCCCCAACATCGTCTTTCTTTACTTAATCTACTTAAAAGGTCGGCTTTGGGGGACCATGAAGACTTCTCGTGGTGTGAACTTATTTCGATTTCCTCCTGACTCCTCTTTCTCGCAAAGGTTAATTCACAAAGAAAAAAGAAAGAACAAGCTGGTAATTATTTCTCTAGATCCCTGACACTTTACCTGCTTCGTTTTCTTTCTCCGGAGGACCCCGTCCCACTCATTTATTTGAGGGATTCTGTTTCGAGCAAACTACAGCACACTTTAGCGACCTAGAGCCTGCGTAGAAACGGCTTAAAATTCCTCCTAACGCTGTCTTTTCCAAAACATGGAACCCCAGAGTGCCGCTTTGAATCAGAAGCTGCTTCGCCTCTGCAGATGCACGAGACCCTCCCTCAGGACAGCCATGGACGCACGCGGCTTTTGTCATCGGTGGCCATTCCCTTGGTTTCCTCCAAGGACCCTGTCTCCTCGCTTCTAGGAGGACAATCAGAAGTCTCACTCGCCTGGGCACAGGGCTTGGCTCAGAGACACCCCGCCTTGTCATCAGAATCCACTAGGGGCACTGACATCAGTCTCAGCTCAGCTGGACCCAGGAAGGACTCAGCCCCGGTCCGCTGTCGCGTGCCGAGTCCGTGAGGACAGAGCCAGATGGAGAAGAGGACCCGCAGGGAAGAGAGCGCGATGGAGATGGAGAAAGCGTGGGCTGGGGCCACGGTCCCACCCGAGTCTGCCCGCTGGCTGCCCGTCTGCCCATCCCAGGACCCCGTGCAGTCCTGGAGCCTGAAATACCCGTCACGCTTCAATGGGGCTGACTTCCTAGGGCTCGCACCCTACTTCGCAGAGTGGGGCTCGAATCCGGAAAATCTCTTGAAAAACCCCTTGATTCGGTCATAACGCTAAGCAAATCACTTGGCGAGGATTTTAAGAGGAAGACTTTCCCCAAACAGCAGCAGCACAAGGAGGCGGCTGTGAGATCCTGCTGTAATTAATAGGTGCCTTTGGAGTGAATTACGCAATATTAAAATCTCACCGAGAGGGCAGAATGAGAGATAGATGTCCTCATCTGAGGAGCCGCGTTATAAAGTTCTTTAATTTAAAAAATTACATTGCCGGGGCCTCATGTTGTCAGAAAGACAGATTATCTGGCTCAGAATGGCATACAGATTTGGAGGCTTGTACCGCAGGGCAGGCACACGTCACTGTCAGGCGGGCGGCGGCCGGGCGCAGAGGCTGCGCACCTGGCTCCGGCGAAGCGGGTGGAGAGGCGGCCTGGACCCGCCTGCAGCATCGCCCGCTGGTGCACGGGTGCCCGCCCCTCCCAGGCGCACGCCGCCTTCCTGCCCTTGCCGGGTAGGAGGTGGCGTCCCCTGAAAACACAGCTTGCTCCTCGAGATCCCAGGAGAAGGGGCCGGTCCACACCGCAGGGGCAGCGTGAGCTGATAACCGCGGTGGGCCTGGTCAGCGACATGGCCCACCAGGAACGCTCACCACCCGCTGCCAACACGTTTCGCTTCCCTGTGTTTAGTTCCTGAAACGCACCGAGGATGTTCTCCTTGTAAGTTCCGTGGTGGCGCAGATTCCGGGAGGACCTGGGCCTTTGCGGCCCTCACCTCCCCCACCCCCCACCAGCTGGGGGGACGGCGGGCCCCTCCTCCAACACCCGAGAGGCTCCTGCACTTCGGGAGCTCGAGGTTCTTGTGAAGACTCGCGGGCGTGCAGGAGGCTGCCTCCCCTGCTCTTCGCGAGGCCTGGAAATGTCCAGGACTCGGCAGCCAGGACGAAGCTGTCCCTGAGCAGAGCGGCTGGGACCCCGGCCTGGGCCTCCGCTCGCCAGGACCCGCCCTCCCTTACACGCAGGCCCCAGGAACTCGACCCCAACAACAGTCCCTGCCCTGGGGGGCTGCGGAGAAGTTCTGAACTAGGCCACTGCCCTGCCTTCGGGAAAGCACCGCCGTCCCCTGCTGTCACACCTGGAGTGGCTCCCAGACCTCTCCATCAAAGAACAAGAACAAACCATAAAACGCAGCCCACCAGCCCACAGGAGCCGGCATTTCTTCTCCAGCTTAGGGAACAAACAACCAGAAAGAGAGAGTTCTCTCACGTTGCACCTGCTCCTGTGCCAGATGCCCCCGTGGCCCGAGCGAAGGTGCCGAAGGAAGGAGACACCCCGAAGCACACCAGGCTTGCTGAGCTGTGGGGAAGCAGACGCTCAGGGGACCGGGGGGGACCCCCAAGGAGAGGGGGTCACCCTCTGCGCGGTGCTTCTTCCGCCCTGGTCTCGCTGCCGTCACCTGGCCAGTCTCAGAAACGATGGTGCCGCCACACCTGGGGCTGGCCGCTCCGGGAAAGGCTCGAGCCGCAGCCGTGATGAGGGACCCCGTCGACCAGCCTGAATCCGGAGAGCAGCCAAGCAGGAAAGACGGCGCGTGACCTGTGGTTTCGGTCAAGGGACTGTCTCCGTCCGTCACAGCAGGCCCGAACGCGCTGCCCACACCCCCGCCAGAAGGCTGCTTCCCACGGAGGGGACCCAGAGGCTCAGGGAATCCCCAGAAGTAGGAGCTAGGGGGGTGTCTTGGCCTGGAGAAGACCCCACTGTCAGGGCCGATAATGACCTCACACCCACGCCCTCCGCCGACACCAAGCCCTTCGAAACTTCTGGCGGAATCTGCAGTAACATCGGTCAGCGTTGTGACCGAAGTCAGTCTGGGCAGGAACAGAGGCAGACAGAGGAGTGGCTGGGACCTGGGGCGAGCACGTGCCATCGTCCTGGGTGCGGCACCCCATCCAGAGCCGGAGCAGAGCCGGCGGGAAGCCCAGAGAGGCCGCCTGCGGAGGGAGCGGCTGCTGGAGGTGCCAGGGCGGTGGGAGAAGGCCCTGATGTTGAATTTGCTGACCTGGAGCGGTTCTGGACAACGACCCGGTCGAAGACGGCCATGGTCCCCAGAGGCAGAAGCAAAGCCGAGGTGAGGTTTGCTGCATTTACGCAGATGAAGACGCGACTTCCCGTAGACGGTGGCAGGTGGCGGGCGGGCCGAGGACCTCTCCAGGCTCCCTAGTAAATGCAGGCGGGCGTTTGGTGGCAGGGACGAGAATGGGATGCCAGGTTCTGTGAAGCGAGGGGGAGGCGTCTTGCGTAAGCAGAGCAGAGTCCTGGAGGGTGACGGGGGGCTGTGGGGACACGGGAGCAGACATGTGGTCGGGCTTCTCAAGGGGCCACCAGGGACGTGGTGACCTCGAGAGGATCCCGTTTCCACCAAGACCAGCACCTGGGAGAAACATGCTGGGATCAAGGTCAAGCGAGAAGGGGACGTCGTGACGCGCGGTGCCGGCACGCGTCACATGGAGGGAGTCGGGACATACGTGGGAATGAAGACACCGAGGAGGCCGGAGCTCAGGAAGCCCGCGTTGTGGGGCCCCCCGAGAGTCGAGGCCGAAGGCTCCGACCGCCACCCCGGACACCTGGGGTCGACCGCAGACACCTGTGACCATGGCGCCCCGTCTCTTGGCGGGGGGGGGTGGCACTCAGGGGATACTTTAAGTTCACTCGCAGTTACATGACGGGGATCTTTTCGCTGGTGGAGACACGCTGTTCTGTGTAGCCACCACCTCCCTGTGTTGCTCGTCCCCACGGCGAGGGCTAGGTGACCGCGTCCTGCTTCAGGGAATCGAGCTGCTAACGCGCAAAGACTCGCATTGGGAGGGAAACTTCTATCGGATGCAACGGACCGAGTCCAACCTCACACAGGAAGGAAGTTATAACAAGCACGACTTTTCTGAGCCTTTATTCTGGGGACGCAGATACAACCAGCTCACAGCTGGCTTCTGAATCTAAAACCCTTTGCGTGTTTTTCTGCCACCACGGTCTGCCACCTCGGTCAGCCTTTCAGCCATGCAGAACTTTACGGTACTTTTACGCAGGTAACACAGTGCCAGCCCCCCATAGACGGGACCTCGTGGCTGTTCCAACACTCCCCACCGCCCCGCACGAGGTAGGTACGACCCTCCTCGTTTTACGGGTAAGAAAACTCCCACCCAAAATCGTATAGTTGCCGAGCGTCTCCTGATGTGAAACTCTATGACTCCTCTGTTATTCTTTCTATATATTTATAAAACGCATCACCAAAGGGACTTTCTGACTGTAATTCGAAATAAGATGGTAAAAAGTCTTTTGCATTTGAAATGGTCGAAGCCCTTGAACGGGTTATGATGGACATTAACCCGAGAAAAAAATCGATATTTCCCGTCCGTGGAGTCACCGTCTGGATGCTGAGTGCACGGCGCCCCAGGAGCCCCCTGGGGGCTTTGCACAAACGCGAGCTCAGAACCTCGCTGTCGGGGACTGACTGTCCCCCGGGAAGACTTCCACAGTCTCCACGAGACTGGCCACGTTTTCCGCGCATCTGCTTATTTGCAAACAAGGTCTTTCGAGCTGTCACAGACGTGAGTGTCATGGTTTCTTTCGCAGCCAAGCACTAGAGCTGGACACACACTGGGCACACACACTGGGCGAGAGAAACTCGCAGGCACAGTGGAAGGCGAGGCGCCCGTGTGCACAGTGCCGGGCACTGCGTCTCCCCCCCGGCGGTTTCTGAGGCACGGCAAGTCACCCGGGCAGGATGCCTGCGACGCAGACACCGTCTTCCGTTCCTCCCGTCGGGCTGGGCGACCTCGCTCGGGGCCCGGTTTCACAAAGGAGCACGTTTCACCCTCTTTCGTCCATGTTTTCCTAGGATTCCGTCCGAATTCTCGAACTGTGTAATGATGCAGCCGTCCTCTGTCCCGGCACATCTCGGCGGCTCGGCACGCGTCCCTGAGGCCGCGAATGTGGCAGAGCCACCGCTGAAGTCCCCGAATGAAGGAAGGAGGAAAAATAAAAATAAAAAACAGAAGGCAAGAGGCAGCAGAAGCAGCGGGAGCGCAGGGCCTGAGAGCAGCTCCCGGGATCACGCGAGCCCCGGGGTTCGGCCCCACGCGCCCCGTGCAGCTGCACGTAGCCGAGTCCGGTTAAATACGAATTAATGCTGAGTAATGAGCGTTCACAGTTAATAAAAGAGACAACTTCTTGCCACTAATTCAACCGCGGGTGGCGGGCTGGCAAAGCAGGGGAGGGGAGCGCCCTCTGCCTTCGGCTGCCTGGGCGGCAAACACCCTGGGCGGCAAACACCCCGGGCGAGTTATCCGCGGTGAGCATCCTCTCTCCCGGCTCTTCATTTCAGAGGAACGCATCCCTCACCCAGGAACTGTCCGCGGTCGTGTCCAGCCTTTGCCAGACCACGGGCTCGTCTGGCCAGTGGACAGGCTGTGCATTTCTCTAGGGCCTGGCTTTTTGAGACATAAAATGAGATCCCGAGACTCACCCCTGGCGGTCCCTCTAGTCCTTAATTAAAACAATCCTCATACAATGTAGAGCTTTTCCCCCGAACCTCACGAGCGAGCACATGCACTTTATAAAGCACACTCCGAGGTGCCAGGGGCTGGGAAGAGGCCAGCCTGTGCGGTGGGCTTCCCGGCCCCCATGCCGATCCGCTGAGCCCTGGGGACAGTCACGCCTGGGTCACAGGTGAAGGTGGCGCAGGTCCGGGAGAACCACGGTGAAGGCTGGAAGGGGCAGCGTGGACGAGCAGCCTCCGGGACGGTTCCCTCGCGTGCCCAGAAAGGCACTGAGGACGAGGGAAGGAAGCCACCACGGGAGCCACCGCAGAGACGGGCGTCGCCAGTCACCACCACGTGCACAGCGCCGGGCACTGCGTCTCCCCACCCCCCGGCGGTTTCTGAGTCACGGCAAGTCACCCGGGCAGGACGCCTGCGACGCAGACACCGTCTTCCGTTCCTGGGCACGCCCCGTTGGGCTGGGCGACCTCGCTCGGGGCCCGGTTTCACGAAGGAGCACGTTTCACCCTCTTTCGTCCATGTTTTCCTAGGATTCTGTCCGAATTCTCGAACTGTGTAATGATGCAGCCGTCCTCTGTCCCGGCACATCTCGGCGGCTCGGCACGCGTCCCTGAGGCCGCGAATGTGGCAGAGCCACCGCTGAAGTCCCCGAATGAAGGAAGGAGAAAAAATAAAAATAAAAAACAGAAGGCAAGAGGCAGCAGAAGCAGCGGGAGCGCAGGGCCTGAGAGCAGCTCCCAGGATCACGCGAGCCCCGGGGTTCAGCCCCGCGCGCCCCATGCAGCTGCACGTAGCCGAGTCCGGTTAAATACGAATTAATGATGAGTAATGAGCACACACACACATACACACACACACACACACGCTTTATTAAATCTTCTTAACACCCCAAGAAAACAACGCACCGAGAAGGACAGAAAGAAACTTAAGGCAGAGCCGGGGTGTGATCCGGAGCCAGCATAAGGAGGAGACTTAGGTTAGACTTGCAGAGCCTGGGTCTCTCATGTGGGCGGGTCCCTCGCTAAGGGCGCTGTGATTGGCCAGGCCTGGGCCTCACACCCGCCGAGGGGAGATTGGGAGGGAGTTGCTAATGACGACGGCCTGCCTGGCCCGCGGAATGTCTCGGGGGTGAGCAGCACCTGCCTGGCCCGCGGAATGTCTCGGGGGTGAGCAGCAAACCTGCCTGGCCCGCGGAATGTCTCGGGGGTGAGCAGCAAACCTGCCTGGCACGCAGAATGTCTCGGGGGTGAGCAGCAAACGGGGTGCGCCGGGGACACACCTCGCTCCCCGCCTGGGTAACTGACTCACCCTTCGCCCGGGCTTTGGCTCCTGGTGCCCCGTCCGGCTGTCCCCACGTGTGTCCACACCTGCACAGGCGACGGCCAGGACGCGGGTCCTTGGGAGTGCTGGACCTCCTCTGCACCTAGGTGCCCCCGTTCCTGCCCTGGGCCAGAATTCGGGGCGCCCTGCTTCACAAACAGGACTCGGGAAGCCCAGGCTCTGGCTCCAATGTCCGCCCTTCCTATCGCCTTGCCCTTGGCTCATCAACACCTTTGTCCTTTGGTGTCCAGTCTCGAGAATATTCCCGGGTTCCATTTTCAACCCAAACCAAGCCC
Organism: Pteropus alecto; assembly: GCF_000325575.1. Classification (NCBI taxonomy): domain Eukaryota; kingdom Metazoa; phylum Chordata; class Mammalia; order Chiroptera; family Pteropodidae; genus Pteropus; species Pteropus alecto. The sequence goes on from NW_006436282.1 coordinate 30,586,236, forward strand.
AAGGCACTGCGGCCACTCCGCCAGGTCCCCTGCCCGCCCTCTGCGAGCGGCCCAAGGCTTCCTGGGTACCGTGGGGAGATGCTGGGGCGCCCCGCCTTCTTCCCTGGAAGCCCGCTGCTCCTCTCTTCCGGTCCCATGTATCCCAGGCCCCGGCCGGGCTCCTTCGCTTCCTCCCGTGGAAAGAGCACCGTTCGCTCGGTGACGTCCCTGTGCATCTGGCGTCCCCACTTCTCCCTTGCTCACCCTGGGAAGCCGTGCCCCTGGCCAGCTCCCCAGGCCGGGTGTCCTCGGTTCTGCGCTCCTGCCCGCCATGGGGCTGGGTGCGGGGCGCCCTCGGGAGTGTCCTCTGTCTGGCGGACTGACTCACTGCTTACATTCTCAGGGCCTAGCACGGGGTCTGCACGAGATGGGCATTCGCCCAAGGGACGGGCGAACGGAAGGAAGCGGCATCTCGTCGAGTTCCAACTGGATTAAATTGTACTGGATCGTTTGTACCAGACGGAAATGCTGGAGGGGCCGCATCCGGGGGGAAGGTAGACAGGACGTGGACAAGGCTGCAGCCTCCGACGGCTCCACAGGGGCAAAGGCCACCTGCGACCTCAGCAAGACCTCGCGTCGAGTGAGCCTGGCGTCCTGCGTCCTGCGGCTCTGGAATCAGAGTGGTTTAAGGGGGCCCAGAAGGAGCTAGGACAGGTGAGGGGTAAATCTGCCCTTCGGAACCGGGAACTCTGAGACGTTTTGGCCGCCTCCATCCACCACCGACGGTGCGTCACGGACGCCTGCACCAGAGAAAGGGGAGGGACCAGAGGAACTCAGGAAAGAACTCTCGACTCATGCGCTTGACGCCAGCTCATCCAGCCCTCCACACAGCACCCCTCCCCGCCCGTGATCGCCCCCCACCTGCTGCCTTTGACTTAAATATTTCCCAAATAACCTCGAATCCCTGAGTTAGCTGAAGTGTGGGGAATTGCCAACTGAATGTACGGATTTCGTTTAAGATGCTGCCGTGAAATGTCCACCAGGTAAGCAGAGGCTGTGGACCCCGCCTGCCGGGCGCTCGGGGTGCTGCGTGGAGCAGTCCCACCCCCAGACATGAGGGACCAGGTGCGGGGTGCCCTGGGGAGTCTTGGAGACAGACCCTCATTTGCCTGTCTCACACCTAGAAGACTCATTTCAGATTCATTTGATGGGAGGGAGATTAAGCTTGAACTTTGCAGCATCTTCTGTCTCAAAATGTGGATTTACCCAGAAAGACAGCAAGAAACATCGCCTTCCTACGTGGTGCTTTCTAGCCGTTGCCTGAACAGAAATGTGTTTCCAGCCGGTGAGCATTAAAGGAAGAGCTCCGGGCAGGAGGGCAAGACGCACACTGAGCGCCAGGGGCGGCCCAGAGGGACCGCGGCACGGGGGTGGCCAAGTGCACGTCACGGTAGGCGGTCATCACGGAGGCCGCAGCGAGACACTGGGCAGTGCGAGGCACCACAGGGCCAGTGCCCTCTCCCCCGGGACCACCCCGCCCACCCGTGCACCCCGGTTTGCTCCGGGAGGAATGTGGAGGCCGGCGTGTCTGGCCCCTGTCTCGCACACCGGAGACCAAGCGGCTCGTTGTGCGGCACTCGGCGAGTTGATAGTGTGACTAAGAGCCTGGGAGCAGGGTTTCCGGCCGATGCTCTTTCTCCAGCGTCCGACAAAGACCTACTCGGTGCCACAACCTCCTTCTCAAGGGATCTGTCCAGCAGTCATGGCTTTGTCCCCTGCAAAAGGGACCAAAATCTCCAAGGTGGAAACTTGTAGACATGGACTCGCCGAGTATAATGGCAAAGCTTGTTTTGATACGTAATTTTTAAAAACAAATATAAATCTCTTTCCTGGCCAAGAGAAAGGGCTAAGGGGTCGGGGATTACAGTGTGACATTAGGGCGAGGCCGTACAGTAAGTACTGGGACCACGAGACCTTTGTTCATTGGGAAGAAAATAATTATCGGCATCGATATTGAACAAACGGCTTTGAAAATGTCGGCAGCACCACGTGCATCCGAGGTGCTGGCAACGCTTGTTTCGGCAGACGCTTTTAACGGAAAGACGAGGAACAGGCGGCGCGGGACGGGGAGGCGGCAGCGGAGCAGGGGATCCCGTCTAAAGGGGACAACCTCGACCTCTCGAGCCCTAGGAGTGGCGCTGCCCATCGGCGAGCTCAAGGCTCACGCGTTCTCGTCCGAGTCCGTCTCGCCCGGCACCCTCCGTGTGTGCACCACACGTACACGTAGAGGAACAACCCCGGACTGTGGACACCAAGAGGCCGCTGGCGTCGGGAGCGATTTCCCTTCGCCCGTCCCTACGCGTGGGAGAACGCCACCGGCACGGCGCAGAGCCGGGGCTGAGCGCGAAACTCTGCGCGGCCCGAAAGCCTCGCTCACCAGTCCGTTGTCGCCGTGCCGCTGGACACGGGACACGGTCTGAAATCAGATACACGTGGGAGGTGACCTCTTCTGCGACTGTCGTGGTTGGGAAAGCGACACAGTCATGCCGCTCGAGGTGTCGCCCCTGGCTGAGGCGCGTGCACGTTCGATTCGAAAGTTAGCCCTCAGATGAGTTGGAAGGTCTGGAAGACATACAGGACCCCGTAAAGTCACAGAACCGCAAAAATGCCCAGTCTCGAAGCACCAACACCCACGCACCATATTACGATCAACTGGGGTCAGCAAACTTTTGTATAAAGGACTAGTTGTATGTACCTCGGCTTTGCAGCCACATGATTTGTGTTGCAGATACTCAACTCCGATGCTGTAACAGGAAATAAAGCAATGCATCAATGCAGGAGCACGACTGTGTTCTGATAAAACTTTATTTACAAAAGCAAATGGCGGACCGGGTTTGGCCTGCTGGCCAGAGTTTGCCCGGCCTGCTCGAGGCCAGAGCTCTCTAACAGGACTCTCGTGATGATGGGAATATTTTATATCTGCTCTGTCCCACATAGTAGTCACTACTCACCCTGACGACTGATCAACCAAGGAACGGAATTTTTAATTTTATTTAATTTTAAATAATTTAAGTTTAAATGGCTGCACGTAGCTAGTGGCTACACTCTTTGGTGGACAGTGCAATTCTAGATTGAAAAATTTGGTGTAAATCTGACCAATGGCCCAGAGAGGAGGCACCTGGACCTCGGCATGACAGGGAAGCAAGGGTTGAAATTAAGGCGTTCGGCGTAAGTGGCCAGCAAGGGTTGAGACGTGATTGTTTTTCTGTGGTGTCGGGAGACAGACATGAAGAAACAGTTCGACTGTTTTTCTTCTTTTATGCTGTAATTTCTTTTAATCGACCTCTGCTCTCCAGCGAACTCGGATGCCCACACCACACCACCCCACGGATAATGGGGCTGTGAAGATTCTAGACCAGGGGGTAAAACGTCGCGGCGAATCTGTATAAAAGGTTTGCGTGTATGTTTTTTATCCTCCTCCTGCAAGTTGCCTATCGGTGATATTTTTTCAAAATTTTAAAATGGAGGAAGGAAAGAACGAAAGATCATGTATCAGAAGATCATAGAATCGGTTCTTATAAAATCCAGTATTTCTTTTTCCTCTCTGGGTCTCAGTTTCTTCATAGGCATAATGGGGAAATAATAACCAGCCTCTCACGAGCTGATAAGAAACATTAACAAAAATGTAAAAACACGAATCACAGGGCCTTGCACATGATAATGGGCACTCAAAGG
>NW_006436282.1:30593462-30600842 GCF_000325575.1 Pteropus alecto
AGCAAGGGTTGAAATTAAGGCGTTCGGCGTAAGTGGCCAGCAAGGGTTGAGACGTGATTGTTTTTCTGTGGTGTCGGGAGACAGACATGAAGAAACAGTTCGACTGTTTTTCTTCTTTTATGCTGTAATTTCTTTTAATCGACCTCTGCTCTCCAGCGAACTCGGATGCCCACACCACACCACCCCACGGATAATGGGGCTGTGAAGATTCTAGACCAGGGGGTAAAACGTCGCGGCGAATCTGTATAAAAGGTTTGCGTGTATGTTTTTTATCCTCCTCCTGCAAGTTGCCTATCGGTGACATTTTTTCAAAATTTTAAAATGGAGAAAGGAAAGAACGAAAGATCGTGTATCAGAAGATCATAGAATCGGTTCTCATAAAATCCAGTATTTCTTTTTCCTCTCTGGGTCTCAGTTTCTTCATAGGCATAATGGGGAAATAATAACCAGGCTCTCACGAGCTGATAAGAAACATTAACAAAAATGTAAAAACAGGAATCACAGGGCCTTGCACATGATGATGGGCACTCAAAGGACACACGTGGACTCTGAAACGTCGCGTGATTACCCCGCAGCACGGAGAAAGAGAAAAGGGAAGCTCCACGCAGCTCGCCCTCTGTCACTGGAAAGAGAGTGTTTTGCATCCAGACTGCGCCAGCGGAAGTGAATTATGTGCCTATTTGCTCTTTCTTTGTTCAGGTGTTTTCTAACTTTGTTCAATTTTATTCTCTGTACAAATGTGTTTTATGTGCCTAATGCCGACTTTAAAGAACGTTCAACGTGTGAGCAGCCTCTAAATTAAAATTTTACAAAAGAAAAGATGTATTGTGCTGGGTTTGACATTTAATAACACCTGAATGGGAACCGTAGCAGCAAACCAAACATCGCATCCTCACTAGAAATGGCTGCCAGGGCTGGGTAATATTTTCTGCCTGGGAGATTTTAGAAAATTAAAGAGGAAACTAAATATATTTTTCAAATGCGAAGGGGATAAAGTTCAACAAACACGAGCATTAACGTGAGCCGGTACAGGCAGGAAAAGTACATGGAAGTGAAAATCACCTTAGAGATTTTCTAATCCAGTGCTCTGAGAATAACTACTGTTTGCTGAGCGCCTGGTCTGGGAGATGCATCGCACCCCATCTCCCACGGTCCTTCATCGCGGACACGCCTCCGCCCCAGAGCAAAGCGGGGAGGCGGGGAGATTCTCGCCCACGTGGCTCGATTTGCGTCCAGCAGGGTCCCCCAGACCTGCCGGTCGTGAGGACCCAGCATGGTGATTACGAGACCTCAGTGGAGTTGGCAGGTGTGAGCGATTGGCACGGCTCACCTCTCGTGGCTGACTTTGTCCCCCTCCAAACACTGAGGGATGCGGCCTTTGGTCATTGAACCCTTCCGGCTCAGAAGGACTGATGAGACATTCAAGACGGTGTCACACCAGAGTCCCCCAAATACGTGGTTCTGAGAAACCCAGTGAGAGCTGAGAAAAAGCAAAAAATAAATAAAATAAAAATATATAAAAATTCTAGGAACGGGCGGTTCCAGGCCACGCGATCACGAGGAAGGGTTGTCAGTCATCTGGGTGACGCTGCTTCTCGGGAGGTGGCGATGTTCTCAGCAGAGGACAGAGAAGGGGAGGGAGAAACAGATGGAGGATGCGAAGCTCTCGCTGGACATATAGTTTTGAATTTTTTTTTTTTTTTTTTTAATGTGCCATTTTTATCCACTTTTACAGTGGCAAAAAGTCTTCCAAACCACGGTCGGTACCCATCTGCCTTCTCAGGAGCTTTGGGTTCCCAGGAGCTGGATGCAGCATCGTCTCGCTCACGACTCCCCACCGGTGGCAATGATTTTCTTCCATGCGAAGACTCAGCTGGGGACATGGTGCTCACAGCCGCTCGACTCGCTCGCGGGAGCCACTTTTCTGAGCCTAGTTCTTCCTCGCTCCTCCATACTCCCCGGTCCTCATGAAAATACTTTGCAGCAGGTCGAACCCCAGCACTATTCCGAGACAATTTGTCCCCGATGTCACCTTTATGTTAAACCAGACCCGTCCTGGTCGTCCTCGGACCTCGCCAGGCACGAGCCTCTGGGCCGGGAGGTCACCAAACTCTGAGACACCTCGTTTTCCTGCCATCCCGTGAGAGCCCCGTGCGGAAAACCCGACATCTCCTGCTCTCCTGTTCACCTAAATCTCCTGTGGCATCAAAGATTTTTAACTGATAGAAAGTGCCCTTTTCGTAACGAGCACCAGCCAGCAGGGGCGAGGAGGCGGGCAGCTCTCGCTCGCACACGCATCTCGGTCAGTCAGCCACGCTCGGAACAGAGCGGCCGCTCCGATGCCTGGTTTCTGTGCGCTTCTCCCACCGGACCGAACGCAGAAGCGCGTCTCTGAGATGTCCGTGTCGTTGTCAGTAACGGTAATCATGACGCGGGGGCCGCTTCCGGACACCGAAGCAGCCAGGCGGTGACGGGCAGAGCAGGCGATGGGCTCGATCGATGCGCCTCATAATAAATATAAAAACCCCACCTGCAGGCACCACTCAGAGTCTGGTTCTACACGCGCGTGCAGACTTCTCAAACGGAAAAGACGTGGGAGCAGTTAGATGACCCCGAGTCCCAAAGGCGGCCCCAAAGCCCGGATCCAGCAGTCAGTCGGGCACTTCCTGACCCTAACGTCACGCCTGCCGCCGACGTGAAGCATAAAGGAGTAAATTTTCGGGAGTTTTCGCTGAACAGAACCCAGTATTCCCCACTACATGGAGAAGCGGAGGTCTGGGTCAAAGGTCTTCGGTGTCATCGGAAGTCACCAAGCAGCCGGTGCGCCCGACCTTTGCCCGTCAGGTCCCAGCCCCTCCTCCAGGCTCCCGAACACTGGAACCGACAGTTGCCCTGTGGGCCGACATGTCCGAGCTGTCTCAGGACCCTAGCCGTGAGGGACCTGAGGACAGAAAGCAGCGTAGGTCTGTCTTTGCGTGGCAAGCCCGCCGCGTGTGCCCACCCCAAAGAGTGCCCAGTGCCCGTCAGCTGAGCCGACTCGAGCAGGAGAACGGACAGGCTCACTGTGGCAGCGAGCGGGCTGTAACTCACCCAGTGCTGGGCTTCTAGCCGCGGAAAGGAGCTCACCCAGGCGCCTCCCCACCGCAGAGGTATGATGTTTCCATGGCAACCGACCCCCTCCAGGTGGGCCCCAGATGAAAGGGATCAGAGATGCGGAGCAGAAGGGAGTCGAGGCAGAACCAACCTGGAGTTCGTATGCCACAAAATCAAATGTCACACCGTGTATAAGAGAGAACCGCTCCGCAGGAGAATGCACAGGCCGAGGTGGTGGCCGGCCTCCAGGAGAGTCCCCAGGGACCTCACCCTCCCGGTGTGCACTGTTAGATGGTCCCCTCCCTCGCCCCACAGAGAGTATGGTACGAGCCGTCGTGTGTCATAGGTTATATCGGAGACACACAGCTTCCACCTTGGGCACCCCTTGCCTGCCCCGAATAGCTTCCTCTCTCTCTCTCTCTCTCTCTCTCTCTCTCTGCCTCTCTCTCTCACACACACACACACACACGCGCGCGCGTCTCTTTCTAACAACATCACCACCAGCTCTTTGGAGAGACCAGCAGTGAGGAACTGAAGCCTCCTGCCACAGCCGGGCGAGTGAGCCTGGAGGGAGGTCCTCAGAGACTAGAGCCAGCTGACAGCTTGACTGCACCCTCCCGAGAGACCCTGGACTCTAGTTCCGATTCCTGGTCCCAGGAACGCTGCGAGGTCCCACATGTGTGCTGCTTTCACTATGATTTGGGTCACTTCGTTGCCGAGCAGCGACACCCCAGACAAGGTAGTGATGGCTCTGTCAGTGGAACCAGCCCCCCTGAGTGTGGCAAGGACAAGCCAGGAGGGGGTGGAGCAGATCCTGAAACGCATCTTCAAAGACGTCAGTTCCTGGCTGGAGAGGACCCTCCAGGGGTTGTCAGCTCCCTGGGCTACCGCAGTGACGTAAACCACAGACGGTGCTGTCTCACGCTGCTGGGGGCGGGCGGTCTGGTCAAGGCGCCAGCCAGCAGGGCCGCTGCCTTCGCGGGCCGAGGCGGCGTCTGTTCCGGGCTCCCTCCTCGGCTCGGGGGCAGCCTTCTTCCCTCCGTCTCTCCCCATCCCCTTCTCTCTGTGGCACGTGTCCAACCTTGTAGGTCAGGTTGGATCAGGGCTGCACGGTGACCTCATTTTAACTTGAGGACCTTTTAAAGACCTCGTCCCCGAAGACGGTCCCATTCTGAGGGACTGGGGAGCGGGACTTCGACGCATAAATTTGGGGGCACAATTTGCCGCATCACACTCACTCATTCTATACCCTCCGATGCACCTGCCTCGCCGGCGAGTGGGGCCTGAGTCCAGTGAGCAGGGAGGGAGCCCCCACCCCGGGTTCTAACACCCCAGCTTGAGGCCGCCTCCAGCAAGCGGGCTGCACATCGCCCTTCGTGACCACGGGAGGGAGAAGGGCAAGAACGAAGAAGCCTTTCCGTCTCTGTCCACCGCACGTGCTCTTGGGAATCTAATGCCGCCGCCCGCCACACAGGGGTGACCGTCGACCCGGAAGCCGGAGCTGGCGGGCGATCTGTCTGCATAGGAAGCCCCTTCTCTGCAGTTGGTGAGGCCGAGATCTAGAACGCCCTGTCTTACGTCACGACTGCTCTCCTGCACATGGACCCAGAGGCTGTCGCAATGGCCACCTCCAAAAAGTAGAACAGCTTCTGTGGCTGCAGCAACTGTTCGAACGTATGAGAAATAGACACTGCGCTAAAAGATTAAATGTTGAAGTAGACCTTTTTATTTTTTCAGTGTTCGAAATTTGCATTTGATCGGTGATAAAAGATACGAGTTTTTCACTGAAGTCTAAGGGCCGTGAGACTCTCTCTGCTGTCTGTCCTGATTAGCTTGCTCTGCGGGCAGCCGGCTCACCTGGGAGTGTGCGCTGTGCTGCCAAGGGTCAGTGGCCGTGCCGATGCTCGAGACTCAGCCTTCAGAGCTGGAGATGGCGTGGGAAGAGGACTTCCCCTGTCGATGTAGCCGGCCGCGAGGGATGGAGTCGGGGCACAGCGAGGTGAGTTCCAAGCTCCTGCGAGGAGTATGCGAGGTGTTTCTTTGTTAAAAGAATATGACAATTAACATGAACTCAGAGGTAGAGCCTTGAAACAGTGCAGGGGCTGGATAACCTTTTAGTGAAACTTTAATGCAAGTCGGAAAACAGATACAGTAAGGAAAACGACGTTAAGAATGTCACTTAGCTTGGCTGGATTTTTCCAAAACCTGGATTGAAGTTTGGGGAAAAGTGAGTAGCAGCGTTGAGCGCCTTCCAGTTCCGGTGCCTATGAGAGGTGGGAGCTAGAACCTCTGCCCAGCGTCCAGAGCCCTGACTTCCTCTGCGACACAGACGTGGCCCTTCCGATGTGGCAGCCATGCACCGGGAACTAAAACCTACCTTCAAGGCCATCAGAGATCAGAGAGGGAAACAGCACTGGACCATAAATGTGCTATTATTGATATTAAATATGTGTCATTGATATATGTATTAACATATTCATATGTTGAAATAAGTATATTTACTAATAGATGCATTAATAGTGAATGGTGCATTTATTTAGGTATCTATCGGTAGGAAGTATTATCGAGGCAAACGCTGTTCTAGGCACTGGCAGACGCGAGGGCGCAACGTGAAGACCTCGTGAAGCTTTCCTCTGCAGCGGTCCAGGTGATCGGGACCGAAGGCTGGCCCCAAAGGGAGACGGGGGATGGAGACGGCCAGGTCACCCGTCCGCCCACCACCTTTCGGAGCCCGAGCGCCTCACGTGTGGGGACAACGCTCAGCCCAGAGCCAGGGACACAGCAGCGGGGAGATGGGCCCTCGCCTCGGGGGGACGTAGGCTCTGCTTGGGGCACAAGCAATCTAAGCCACGCATTAAACACAGTGGCAGAGATGACGATCATGATAATCCGGTGCACAGAAGAGCACCTAGCACAGAGCGGGCACTGAGAACGTGCTGCCGTCTCTAATCAACTAAGCATCTTCCCTTGTGTGTAGAAAGAACTTATAAACAGTAAATTGTAATGCTGAGACGGTTAACACAGACGTCTTGGCGGATCACACGGCCTTGACGGCAGCCCAAGGTCCCTCGTTCCCCGTCCCCTATCTGTCCAGCCCGGCTGACTTTGCTCTCCTGATTCACTGTCTAAAAGAGCTCGTTAAGATATTTACCTGATCGGACTAACTGTTTCTTTCCTTACTCCATCTCATTATGCTCCCAACGCGCAGGTACTGGCCTAAACATTTGAATTTCATAGCTCCCATTAATGCAAATAGAATCTCATCAAGGTCTCCAGGTGCCTGAGATTGAATGTCTTCATCCGAATGCACAACACAGCAGCGTCTCCTTGGACAGTCTTCTTGTTTGCAATGCCTCCTTGGGTCAGAGGCGAGCTCCTGGGCGCTGTGCCAAGTGCCTGAGTGAACCCAGCTTCCTTCGCTGGGCTTCTGACCGCCCAGTGAGGAGTTCTCCGGAGACGGGGCGGGAGGGAGCGACCTGCGAAGAGTCTCTCACGTTCAAACGTAATCGATAGTCAAGCCGAAATGAAGGCGATCCATCCATGGAAGAGGAAAGGATGAAGAGGGAGAGACCCCTCCCAAAGTATGAGAGCAGCAAGACACCTCCGCGGACAGCAGGGCTGGGGAAGGCGGACGGGAGAGCAATGCAGAGGAGCCCTCCTCCCGGAGTTTACCAGCAAAGACGCCTGGGCGGGGTCAATTAGCATCTCTTTGCTTCTGTTCTTCATCTGAAAAGCCCGGATAAACATCCTGACCTCAGAGAGGTGGGAAGGCCCAGAGGCAGCAGGGTGGAGGCCGGCTTTGAGATGGGACATCATTTGTAAAATTCTTAATCTTCTAGTAGGAAATGAAATGAGACATCTCTTGCAGAGTTCATCTTTTTAGTAAGCCTAGTTAAATTTTCTTCCCTCCTTTCTTAGGCAAAAAAGGCCCTGTCCCTCAAGTCCTGATAATTACCCCCTGAAAACTGGCCACTCAGATCCTCTGGCTGTTGATAAGGGTCATCAGCCCATTGTTAGTAGAAATAGTGTTAAGTCACAAAGGGCCCTTAGATTCTGAGGGGAGAGGGGACTTTGGGCCAAAGGTCTTTTTTTCACTCTTTAAGAAACATGTTAACCAAGCCCGTTTCCCTTTACCCGCTTAATAGGCAAATCAATAATAGAAATTAATAGATATGTGGTTTGAATAATAAGTTTGTATCTTCTTTTCCTTGCCTAGGGACTGAGGTGGCTCTTCAGTAGGAACACCAAGACCCCACCCTGACTGAGGCAGCAAGGGAAACAGATCCC
>NW_006436282.1:30600866-30618534 GCF_000325575.1 Pteropus alecto
GACCTCCCACCCCTCAACATCCATACTAATGATAAGGGGGTTCATGGCTCTTAGAAAAGAGCCAGGCGGGAAAGTTAGGGGGTTTCTGGTCTGTCTGCAAAGACTCTGAAGTCATCATAGAAGGGGTCCGCCCTAATCCGCCCACAATTAAGCAAGCCAGAGGCATTTTTTTAACTCACACAAAGACACAAATCGGCAGATAATTAGGGAGCAGTTTAAGCCAGTCATTGAGCAATGAAGACCCCAACGACCTTCGACTCACCTGAGTCTCATTATACCATCATTATAATATGATGCATGTGCCCAGAAGTTCATTAATATCATTAAAACAGACTGAATTCTGGGAACGAACAGGCGCAGAACGCAAAATGATGACTCACAGAGTCCTGTCGATCTTAGTTGTCAATCAAGGAAGCCACTCCTCTAAGAAAAGTCACCACCCACAGCAAAAAGGGATGAAAACCCCGAAGTCTTTGTCACCAGGCCTTTGAGCCACGCTGCTCTGGCTCAGGCCGCGTCCACGTCTGGACGTGGACTTTCCCTTCTAATAAAACTGTTCTTTTCTACTGTATTTCGCCGTCTTGCTCAACTCTTTGTTCGAGACATCAAGACCCTGGACAACACGCCGGGAGAGGACCTCGCTCTCCGGTGACGGCTTTACCCTGCTTGGGAAATAATAGACCACAAAGAACCAGATAACACAAGGATTAAATTTCGATGAGAATATACGAAAAACCTACTGCTTATACATCCAAACACTTAAGTATAATGGATGATTTTTATAATAGAAATTAACACAATTAACCCAAGAAAAAGCAGAAAAAATAAGTTCATTATTAACTCGTAGCCGCCAGCCCCTGATAGACACACGGACCACCAGAAACCAGTGAGTTATAGGAAACACACTCTGTATTCAGCCAGCTGGGTCTGCCAGGGGTACACAGACCCCGAATTAAGCAGCCCCGAAATGTAGAAGTACAGGGTTTTTAAGCCCCAAACCCCATTCCTCATTCTGTATGAATACAAAAGTCTATTTTTCTCCTATGCACTACCCGTCAACCCACAGGTCGGGTGTGCAAGCGGGGTACGGAAGCAGAAAGCTTATTGTTAGAGTATGATGTCCCCATGGGCGATAGCCGAGCAGTAATTTTCCGGCCAGCACAAGGGAATTGAAATGGTGTTCGACAGTCTGCATAGACCCACTTAACACTCTCATACGAACACATACGAGGGCCCAGTCCCGTTGCTTGGCGACTAGGCAGGGACTTAGAGTATCGTAAGACCCTTGTACACTTTCTGCCACCTCCAGCCATTCCTTGTGAATCAAAGACTTTGAAGAATGTAAGACGAGAGAAGACCCCACTTAGAGATCAGCTGCCCTGACATGATTATTCGGACCTGGAGGTCAGGATTAGGGCAGTCAGAATCTGTCAGAATCTGTCAGGATCCGTCAGGATCACCTAACCCCTTTACTCCGAACTCCATTCATTTTTTTTTTAATTTTGACTAAGTACCCAAGCCCCCACTAAATGCCAAGCACTGAGGTAAGCATTAGGATGCATCTGAAGAGATTTGTCATCTAGAGAAGGGTACAGAAAAATTATACAAATAATTCCATTTTATGGAGCGGAATGGTTAGAAAAAGTCTCACAAAGATGATGACATCGGTCACGGGCTGAACGTTTGCATCCTCTCAAAATTCATTTGTAGGGGCCCTGACCCCTGGCGAGATGGTGTTGGAGGAGAGGCCGGTGGGAGGCGATTAGGGTTACACGAGGCCATCAGGGTGGGGCCCTCCTGCCGGGATTGGAGCCATGCTCAGGAGAGGAGGGTCAGAGAGGAGGGTCGCCCCTCCCTGTCCCTCTTTCTCCCCGCTTCTCCCTCCCCCCACCCCCTCCCCGCCCCGTACCCTGAGCAGAGGCAGTGTGAGCACACAGCAGGAAGGCCACTGTGTTGCGACCGCCAGCGGCTCCTCACCAGACGCCAGGTCTGCTGGCACCCTGGTCTGGAGTTCAGCCCCCAGAGCCGGAAGAAGTGTCCTTCTCTTGTCGAAGCCACACAGCGTGGGACATCTGGTTGTAACAGCCCCAAGTGACTAAGACAACTTAGGGCTCAGACTGGGCCCTAAGGGTCAATGGGTTTTACCCGATGAAGATGGGAGGGAAGGTCAAGTCACAGAAAGCACGTGCGAGTGACCTCGGGTCCTGGGAACGCTGAGAGCACGGGACCTGTGACGGGGGCAGGGCGCGACGAGGTGGCCAGGGCAGGCGTGGGCCACGTCTCTGAGGGACTTTCACGTCCTTCTGAGGAGCTGACTCCGAAGGCAGATGCGAGACAGTGCAGACGTGATCTGGGTTTTCTTCAGATGCTTCTGGCTCCCTGGTGATGGTTCGACCGAATCGGGAGACAGGGATCTCGTCCGCGGAGCAGAGAAGCTGCGCGTCCGGCGGGAAGGGGCGACGCCTTTGGCTGTGCTTCGCGGCCAGTGAAGAGTACGACAAAATGTCCGTTTCTGACTCACAGGTAGCGGAAACACGGGTGTTTGAAACTATCACTCAGCATGGTCAACGAGGAAATTAAGACTCCAGACCGACCTGTCCATTCGCAGCACGCGCTCATCCTCAGTGAACCGGTGGAGGGCCGGTCGCTCCCCGCAGAATCGCTCACCAGACCCCCGCGCAGGTGAACCTGACCTTGGGTGGGCAGGTTTCGATGTGGGTTCTCACCTTGGTAATGAGCGGTGGTCCCTTTCAGTCAGCACCGGGCACTGTTAGTAGCTGTTGAGCTTTAGCTCTGGGGATGGGTGGCGCTCTCTTGGACCCCAGACTCAAGACTGGCACCTTCCGATCAGTGTGTGGCTGTGTGCGCCCTGCCACAGCGCGCGGGGCTCTGGGGAGTCCTGGAGGAATGGGAAGTGAGGGGCTCCAGCACAGGGAAGGGCAGCCGGTGCGGGCAGGTGCCCCAAGGGGGTCTTCGGGCCAACCATGGTGACCTGTGTCCTGGCCTTTGGGTCTCCTGCCTCCTTCAACTTTGCTTCTGAATGCACTGCATGCTCCTCCCACTTTTCCGTCTGTGATTGGGTTCTAATATGTCACAATGGTATGTCAAGGCTGACGTCATCTTGAAACGTGCTGGACATTCGTGAAGACGCACTGTGGATGCGTCTCTTCAGACATCTTCCCGCGTGAGTCTGACATGTACAGCTGATTAGTTATCTGTGCTAATCAGTCTTCATGAGGAGCCTCTAGGATACCCAGATCTGTCAGATATTCCGCTTGCTGCTGGGCAGTTCCTACATACCACAAGGTCAAGGGCCTCCCAGAAGACAGCCAGCTAAGATCCCCGAGAACATCCAAACTCCCAGTGAAAACAAGGTCGCATTTTCTGTCTTAGACCTCCTGTCCCTCGCAAAGGGGCCCAGCTGCTCGCAGCAGGCCGACTGGGATCGAAGCCGTGGGCGGGGCGGCTGTATGAACGGCGAAGGCTTTTCCGAGACTGGCTCGGGCCTGGTCTTCTTTCACTCTTTGACCTTCTGGGCATTACCAGGTCGGCCACTCCGTAGTCCCGATTCGTGGGGGAGATAATGCTGCTCGGGGGCCGCCGAGAGGTCCTGGGGCTGGAAAACGACCCTGAGCGCGGACGGCGGTGAATTCTCCCCGGAGGATGAACTGATTCTACCTCCGTGCCTCTTCCTTCACGCATGTCCATCTCGGTTTGCTCACCCACAAAACGGGAATGGTAATAACTTTAGAAGTCTCACGAAAATTATAATACATGTCAAGTGCCTCAAAAATAGTAAGGATTACTGTTCATTATATGAATTCTGGGCCAGAGACATTAGCTGAGCAATCTGCAGAAACCAGTTCATGGAGACCGAGATAGTTTGTTTTATAAAACGATTAAAAAAAACAAATACCTTTTTATCGCTCGCAATCCAGCAATCTCAAAAACAACGCAATTAATTTCAATATGTATAACCACTGATTGAATTTAAAGTGAGAAGTGGCTATTTGTAAGGTTCCTATCCCTTAGCTTCACTTCATCTGCAGAAATCTGAATTTAGAAATTCCTGGCTACAGCCTCCTCTGGCATACGAACGATTCCAGCAGCAGCCGTGTCTCACTGCTGTGGCTGCACGCATTTCCTGTCTGTCACCAAGGAGAAGACAGAGCTGCAACTGAAGGGCAGTCGCTTCTAATCCTGGCACTGGACGGGAGGTCAGAGCTCCCCATAGCCCCGGGGGAACCCTCGTTTCAACTCACAAATCACCTGCATGGCTTTGTGTGTGAAGTCGATCTAGCTTTGGCTCCTGTCACATGGGCGGTCAGATTGTGATTCTAGGACGTTAGACGGCTTGTCCAAGGTGCGGGGAAGCAGTGAGCAGAGGAACACAGGCCTGCAGGAAGGTGAGCCCTGCTTTTTGAGATAAGAGCTGATTGAGGCTGAATGTCGGGATGAGAATAAAAGATTCGAGGTGTCGGCAGAGTTCTTCGCAGCTGCTGTTGAATCCGACCGCCTGGCTCCACGGCCGGGACTGGCTGCAGGCAGGACCCCCCACCCCGCTGCCTGACGGATCTCAGGTCTAGGACGGGCAGTGGATTCTGCAGCAAGCCCACGCTGTCCGAAGCCCTGCGGCCCGGAGCTCGGGGAGAAGACGCCTTCGCCACACTCGCCTTTCCTTCGGAGGGAGAAACTGGAAGGGACATTGTGCCGCTACTTCCCAAGGGTCTCCATCCGGAGCTGTGCAAGTGCCGTTTTAGAAGTGACTGTATTAATTGGGTTTCATTAATCCCCCTCTGGGTTATCCGCAGACTGGAGAGAAGAGGTCAGAGGGTATCAGATATTTAGCAGTTTTGCCAAGACAAAAAAAAAAAAAAATCTGAATATTTTTCCTAATTACCAAAATTACTGTAATTCACAGAATAATTGGAAACAGCTGGTCATCTGTTTAAGAGACAATTTCACATCATCGCATAAGACAAAGGCATGCCAGGATCACGGCATCTGCCTATTCTTGCCCGCATTAGCGCACAGTTGGAGCAAATGATATTAATGCCAGACCGCCACCTAGACCACCCCTCTGCTCAAGCCCAGCCGTCCTTACCATTTTGCATATTTCACAGCAGGACATTGTCACAAAGCCTTAGTCAAGCAGGAAAGTCGTGTCGAGGCTTAACATGTGAAAATATCTACTTCTTCCTGTAACTATGAGAGAAGACACTTGACCATCCTCAATGTCTTTATAGTAAGGCATGGATGATTTTAAAACTTCCAATCTAGGGGTATTATGAGTTTTGGCAAAAGAGACCTGGATTGTGAAACCTCTGAGGGTCTCAGGTGCTTCTACGCCCGCATGACAGGAGGACGAGGGTGCCAGGGGCCCTGAGAGCGGAGTCGAGGCGCTACGGAGACCTTAGCTTCGGCGCTCTGCAGCATTTAGTTGGGGGTAATAAAGCGATGTCTGGACAAACATCTCGTTATAGTCCAAAGCTTTGTTCATAACAGCAACAGAAAATGTCAAGAAATATACCAGAAGCTTTCGCCAGCATCATCCGCGCAGCCGGCACCAGCTCAGTCTAGCAGAGGTGGAACAAATATCCGTCCAGAAAGACGAGAAATAGAACGTGCGGATGTGAAAGCCTGTGTCGCATGGGCCTCGGGAGAGGCTGCAGTCGGGGAGGAGGAAGTGACAGCTCTGAGAGACAGACGGAGGGCTTGAACCCGGGAGGGTCGGGGAGTGCCGACAGTGGGGACCGCAGGGCATGAAAACAGGATCGTTTTCCACTTAGAAAACTCCATGTGCGGGTTTTGGGGCGGACGTAAGTCTTCGATGTATTTGGTAAAGACCAAGGAGGGGGGCTGCTGGATCGTAGGGTAAGCACACTAATAATCTGTCGCCCGTCTTCCATGGTGGCAGTGTTCCTGCCGCTCCGTGTCCTCGCCCCCATTCGGCGCTGTCGCTGTTTCGGATGTGACCGTTCTAACAGGTGTCTACGTAGTGGTGACTGGCGTGCTCGTGTTTTGTCCTCAGTAAAGCCAAGGACAGTCCCCTTTATTCCCAGTTTGCTGAGTCATCATAAATAGTCGTTGGATTTTTATCAGATGCCTTCTCTGCATCCATTCGTATGATAAGGTGGGTTTTCTTCTTTAGCCTGTCAATGCGATGGATTGTGTTACTTTATTTTCAAATGTCGTAACAGTCTTGCATACCTGAGATAGATTCCGCTCAGTCTTTGTGTACGATTCTTTTTATACGTCGTTGGATTCGATTTGCTATGACGTTGTTGGAGGTGTTTGCATCCGTGAGAGATGTTGGTTTTTGCATCCGTGAGAGACGTTGGTTTGCAGTATTCTTTTCTTGCAACGTCTCTGTCTGGTGTGATTACTGGGTGAATGCCGGCCTCATAGAATGAGTTAGGCAGCATGGCTTCTGTTTCTGTCTTCCAGAAGAAGTTTCGGAGAAATGGCACAGGATTTTTCTGTACGTTTTTGGTAGAATCCATTAGTGAACCCATCTGTCTGGCACTTTCTGTTTGAGAAGGTTAGTAATTATAGGTACAATTTACTTAATAGATCTAGGCCTATATCTATTGATTTCTATGTCTATTGATTGTTGATTTCTTCTTGTATGAATTTGGTAAATTGTACCTTTCAAGGAATTGTTCCCTTGCATCTAGGTTATCAAATTTGTGAGCATAGGGTTGTTTATATGAATCCCTTGTTTATAATGTCCACGGAGTCTGCAGTGATGTCCTCTCTTTCGTTTTTGACATTTGTAATTTGAGTCCTGTTTCATTTTTTTTTCTCTGATCTGTCCGTCTAAAGGCTTATCTATTTTACTGATCTTTTCAAATAAACAACTTTGGGGTTTACTGACTTTTTCTATGGTGCTCTTGTTTTCAACTGTATTGATTTCTACTCTGCTTTTTATTATTTATTTTCTCCTTATTTTGGTTCAATTTGCAATTCTTTTTTCTAGTTTCCTAAAGTGAGAGCTTAAATTATTGATTTTAGATCATTTGTCTTTTCTAATACGCGCAGTCAATGCTATAAATTTTCCTCTAAGAACTGCTTTTGCTTCATCCCGCAAGTTCTGATAAGCTGTATTTTCATTTTATTTTGTTCAAAATGTTTTTTAATTTCTCTTGAGATTTCTTTTTCGATTAATGTTTTATTTAGGAATGTACACCTTATCTCCAAGCATTTTGGTATTTTCCAGGTGTCTTTCTGGTACTGATTCGTAGCTTAATTCCATTGTGGTCCGAGTGCAAACATTGTGTGATTTCTATCTTTTTAAATGTGTTAGGTGTTTTTCTTGCTTAGAATGTGATCTATTTTGATGAACGTCCCCTATGGGCTTGAGAAGAATGTATACTCTTCTGTTGCTAGAGGAAGAAATCTATAGATATCGATTATGTGAAGCTGATACTGGTGTTTCTGAGTCCAACTACGTCCTTACTGATTTTCTGCCCTCCCCCGCGGCTGGAGTTCACCTCAGGTTTGCCCACACGGAGCCTCCAGCAACTCATTGATCACAGTGCGGGTTCTCCTGCCCAGGTGCTGGTAAACTGGGATTCTCTGCCCCACCTGTCTGTGTCCCCAGTTTGCGGGGGGCAGCAGTGTGCCCTGTGACCTCACTTCTCTGACAGGTCGAAGAAGAGCCGTTGGTTATTCAGTCCGTTCAGCTTTTTACTTGCAGTCAAGATGGAGCGCTGACTTCCATGCTCCTTACACGTCCGGCCAGAAAACTGATGTCCTCTCTTCAGCTCTTTTTAAGGCAAAGAACTATATGAAAAAAAATTCTCATGTTTTTTTAATGATTATTATTGCAGTTAAAACACCGATTACCCCACGGATCGTGGTGCCTTAGCTCAAGTCCTAAGAAAGAAAACTGTTCTGAGCTTGAGTTGAGAAAACTGTCTCCCGAGAATCCATAACGGCTCCCTTTACTAAAGCCTAAGCGTTGCTGCCTCCTTTCCAGCTCTACTTTATGTAATCTGCCTGGAAACGCAGAGTTAAGTGAATTCCGGCGGGAACTTCAGGTAGAGGCCTCCCCCAGGCCCTCCTTTCAAATGCACTTCATACTTCTCTTCTTTCTGAGGTAATGATTTTTTTATTATCATCTGTCTCAACTCTTTGCTCAAATAGATATAGTGTAACTACTCACGATCTCTTAAAAGCTAGTCCTCTTTTCAAAATATTCTCTTGATAAGCTACGAGTTCTTGAAGGAGATTCTTAAATGAACCAGCCAGTGAGTCTGGAAGTGCCAGCACCGGAAGTCCCCTGCTCTGCTGTGGGAACCATCGGAAGGACGAGGGTCTCAACGCAGCGATGAGGGTCAGCCTGGCTGAGGCCGGGCCGGGGATAAGAACATGCAGAAAAAAGGGCAAACTATGCAGCTAAAGCACAGAACTGGAAAGTTCTATTAACTGACCTTTCAAGAAGCACCTAGTTAGCTAAGGATGCTCCCCGCTAAAAGCCTTTGTGGCAGACCCGCTGGATTCCATTGCTGCCTGGTCCTCGGCAGGGGTGCTGGCTTGAGAGCTAATGGACCCCGACAGCGGTGTGAACGTCAGTCCTAGGCCCTGGGAAAGCACTTAGCAAGGGCCTCACAACGTCAGGGCCTAAAATAAGCCCTCGTTCTCTGGGGGGCCTCTAGAAGGACACCCACCCACATTCTAGGCCTTTGTGGAGGCCAAGAACACTGCTTTCCTGTCCCCGGGAGAGGCTGGCAGACCTGTGTCCCCTGGCTGCCACACCGCCAGCCACCAGTATCCTCACCCCAGCTCAACCCAAGATGCTACCCAGCACGTGGCCTCTGGTCTGGCCGAGAGACATGTTGTTTTCGGAGTATTAAATTGTAACAGAGAGGACAACTTAGGAAAAAATCAAAAGATACCTGGGTACAGTCAGCTTTCCATGAACATTCCTGGATTTTAACGAATTGCTAAGTTAAATTTTTACATAATTCTCTCTGACTTTTGACCTTTCGAAGAGGGTCTTTATTCTTATTTAGCCACTCATTGTCGCTAGTGTCTTCCCCAGTGGCATTTCTCTCTCCAGGTCCGAGGTAACTGTGACCGCCTTTTCGAGGACCCACTGTGTCCCCACACAGCTTTTGGACTCTCCGGTGGCACCTTCCATAGTTTGTACTTCCTGGTTTCTGCCCCTGTGTCCCATTGATAGACACCGCTGTGCCTTTAAGGGACTGTTCCCCCTGCCCGTGGGACAACGTCCGACACACCGTGGAGCTCGGCGACAGCGAGGTCGGTTTGGGTGGACGTGTGGCTACCGCCGTCCTAGACAAGACGTGCGACCAAACCACCCCAGACAGGTCTCTGTCACCGCTGTCCCCTATAGAGTGACAGTCATCGTGTGGTCATAGTCATCAGCTTCTATCTAGAGTAAGAGAATGGTTTGGAGAGCTCCGAGTGTGTGAGGTGGACGTCGGAACCGCCAAGGGCATCGTCTCAGCTGTGAGACAGGCGATTCTGACAACCCCAGGCTGAGGATGTGCCCCGAGCAACGGACCACTGCCCAGGGCAGAGCAACGCCGGGGGGTGCAATGTGATGGTCACTGCTCCACGGGGCGGGAGCCCTGCGGCTGGCGTTGAGCTCGATGGGACCCGTCCCGGGCAGAGGCAGCAGCTAAGGCTGCTGGAAGCAACACGAGAGGCGTTCGGTCCTGTGTGTCCACCCCTGGTTCAGGACCCCGAGACGCCCTCCATCTCCGTCCGCCCACGTGCCCGTGTGGGAGGGCAACGGGGAGGGGCCGGGTCGGGACTGGAGAGCAGGGGACCTCTCCATCAGCCGCGGCTCTGGGGCCGGGTCGCTGCTGGCCTGGTCTCCCTGTCACCAGGTCGCACATTCCAGCTTACACGCCGGAAACTCTCTACAAATAAGGAAAGAATGGAATGTTTTTACAAGATTTCATCGCCACATTCTTGAGAAAACAAGTGTCACTGATGTTCTGTATCACTAGGTTTCACATGTGTGTGGGCACAAACGCCAGGAAGAGATGACAGATGATAGATGACAGATGATAGATAGATAGACAGATAGACAGACAGATAGATAGATAGATAGGAAGATAGATAGATAGATAGACAGATAGATAGATAGACAGATAGATAGATAGATAGCTGGTAGACGATAGACAGACATTTAGTTGCATTTGTAAGAACCTCAGAGATCTTGTTCCAGAAAGCAAAGATGTCACCGAATACGACTGGAGTCACATCAAAGGGACAGAGACGTCATCTTGAAGGGGCCGCACTAAGAGACGAGCAGAAGCAGAGCGGAAGCATCCACGAGAGTAACAACCACAACACACTAGCGCACATCAATTGTGTAAAAACCACTACACACACACGTGCACACACGTGCACGCACACACGTACACACAGTGCACTCACATGCATGCGTAAACACACATACGCACATGTGCGCACACCTCACACATATGCACACACGTGCAGACACCACACACGCCCCTTGTTTCTGGTTGGAGGCCGCTGGGGCACCGAGGCTTTGCTATGAAACTGCCCAAGAGGATTTCTGCTCCCTAAATCCCCCTTCTGATACCACAGTGTTCTCATGGCCCGTGACTCACTTTCGCTAATTTTTCGCACACGAGGACTCGCCACAAAAAACACAGTCCCCGGCCATGCCTGGGTCCTGGCCCTTCACCTCCTACTCACAAAACCAGACCCCCGAGAGCGTCGGCCCCCCACAAACAGCAGGCTCACTCTCGGCTCGGGCATTAGGGCTCCTCCTGAAACGGGCCAGGGGACTGAGGGAGCCGGGGCCTCACACTCAGGGCTCCATGTCCAGATCCGGTTTCAGCCCGGCCACCCTGACGAAGTCGCACCTGAAGCGTCTTCCCCACCGCGCAGCAGCGTGGCCGAGCTGTGAGCCAGCGGTACTGCACAGGGGACACGCTGAGAAGCCACCTTCTACACTCCCAACGGGCGTGTCGGGCCCCCCGGATCCGAGTGGGGGCACAGAGTCAGGGTCGTCTGCCGAGCGTGAGAACCGAGGTCACGGCCGGGCCGCCTGGTGGGGTGCGTCTGTGGGGCGAACAGGCCCGACCGCCAGACCAGGGCTCCCAGCAAAGGGCACGAGTGACCCCATTTTGCCACCTGTCATCTTGTTGTAGACAACACGAAATCCAGGATGGACAGAGGCCAGGGCTCAGGAGAGACCTGGGGGACCCCAGCGGAAAGAACGGCAGGGGCTGGACGAGGGGACGCGGGCAGTGGAGGGGACGAGAGGGGAGAACCGAGATGCGAACCCCGAGACGCAGACCTTCTCGGCGTCTGCAGAGCACGGGCGCAAGGAGCCCCACCTCCCCACCCCGGGCGGCTGCTCCTGGCATCGTCGGAGACTCAGAGGAGAGCTCGCAGAGCCTGCCGAGGGGACAGACGGCACCGGGCGGCGAGGAGGACTCCGGATGCTCGTCTTCCGGCCGATGTTCCTCCCCTGTGAAACGAGGCACAAGGCCGCTGAGCGGGGGCGGTGGGGGGGGGCCACCGGCAGTCCGGCAGGGGGCAGGGGGGCAGTTGTGTGGTGCGCGGTGCTGGGGCGCCCGGCCCCTTCGGAAGAGACGGAGCAGAGCGTGTGTCTCTCCATGACCCCAGCGGCATTTTCATCCCAAAGGCACAGAAAGCAAAATGGGACGCTCCAGAAGGCGAGGCACTGGGACGTGCGACTGAGGACTCGCTCTGGGTACATTTCACATAGCTGCCAACAGAGACAAGAGAAGGAACCGCGGCCAGCAAATGTGCGACACGTCGGACACGACCGACTCCTCTTCCCGCCCAGGAGCCCCGCGCCCGCTCTGCGTTCCGTTTTCTTCCCAGGCGCCTGGAGACAGAGGCACAGGGGCAGGCGCTGGTACGTTACCAAGGCGACTCTTCAGGACGACTGTCACGCCGAGATGGCCGGACAACGTCCAACAGGAGGCATTTGCAGGAAACCAGAGGGAGACGCCACATTCCTCCCCGGCCTCTCAGGGGCAGATGCCCTGTCAAAAGGGTCGTTCGATGGCCAAGGAGACAGAAACCTCGGACGTTCAGAGTCAGTAGCGTCTCGGCTCCTGTCCCCGTGGAAGCACACGGGGCTCTCTGGGGGTCCGCGCCCCTCCTCCCGGCCTCCGAGCGCTCACGCCCGTGGTGGCCTCATCAGTCAGTGTGGCACGGCAGGACTGGACATTTCAAGTCTGTTTGGCAGGTGGTGAAGACATAGCACAAAGGGCTGGAATTATTCAAGTTCAAGGGCACGGGCTCCTCGGCCGAGCAGTTGTGACAAGACAGAACCGTGGGGCGGTGGGGGTGGAGGGGGTCCCCACGAAGACAAGTGCAACCGAAAGGCACTCTAGATGGGACCCCCCTGGGGGTTCTACCCCTGCGTTCACGAGGTAACGTCGTTTCCCGAGCAACCGCAGTCCCCATACACACTCCAGCCTTTCCTGGAAGTGCTTTTCCAGCACCGCACAGGAAAACCGAGTGTGATATGTTGGAAAGAATTAGGTCCCCAGTTTAAAAGGCAGTCACTGTCACTGACATCCTTTCTGGCAGGAAGCTGAGAGAGGGGACCCTGGGCTGCCCCAACAGGGTAATGGCCACAGGCACGGGGAGAGGGGACGGCAGCAGCAGGCCTGAGTCTGGCCCAGGAGGACGAGCCTGGAGGGTCTGGGTCCCCCGCTCCTGACGGCAAAACGGCCTGTGCCGGGGCGGTCAGATCCGCCGATCTTTCGAGGAAAGGGGCAGTTGCGTGACTATGTGGAGTCTCCGCATTTGTCACCGCTGCCATCAGCTTCCATATCTTTCACACTCACTACACGGCCGGCCAAACTTGCCTGCACGCCAAACCCCTCGGGGCCACCTGGGTCCCAAGTCCGTGTTCGACGGGATCCCAGCTCAAACGCCCTTCGGTCCTTGTGGCTGGTGGTGGCTTTGTCCTGAGAGTCTCGTAGTGCTGGAAAGAGCCCCCTCCTGTGCCACGAGGGGGAACTGGAGAGCCCCCCTCCCCGGGCCATCGCTCCACTGGCCGAGCCAGGCTGTTTACGCCACCTGTCCCGCTGTCACCGGGACGTCCATCAGCGTTACAGCTCCTCGAGTCTGCTCTGCCCTTGGTGCTGGGGGCAGAAAGTTGTGGTAGCAAAGAACCTTCGTCACTTAGAGCGAACAGGCTTCCTTTCCCTGATGCCTTAGTTCGGCTCCTGTAGCCAGGGGCCCAGCCAGTGCCAGCTCTGGGGCTGATGACAAACTTCGATCAGCTCTGTCCCACCGTCCTGCCTCTTTGGCCATGGAACCACGAAGGGCCCAGAGCTCTGCGGGGAAACAAACAGGTCCCAGGCCCGAATACGGCCCCAGCCCGCAGGAAACATCCACCCTACACCACCAAGCAGCCGACAGCAGCCACGAAGACCCATCCTTAGCCTTCGTGGCCCCGCGTGGGGCTCCCCGACGCCCTGGTCTGCTCCCCCACGGAGCGAGGGCCAGCCGCCCGGCCTGCGCGCAGAAGGGTCCCATACTACCATCGCCGTCTTGAAATTCCTGACAGTTTTACCTTTGAACTTGGTCCTCATTTATTTCTGTTTCTATTTATACACCTCATTTTGCTTAAAAAAAGGATTTGAGGCAACTTGCAATGACTTCTTTAGTAGACAAGATTAAGGAGATTAAAAACTAGTTATAAAAAGTAAGATGGGAGCGAGAGTGCGAGTCGACCGGAGCAAGCGGTTTGTTCCCAGCTGCGCCGTCACTCTGCGGCTTGGTTCCCATCTCCAGGCAAACACCTGGCTCTCCACCTGTGCGGCGAGGCGGGGACAGCCAGCCGCAAGCTTCCCGGGCCTGTGGGATGGAACCACGACCTGAGCGAGGGTCCGCCCTGGGCGCTCCTGGGCAGGACACCACACCAAGCAGCCCCCGCCCCCGCTGCGGCGTGCGCTCACTGCGCATGCGCCGATGCCGGGTCTTCGATTTCTTATCCGAAAATAACAAAATGAGAATAATACAGTGAGTGCATTTTCTTTCCTCTGGCCTCTGGAACTTTCCCTATTCCTAGTATTATAAAATCAAAGCATCGACCTGAAAGTATTCTTTTCAAACGAATTTCCCGGGCCCTCTCTTTCCACGGTGACTCAGCGTTCAGAGTCCAGACAGACGAGGCACGGGCTTCGATGACATGGCTTTCAGGGCTTATGCGGTATAAGTAAGACAGATGTCCTCTGATTTTTAATGCATGTCAACATTTTTCTCATACATTATTTCAGAGAAAATAATGAAGCCAGAGAGGTAAAATATATACCTCAAGAACCTAAATATTAAATCTGGATCTATGCACATTTTGATCTTGATTTAAGTGGATTGTATTAAAATGCTACATTTCCGACACATCATGCTATTCTCCCCTCCCAAATTCTGTCTTCCTTTGGGTTAACTCAACCCAAATATCACCAAACACGTACAGAATCACACCTGGAATGGGTCGTGTTGCTCACAGCAGGTTTATAGAAAACAAATAATAAATAATTTAAGGAATTCAGTAATTTGGGATTATTATTGGGTATCACTCAGAATCCCTTTCTTTCATTTTTTTTCTGTTTAAAAGGGTCTAGCAGGGTAACCCCTAACAAATAAGCCCGGAAAACAGAGTAGTAGAAATCGCTATAAATCTCAATCTGTTCAGCCATCCCCCAAAGAAGGAAAGAAAAGATGCATCTCTCTTGAAGTTACATCCGCTGAGTGAAGACCACAGCCCTGAGGGCCTCGGCCATGGCCACACACGGGCTCCTTCCCACAGTCAGACTTTCGATCTCGTGGTTTAGAAAAAGATGCTTTTGTTGAACAAGAGATTAAGCGACTCGGTATTAACAAGTGAAACAGTTTCTGACACGGAATCGTGACGTTTTCAGTTTGGGGGACACCTTTTCAGGATTCCTGTGGTTTGGAGTGACACCCAGTGGCCAAAAGCGGAAATCTCTCCTACGGGAGATTGGTGAAGACTGTTCTGGGGTCTTTTGAGGAGGAGGTGCTGAGAAAGCCACCGTGGGAAGAAAGGTGACAAATGCAGGATGGGCAGCAAGGTGTGGAGGGGCGTAGGGGCATTCTGGGCTGATGACACCAGCACATGGTTGATAAGAGGGGACAGAGTCCAGGCCTACCCCAGTGCCAGCTACCCAGCAACATGCGGAGAATATAGCCCACGAGAACGAGGCTGCGAACCGAGCATAGATCGGACGATGACAGGTTGTTGAAGCTGAACCAGACCCCGGAGGTCGCCCAGGCAAAGAGAGGTCATGTGACACCCACGTACTTCAGCCAATGACTTTGTAGCTTGGGCGGACACGTGAGCCTCCTAGACCAGCCATTGCTCTTCGTGACACCGAAACACATGGTGACACATCTGAAGGAGTCTAAAGAAGCTTATGGAAGATGTAAGAATACGCCTCCGACCTTCACAGGCATTTAAAACTAGTACTGAAATGCTTAACGTTGAGAATTAGTGCAGCCCTGTAAATCACACGTCACAGACCGCATCTAGTGCCAGCGAGGGCTTGCTCCCCTACGGAGGATGGTGGCTGCAGATACGGACGAAGCGGGGACACTCCGGAAATTCTCAGACGCTGCTGCAGTGAGGCTTCCCTCGAGGGGAGGGCGGACCCCCCACAGTATCAGGACCTCATTACCCGCCCCCCAGGCACGGGGTGGGTTCGACCCACGTGCCACCCTGAAGCTCTCAGAAGGTGGCTTGCTTCTTAGTGCACAGGCAAGGCACTGCAGCAGGCAACCCCTGCACTAGATCTACACGCTGTGGCGGGACTAGGATCCCAGCGCCCAGCAATTGTGTAAGTTCAGTCAACTTCCTTAAACATTCTGAAACCCGGTTCCCTAATCTAAAATTATAACCCTGAACTCAGAGAGCGACCGGCAGAACTAACAATATGCGCACATTTAAAGCACCCGGCACCTAAAATGAAATTATTTCTGTTCTGACATCTCATTATGAAACTCAGCCCACGTGCAAAGGAGTCGAAAGCATCTCGCAGCAACTGCCCCTATGTCCACCCACCGGATTCTCCAATTAACGTCGTCCGAGGCTCGCTTTTCACGTCCTCTCCATCTCATTATCTCTTGATGTGACATCAGTTCGCTTCCACATGTCGTTAACTAGAGTTCAATATTTGTTTACGGTCCTATTTTATTCTCTAGCGGTGAAGTTCACATACAATGAAATGCACAAATCTCAAGGATGCTATTCGGTGGGATCTAAAGAGCGGTCACACGCTGAGGCCAAGCCCCTGTCATGCGTGGCCCGGAACACGACCGTCAGGCCGGAACCTCCCCGCAGGACGCATCGCGGCGGCTTCCCGACCCTTTGCATCCGACATTAGGTTTGCTCCATGTAGGAGCGGACGCAAAGGGACCGGGCACCTGCGTTGGTGACCGCAGAGCTCGCCTCCGCCGACCCGCTAGCGGAAAGCTCCCCCTACACGGTCCTCGTTCCTGTCCGCACCTCGGTTTCGGAGAGGACTTGCGTCCGCGAGACGACGGTCGCCCCGCCCTGCGACCTCCGCGGCCCCCGGGCGGGACGTCGCCAGCGCCGGGCGGACTTCGCAGCGCCGGCGACGGAAGGCTCGGCCGCCAGGTGGCGACAGCCGCTCGCGTTTCGCGTCCCCGGCGGGGACAGGCCGAGCAAGGACGCGGAGCACGGAGCCGCGCACGGAGCTTCGTACGCGCGACTCCGGGGACGTGAAACGCGCGGGGCCGCGTCCCCGCTTCCCCCGCGGGGCTCCTCGCAGGGGGCGCGGACGGGCGCGGGGTGCCAGAGCTGCCGGGGACCCGCGTCTGCGCCCACTGCAGAATCCGGTCCCCGACAGGTGGCACCTTACAGGGGTGACCGTCACCGAAGCTTCGAACACGGCGTCAGCGGGGGGCACGCGCTGCATCCGCCTCCCGTCTCGGGGTGCAGTCTGAGCTGGTAAAGGGGCGCGAAGGAGGGGGGCAGCGGGCGGTCCCCAGGGCCATGGGAACAGCGCTGGACACCCGGAGACCCCCCGCGGGACGGCAGAGGGAGTCTGGGGCCAGAACCAGCAGGGCGACGGCGGGCGCGGGGGACTCGGAAAGAGCGCGACGATCACAGAGCCTCCTCCGCGGCGCCCCGGCCCTCCCCGGGGGGCCCGACGACCACGCGGGGCGCGTTGCGTTGCGGAGAAAGCCGGTGTCGCCGGCGGTGGCTGCAACAGCCCCGCGCTCTGCGCGCCGGGCCTGGGCCCACTCGTGGCGCGCGCCCCAGCGGGTAGGAGAGGAGGTGCTTGGACGCGCTACCTGACGCCGCACGACACCGTGATGAGGTTAGTTCTGAGAAAGGGGTGCGCAGGACTGGGGAGACCTTGACTCGCACCACAGCTCCCACCCACCACCCAGGACAGCGCGACAAATATTCTAGTTACGAGGACGCACGTCCCAGTTACAGCGCGCCTCGCGCCTCCCACCTGCCTGAGCGGGTCCCCCGCCGGGGTCCCCCCAGACCTAACGCCTCACGGAGCACCCCTGGCTTCTTCAGCCTTGCCCGCGTGGCCCCCTGTAGCAGCCAGCTAATCAGACTCTTCTGTGTGACCAAAGGCACGGCCTGGTGGCTGTCCACGGGTGTCACCGGTCC
>NW_006436282.1:30618580-30630119 GCF_000325575.1 Pteropus alecto
TCCTCACCCCTCCTGCAACACCCCCAATCCCCGTGTCGCGGAGGGCACCCCTCAGCCTCGGACGCGGCAGCAGCGTGTCTGCGCGACATCTCTGAGGAGTCACCGTTTGGGAAGCGGATAGGTTTACACACTTTGTATTTATGTCACACAATGACGGGTTTACATTCACAGTAGTGACATACTTTTTTTTATCAAATAAATGTATTTAAGTAAAAAAAAGTATGACTCAGTTTAAAGAATGTTAATAAAAATTAGCATAAGCGATTCTCAGATGTGGCCAAAACTTGAAGAGAGTGTGTGAATGACAGAGTCAGAGAAATACAGAATTAAATAAGCTTGTCAATAAACAGATATTTATAACCTAGGATTTTCTCACCAGTTTAAATTTTAAGTCAATTCAGCTATTTATTATTTTTCTTTTTTCTTTACAACCTCGAATGTCTATTTTTTATATTTTCTCTGCTTATAAAAATCCCTTATATGATGAAGGATTATGTATGGGAAGCATCTCGTCACCTTTACAATCAGAAAAAGAAGCATCGTTTTATAAAAGTTTAATCTCATAATGATAAACTTTTTGACCCTGTGATTTCGTTTCTGGAAACACTTTCTGAGAAATTAATTAGAGGTGGCACAAGAGAGGAGACATACACATGTGGGCTTTTCCGATTCCACACGGTATGGCGACATTATAAAAATTATAAAGATGATGACTTGTGCATGCTCTAGTGCGACAGCATGCATGTGATATGCGGCAATAAACAGTTTGATAATAATTACAAACAGAACTTGACAAGTATTTTTATAATAAAGCAGCTGGTGGGCGATAGCACTACTGTAAGTCATTTTTGGTTTTTGTACTGTAGTTGAGTCATTTATTCGGCATATCCTGATGGAATAGTCATTCCAAAGCAATGAGTTCCAGGCACGAGCTACAAGCACTGATCTAAACTAAGCCTGTGCCCTCGTTATGAGGGAGAAGAAAACATTAAATAAAAACAATAGTTTGCTAGGGTTGCCATAGCAACATACCATAGCCTGGGAGAGGGCAGGCACTTGAACTGCAGAAGTGTGCTGTCTCAGAGTTCTGCGGGCCCAAAGCCCAGGACCCAGGTGTCGGCAGGGTTGGTTCTCGTGAGGCCGCTCTCCTTGGCTTGCAGATGGCCGCCTTCTCCCCGGGTCCCCACGTGGTCGTTCCCCGGTGTATCTGTGCCCAAATTTCCCTCCTTATGGGGACACCAGTTGTTTGGGGATGAGCCCCTCTCTCGTGTCCTTATTTTAACTTAATTACCTCTCTAAAGCCCCTGTATCCACCTGTGGCCATGTTCTATCTCAAGACACATATCGGGGGAGGGGAGGACAAGTCAGCCCAGCACAGCCGGTCAGTGCAGTGGTAGAATATCAGACGATGGGGCTGCCAGGCGGAAACCACATCCAGGGGAGGAGATGAGGAGGTGACGTTTCAAACGTGCCGGGAAGAGAAGATTCTTCTGACGAGACGCCTGGGAGAAAGGACAGGAGCGAGTCACGTACTTGCCGATGGAAAAGCGCACCACTGACGGGTCAGCGTCGGGGGGCTCCGAGGTGGGTGGTGAGGGCACCCCTGTTCGGGGCGGGGTTAAGTCCCCTGGGGCGAGCCGAGGCCCTGGGGTGGGTGTCAGTCGCCTGTTGGAGCTGCTCCCACCAGCCAGCAAGAACAGATTATTAAATGGTTTAGGATTTTTGTTTGTGAGTCGATGTCCTGTTGAGAGCTTGAAAATGGCTGTGATGGGACGAGTAACACCCCCCAAAATCAGCAAAAGCTACAAATCAGGGCTTTTTTCCCTCCCTGGGGACAGGCGTCCAGCGTTCACAGCACGGGCGTGCAGAGGGGAGAGAGGACACGGACGGCTCAGAGAAGCAGCTGGAGGTCGGGTCCTGAAAAGCGAGAGCAAGAACATCGGCTCGTGTGCCTAGTGAGATGAAGGGTCTTGAAAGGCTTTGAGGGGCAAGGGGACACTACTGGCTTTTTGCTTTAGAAGGGTGACTCTGCAGTCATGTGGGAATCCAGTGCCTTCGGCCAACCAGCAAGGGGGCGGTGGCCAGCATCCAGGCGAGAGGGGGCGGCTTCTGGGAGCAGCGGTGCAGAACTCGCCGTGCTGAGTGGCGATCGGTGAGCTTACTTTGGAAGTAGGAGCATCAGTGTAGGTTGCAGAAAATGTGGGAGAGGCGGGGTCAAGGAGGATTTGGAGGTTTTTGGCTGGAACTTCCAGCAGGAGAGGATGGGGAGCACGGTTGGAAGAAGACAGGCCCCCGGAGTGACCGGAAGTTGAGATGGGCATGCAGATCCCAGCGGACTTGCCGACCAGGCATCTGGATAATTACTCTTGGATTTCAGAAGAGAGGTGCAGATACTATATTTCTACCTCGAGGATACATTGCCTGTCTGTGCAGAATAAAACGATGGATTTGTAATAATATAACTGTCAGTGAAAGCTTTGGTTGGTTGTGCTTGCAGCCAATCACCACTAGGGGTCAATATACGTTTATTTTTTTTCCTGTTACGCCATCTTCAAAGGGAATTAGAGTAAATCTGGTAAAATGACGACGAATATTAAGCCGAAGAGTCAGGTGTTCTAACCCAGAGGCCAAGTGAGATGACGTCATCATCCCCTGGCATGGGATCATTGGTAGCAGGCCACCATGAGTAGAGACATTCAAAAACTGACATCATCAAAATGAGTACAAAGGTCATTTTTTACTTTAATTAGACCCACTATTTACTTACTGTATTTGCCCAAATGGTAAGCAAAGCACTCTCTACATTTCTCCGTGAGTTAACATATCGCTAATACCAAGGAGAGCACGGTCAAGCACAGCCCTTTTGCCCTTGGCCTTCGGGGCTCTATCCACCTGGCCACAGCTTTCTAGCAAGGACAAAAGCAGGAAGGGTGCCAACACGTCTCCCAAGGGAGCTACTGGCTCAGAGGCCACGCTGACCCCAGGAGTAACCAGGTGCAGCCCATGAACAGTTAAACCTGAGCGAAGGAGGGAAGCAAAGCGGGGGGTGGAAATCTCGCGATTCCAGAGTGATTTATCATCCAGGGGGGAGTGGGCGGCTAGATTGGTTTTGACAAGACCCAGGGCTGGGGGCCATTTCCTGGGAAGAGAGCCTCTTGAAGGCCACCCTTCCCTGGGACACTGCCCTCAGCTGCTGTCGTCACCGCCCCCGCTGATGCCTCAGGACCTGCTTCGTGGTCACGGGCAAGGGGACCTTCAGTCTCCCGGCCTCGCTGTCCACCAGCCCCGGCTCTCAGTGAGCTGCCAGGAATGTCATCTGCGTCAAGGAAGAAGAAAACCACAGGGTGACACATACCGTCCAGTTCACGGGTCTCTGCTCAGGACACCACCCACGCCTGAGCTTCCAGAAAGATTTAGCTGCACGCCTCACAAAAGGATGCTAAAATCTAAAGGTGCTTATAAAGCACATGTATGCGAATATATATATATACACATATTCTTTATTTTTCTCAAATACTTGAAAGTCCCCAGCAATACTGTAAGACAAATCCAATTTTTGTTTGCCTGCTTTTTGCTGGAAGGATCAAAGAAGCTGACACTTTCTTGTGTCCCAGAAGAACTCAAAGTTTAGGTGTGTGCTCGACTGTTTGTTTTTTCTGTTTGTTTTTTTTTTTCACAATGTAGAAAAAGGCACAAAATGCTGCAGGCAAAGCGGAACGTTTTTAACTTAGTGATGTGGCTTCTGTGTCCAGGACTATGAAGCAGAACAGAAAAAGCAGAAAAGCAGATTGACCATTATTCTAGAATTTACAATTTAATCTGTAAAAACAAACTGGCCTAATTGCTTAAAACTTTTTTCTAGTAGCAGAAAAATATATTTTCAAGTGGAATCTGGCCTGGAACACGGCTGTATGAATTCATAAAAGGTGGTACTTTGGGGCTGAAGTGGGGGTCGTGTTCACACCCCACATTGCTTGGCTGTCCCTGAGGCTTCATCTTGCACACTTTCTTTCCCTTAGAAGCAACATGTATATTTTGGTGAAAAACCAAATTTGCTTAATGCACAAGGTAATTTTTTTGTAAATCAAGTCTAACCTTGAGAAGCATATATATTATGTCACAACTGAACCGCCAGGACCTGGGTGTGCGTGAGAAAGCGTTTCTATTTCCATGAGCAGAAACGGGACCTCAAGGCTTTTATGTCACAGCCGAGACGCAGCCAGCACATCTGTAGGTCGGCACCTAGAAGCCAAACCCAGATTCCTTCGCGATGCCTCTCTGCTGCTCTCGGGGCTGGTCACGAAGCTTACGAAAGGGCAGCTCATCCTCACTCGCCAGCATCTTGGCCATGCTCGTTCCCACCGGCCTCAGCCCGTTTTGTCTCTCGACCCCACAGGCAGGGCCCGGCCGTCCCTCGTTTGGTCCGTGCTGGGCGCTTTGCCATCCGTTCTGAAACCGGGTCCCCATCCTGTCACTCCCTTGCTCTGAGGTTTTCAGAGCTGCCTGCCCTCACCAGAATGAGGTCCAAACTCACTGGTCCGTGGGCCAGGCGGTCAGCCGCGGGGCCTGGACACTGTCTCGCTGAGTGTCCTCCTGTTTATCGACCTCCTCCTGCGGGGAGGTCACTGCTGGGATGAAGCCAGAGCAAGGGGGGCCGGAGGCCGGGCTGGACCGGGGAAGGGGTTACCTGGGTCATCGCGCTCTGAACATCCCCGAGGGGTCAAGGTCATGGGGGGAGAGCATGCAGGGAGCCAAGTCCATGGGCAGGGACAAGTCCATGGGCAGGGATGAGAACAGAAAGAATGGAGTCGGACTGGGCGGGACTCGGGGGCCCGGGAGCCCGGGGCCCCCCCGAGGCCCGAAGCCCAGCATCAGCCTGCACCAGGGGAAGACGCAGCCGCCTGGTGCTGAGATCAGGAACAAGCAACCGCAGCAGCATCCAGCCACCTGGGCAGAGACGCGGCCCACAGGGGACTGATGTCCAGGGGAGCAGAGAGGGGTCCACACCTCGCGGGAGCTGTGCGAGGTCGCCGGGGCTCTGAGCTTCGGTCGGGGCCCAGAAAGAGCGCGAGCCTCAGCCTCAGACCCGGGAGACGTGGGTCCGCACTTGCTCGCCTGTGCGGTTTCACTCGGCCCCGCGTCCTCCCCTCTGACCAGCTGCCCACAGCTGCCTCCGTGTCGAGACCCGGTTTCAACCCGGCCGCCCTGACGAAGTCGCACCTGAAGTGTCTTCCCCACCGCGCAGCAGCGTGGCCGAGCCGCGAGCCAGCGGTACTGCACAGGGGACATGCTGAGAAGCCACCTTCTACACTCCCAACGGGCGTGTCGGGCCCCCCGGATCCGAGTGGGGGCACGGAGTCAGGGCCGTCCGCCGAGCGTGAGAACCAAGGTCACGGCCGAGCCGCCTGGTGGCGTGTGTCTGTGGGGCGAACTGGCCAGACCAGGGCTCCCGGCGAAGGGCATGAATGGAGCAACGGTCAGGCGGTGGGGACAGCAGGAAACCCCGGTTTCATGGAAGCAAAGGAGGAGCGTGTGGCACTGAGTGAGGTGTCGTCATTGTCCAATGACAAGCGAGGTGAAGGACACTGAGAACTGGGGAGAAAACACCTCCGGGCCTCACCGCGTTCCAGCTTTTATTCTGCGCACGAAGCTTCGGTGAAAAGAGGGGGTCACGTGGCAGGAGGCGGGGAGGAGGGTAGCGAAGGCAAATCTACCGGTCGCGGTCTAGGGGCCACGTGTTAACAGTGGGGCAGCAAAGGCAAGGAGCTCTGAGTCAGACCTGCCACCGGCCCGGCACGCGTTACCTGGGACGGGTAAAGGGTGACGGCCACAGAGCCGCGGCCCTTTGGGTGCAGCCCCTCCAGCTCGCCGTGCCCTTGGAGCGTTGTCCCGGCTCAGGGGATCATCCTCAGCATTTCAAGCAGAAAGTCACTTTTTCTGTGAGCCCGGAACCGATCTGATCAAGGACAATGATTCGCAGTAACTAAATTCACGAGAGCCAGATGTAGAAGCCAGAATACCCACTCCCCCAATTATGATGAGCGTGAGTCACCAGGGAAGCAGAACTAAAACCACAGTGAGATTCTTCTATAAACGCATCGAAATGGACAGAATTTCAAAGGCCAACAATACCAAGTACTGGCGAGCATGTGGGTCGATTAGACCTCTCAGATTCTGCCGTGGCAATGGAACCGGGTACAGCCACCTCGGAACACGGCCAGCAGTTTCTGCAGCTGGACGCACGCCTGCTCCGAGGTCCAGCGATGCTATTCCCGATGGAACCCTGAGGGAGATGAATGCCGCGCCCACGTCCACCAGCGGGCACGCACCAGGCAGGGCGTGTGCTGGGTGAATGAGGGCCGTTTTCTCTGAAAACAGTAAAGAACACCAAAGAGGTGAGCCCTGAACACTCTCCACTGGACCAGAGGCTCTTCTGTGAGGGAGCAGCTTCTGGAACACAGCAGGCCCCCGATACCTACGACGGCAATTAACAAACAGTCAATGAACCAAAGCCGACCTAAAGGAATTGTGCAAAGAGGCGGCATTTTGAGGCGAACACGGTTTAAACCAACAGCAGACACGACAGTGAATTAGTGCTTTGAAAGCCGTCTCTGCTTCTCTCCTTCCTCTTCATTCGTCGCTTTATTTTTTAATGACTGTGTCCTTTGTGGTGGAATCGGGGCTCATATTCGTGGCTCGATGACGATATGTTTTATTTTTTTATAAATCTGATACATTGGGGAAACCTTGTAGAACTAAGTTTGAATTCAATGAGGAAATCCTGGCTTTTTGCCGAAAGTCGGTGACACCAGAATGAACAATGGGAAAGTGAAAGTGTCGCAGGTGAATGTATAAAGGCTCTTTGTCCCGCTCGGCGAAGCTCGCCCAGCAGGTAATGTGTGGGAACTTGGACAGCGAAGTCCCCCCAGCTGCCAGCTTCAGGCTCTCACAGAAAATGGTTATTCGACACAGTAAGGACGGAGCAAACTCCAAAGTGACTTTTCCCAGCGGCTGCTACGTGGAGGAACGAGCTCTCGTCCAGGGACACAGTGTCACCCGATAGGCTGTGATCCGTGGCTCAATGAGCTCGACTATTGCACCGTCCTACGCAGCAGCCGCTTCTAAATTTTTTTCTTTTTTTATTCACTTTTGTATTTTTTTCGAACTTTAAAAAATTTCTTCAGTTACAGTTGACATTGAATATTAGTCTCAGGCATACCAAATGGTGGTTAGACATTTATGTGACTTGTAAAGCCATCCCCCCAATAAAGTCTAGTCCCCACCAGGCGGCACACACCGTCATCGCAATGTTTTCGACGGCGTTCCCTCTGCTGGACTTCACATCCCCGTGATTATTTTGTAGCTGCCAGTTTAAAGCCACTTCTAAATTTTATCTTCATGCCTTACCTCCTCAGGCTGCAGCATTCCGGTTGTAAAACCCCAGCGAGCTCTCCTACGCCATTGCTCAGGGATCGGGGACACGTCGTGCTCAGCTGGGGCTCAGGGTTCGTGAATGTCCCCTCGCGCGGGTGGCGCACTGAGAGAAGCCGAGGCCCCCGGCGGTGGCGGCTGCTGGAAGCGGCCCACATCTGGGCTCGTAGCAGAGCACAGGTGGAAGGACGCCACGTCCGGTCCTTCCCGCCGGTGCAAAGAAGACCAGACTGGAACCAGCCACGGCAGGTCCTGGAACCAGGCTGCTCAGTTCTGACGCCGATGAGCCGCGGCGGGCATTTCCTCCTGTTTATACGAGCCCCCTCCAGAAAAACGGGACCCGTTACATGTCGCTTCGCTTCAGGTTGCAGGGCCTGTCCCCATGCCGGTGGGGACCTCCTGAAGCGTGGAGCAGTTGAAGGAGGCGGGGGCGTCGCACGTGGCCAGCTGCTTCAACTGCAGGGCCATCTCGGTTTGGGACCTTGCCATCGGCCTCACGTGGAAGTCCCGGTGTGCGTGTGAGCCTGGCACTGGTGGCTGTAAGGACAGTGACCAGTGATTCCTGGGGACCGAATCTACAAGAAGGCAATGTAGAAGCCAGATGCCGACTCCCGAAGTCGTGACCAGGTGCACCAGTGTCGAGACAAGGTGTCAGTCACATCCAACAGGAGGTGTCGTGGCTCTGCTGGAAGGCCCACACCGAATCAGAACCAGAAAAACGGACCCGGAGGCCGCTGTCGGTCCGGAGGCAAAGGCCGTGGGATGGCCGTGGTCCCAGGCCGCCATGCATCCTGGGGCTCCTGGGCCTGCCGGTCAGGACACGGCCCGCTCCAGGTGGAGCTGACCAGGTCTGGCCCCCAGCACCCCGGCTCCAGGCTCGGGGGTGCACCTCCTGCTGCTTCTGGGGGCTTCCCGTGCGACTTAGCGGCCCCCGCGCGTCCCGGACGTTCGGACGTCCGCATTCTCCAGGGCGGCCTCTGTCCACCCGCGGGCTCGGCCATCGTGTGCCGATTTCATCTTCTGGAGTCAGAGCCCGACTGGCAGGTTCTCAGCAGCAGCGCCCCCCACGCCGCCCGGGCTCGGCCATCGTGTGCCGATTTCATCTTCCGGAGTCAGAGCCCGACTGGCAGGTTCTCAGCAGCAGCGCCCCACACGCGGCCGCACTCCAGGATTAGTCTGATACCAACTAACTGTGCGACCTCGG
Source organism: Pteropus alecto (assembly GCF_000325575.1). NCBI lineage: Eukaryota > Metazoa > Chordata > Mammalia > Chiroptera > Pteropodidae > Pteropus > Pteropus alecto. The sequence goes on from NW_006436282.1 coordinate 30,627,216, forward strand.
GCCAGTCAACTACCCTTGTTGGACCAACGCCACGGCCTCTACGAACTCTTAGCAAATGGGCAGGACTTAAATACAGTGGCTTCTCGAGGTCGCCTCCCAACCGAGACAATGTTTCCAAGGAGAGATGAGCCTAAAATGTGAGCACCCGCACCGCGGCAGAGAGGAGACTTCTTAGCAGCGGGGGACCAGGAGAGGCGGCAGCATCTCGCCCCGCCGCGGCCCTCAGGGGCGTTCTGCCCGCTGAGCAGTCAGTCAAGCCACACCTCAGGGAGCACGCTCCTCGTCACACGCTGGTTCTTAGGTCAGTCTGGCCATCTACGGCATATCGAACTTCACCCTTCATAACAATCGTGTCAGGTGTTCGTTATGTACCCCAGGTTACGGCCTGGGGGAAAGGGCGCCTCACACACTAAGCGGTGTGCTCCAGTTCCTCTCTCTGCCAGTTACAAGCTGCGAGTCAAACAGGGGCATTGCTAACTCCACATCCGTGCATTCGCCTTCTCACAGTGGACGGGCGGTGCAGCCCGGTTCATCCAGGCCGGAGTCCGCGCCCAGTCGGCATCACCGGTACGAACAGCGAGCAGGAGCGAAACACAGAAGGACGTAAAGTGCAGCGTAGCATCCATCCCGCATGTGCGACCCCGACACGGGGCCCGTCCCCGCCCTCCCCAGGGAAAGGCCCGCTCAGGGGACAAGGAGTTACTGACTGCCCGGGTCCCCGGAGCGGGAGGATGCCAAGGGGAAGACGACACCCCGCATCCCGTACGTTCTTCCTCCGGGATGGAAACTCAACACCTGCCCTGGCAGCGCACGCCCCGCGATCGCTTGCCTTGTCTGGAAGGTGCTATCGCCGCTCAGCCCTGAACCTGAGCAGCCCTCGCCACCGCACGGCCCGTATTGCGTGTCATGGGAACACCGGATCCAGAAAGAGACACTCGGGATGCTCGTGGGCTCGGCAGCCTGCGAGGCTCGGCACGAACCTCTGACTTGCAGGCCACTGGCCTGGACGTTCTGCGTACACGCTCATCATCACGGGGACGGAAAGCGTTGTCCAGCGCTGACGGATGAATCGGGGTGTGACAGTGGATGCTTCTCTCTTAACACCTATGTGAACCAACTAGCAAATCCATAACCACTTCCATCTGACCAAATCTATGCCTCTTTTCTCGGGAAACGTGCCTGCGTTGCACATGAGTAAGAGGAATGAGATTTAATTACTCTATCCTGGACCAGAGCCGTCGAAGACCCTATGTCCAGTATGTTCCTCCAGTCCCTTCCAGCAAAAGGAAGAGAGAGAGAGAATTTACAGTATGTACCCATTCGTAGATTCGGGACTAAAATAAAAGCTGAATTTCAAACTCACAACGGAGCATTCTTTTACAGTCATATGCCCTCCAAAAACGCACACTCATTCACGCGAGTGCCCAGCCGGGTGTCCAGCCGACAAGAGCCTTTGATCCGCCCACTCCGAGTACAGCCTCACCCTGGAAGTTACACTCAACTGCGCGATTGTTTTAAGATTCATGTTTGAAGAGAAAATCGTTAATTTGGAGATTTTGTATTTTTGACTGAGCATCCCCAACTAAATCACATTTTTTCTGATGTATAAGAGGCACGCCACGTGAACGATGGGATGAATGGACCTCCAAATAATTGCAGGACAGATGAATGAGCGAGTGGTGCCTGCTTCGTCAGTGTGATCCCTTGAAAATGTGTCTACAGGATTGTCACCATCATAGTCTTATCTCTGAGAAGTGAAGAAGGCTGAATCTTAGTTGCTCTTTTCAAGTAATTCTTAAAATAACTTTAATTTTGCAAAAAAAAAGATACACCTACATGATGTATGTATCAATTAATACAATAATTTTTTAAAGTCTAAAATCACCACAAAACCTACCATTAGAAGTAAACACTCCAGCATTGTGTCAAACTGTCTTAATCACTCTGTGTGTGTATTTAAATATACAGTTTACCCTTGAACAATGCAGTGTTGAAAATCCATATATAACCTGTGACTCCCCCCAAACCTAATCATTAATAGCCTACAGTTGACCAGAAGCCTCTCTGATAACATAAATGGTCAATTAACACATATTTTGTACGTTCATATATATGTATGTGCATGTATGTATGTAACGTTGTATAAACAGGATAATGCCTCTCTAAGTTATTAGAGAAGCATAATGGATATAATATTATTAAAATACCTCAATGAAAGAACTTCGTATGCGAAAGGCCTTATACAATGGCCAAGACATTTGGGCGGTGATAACATCCCAACGCTAACATATCACTTCAACTTGGGTCCTAATGGCACGTGCGAATTCTCCAGTGGAAATTTATTGCTAAGGCCATCACATCATACAGCCTTCCAATGTGCAGCCGGTTAGAAGTTACACTCGACAACAAAGATGCATGGAAGTCCGGACGTTAACCCGCTAAAGCACAAACCTCACGTTCTTTAGAAAGTTCTACGCAGCATCATTGACCAGAATGAACAAGTGAAAAATGCCCTTTACCGGAGCATGAAAAGTCTACGCCAGGCTCCAAAGACTGCCTTGTTGCATCGGCCCCGATGTTTTGGAGCCGGAAAGCTTTCTTCTAGAAGCCGGGCAGCCTGAGTCCTGTGGCAATACTTCTCGACTCCCTCTTCTAGGTCCACTCCCCTCCGATTGGGACATTGTGTTTTTTATTTGTTCTAAGTTTCGCTGTTTCCAGCGGAATCTGTACCGAAGAGGGAGGGCATTTGGCACTTTTTTGCTAAATGGACGCTCGCATTCTTTCAACTCCGGAGATGCAGGCTGCAGCAGAGGAAGGGGAGGGGAAGGCTGAAGACCGCAGATGTAAGGAGGGAAAGACAAATCGTGGAAGGCTCATTCGTCCCCCTCCCTCCGCCCCCCCCCC
>NW_006436282.1:30630131-30646161 GCF_000325575.1 Pteropus alecto
CACTTTTTTTGTATTTCCATCTAAATAGACAGAAACTTTGGAAACAGTGTTTACATGTGAAACGAAGAGGACCTTGGTTTCTGATCAGCTCAGGGGAGGAGCACGGGAGAGCTGCCGACCCCTTGGCTGGAGCCTCCCCGCCTCCCCCCGAGCACTCCCCTCCCCTGAGATGGTGCCTATTCCCGATCCCCAGGAACTTCGCAGAGAATGGTAACCAGCTTGCACATTGCCGAGTCCGCTGGACCATCCACACCTGTCAGGTGGCTGGGTTCCTGAAAACAAAAGGCTTTTGTCGATAGGTTGGCACCATCTGCGAAATACCCCCACAGCTGCCATCCGCATGCTGTGTTTTGCCCCCCTCCATAGAAAGCAGGAGAAAGGGGGACACGCAGATATGATCACTCAGCTAAGCAAAGGGTCTTTCTTCTGTGGGGGAGGGAGAAACGTTTCTTTAACCCTTCTAGGTTCTTCCTGCTGGTCTAATAATCGGATAGACATGAAACAGATTAACAAGGGAAAATGACCAAATTTAGTTCCAGATGTACATATGGGAGCCCCACGTAGACGAGGGAGTCAGAGACCCTACAAACGAAAGCCATTCAGAGACAGAAAGTTAAGAAGAAGTAGCTGGACATCCTGAGCTAAGGATGAGGCGAGGCGCCTTGGGGAGAAAGGTTATTGCAGGATGATGAGATGGTCAGTGATTAGCAGCTTGCCCTGCCCTATGGACGGGTCATAAAAACTTATTTCTGATGACAACTCTTATTAGGGGCATTTAAATTCTTTAAGGGAGAGAATTAAAGTTTCCGGTGTGGCCCACAAGATCTCAGTTGTCTTCAGCTCAAAATAATCCACATGCCAGAGCAGCACGTCTTGGGGCGGGGGTGGGGGGCACGTTCTGAACCCCTTCACTTTTCAAGGAGGCCAGCGGCATCCCGAGCGTGAGCAGAGGCCGGACACAGCACCGGGGCGGCGAGCCCCTCGCAGAGGGGCACCCCCAGGATTTGTTTGATCATTGTCGTTCATCTCGTTTCCTTGAGATCGGGAACAGCCGCTTCTCACCCGCTGGCCGGAGGGCCGGGGTCCGGCGTGGCACCGTTCGCGCCGTCTGGTTTCACGGTGACGGCTGATTGAGCGTTGCTCCTCAATCACGACGAACAGGATACACTCGGATGCCGATCTGGCTATTTACCAGAGTCTAAGGAAATGTTTACATTTTACTATGGCCCAAACGGCGAATGACTATTTGTTTTCTTACTTCTGGTTGTTCCGACGTGACACACGCAGAGAACTGACACACGCCGAACTAAATACACACGCACACGGGCCTAACATCCTCGGTGGTGAGCTTATTGTCATGGAAGACCACACCTATGCCCTGCCAGAAATATCAGAATTCATCTTAATTTCAAACATCTCTGTAGGGGAAACCTCGTTAGCAATCGTGACGGTCAGGGGACCAGTTGCTCCTGTCTGAGTCCTTCCCGCTGTGCTCCCCGAGCCAGCCCGATCCGGTCTGTAAATTATTTTTGGTGTTTCCTACCACCTCATTCATAGCCTAAGAAGGTTCTCAGTCTAACTACAGGCTAAGAAGGGCTTCAAATACCCATGATATGTGAATTATAGCTCGATTTAAAAAAAGACAGAAGGAGTCCCACCCTCTACACGTACCTTATTCACGTGAATACATGTGTGTGCGTTCACGTCTTTGCTTTCTTGTTTGTATGGTGCTTAAAGGAGACACAATGACCATGACGCAAGGCTGTCTCCCAGCAGTGACGAGAGCACTGTCCCCCTTCCACCTTTAACGCAAGGCTGGTTCTCCCGCACGTCGCAAACCCCAACTACAGCTTTTCCTTCTGACGCCTAGCTTTGCATGCTCTATATTTATAATTTACCTTGTATTCATATTGACGTTCACTTTGCATGACCTTAAGGAATTAGTTAATTCATTTCGCTTGCTTTTGTTATTTATTTTCCATGCTGTTACAAAATCAGGCCCTCCCGTTGGGTACCACTGAGTTTCATAAACTTTCACAGGAGGGACAGCCCGGTCTCTGCCTCCTGCCCCGTCCCCCGCCCCCCTGGGGTCACCTCGAGACACAGCAAGTCGCCTCAGCTCGCTCACCTTTCTCCATCCCGCCCGCCCACGCCCCCAGCCTCTGAGCGCGGCACCGCTGTGCACGGCGCACACCACCACCTGCGTCCCGGTCAGGTGGCCCCCCCCGAAGAACAGACAATGTTTTCTTCTTCCTTTACAGTCCTCTTTCTCCTCCAGGACTGTTCTCTGCCCGCGGAATCCAGTCAATGCACGTAGCTGAATCGTGGAAGCCACGACGTGCCAAGGGCCGTTTGGCGCCTTGTCAAATTTGTGTCAAAGCACAAGGTCAGTTATAACCCTCTGTTCTGGGGCCCCGTGTGTCCCGCCTAGCTCTGTGTCAGCCACACATGCACAGAGCATGCTTTCCACGCCGTCTCACCCAGGCCATCGATGAAGATGCGAAACATACCGGGCCCGGCCCAGCCACTGGCGAACACCTGTTCCCCAAGTCCCGTTACCACCGCTCCGTTGATAGCTGTCCCCTGGGCACGCACCTCCGCCCAGGTGCGCTGCAACGCTTGCGACGCTGTGTTCTCTGCAACTTAATGTATCTACCTGGAAATTGTGGCTTGTTCAAGGTGTTTCATAAGTGAGATTCAAGCACAACTGAGATCAATATTTAGGTCAATATTTATTGGGACATTGAATCGTTTGCTATCTAAAAGGACCATGAGCCTTCACTTACGTGCCTCGCCTTAAGAGAAAATAAGGCAATTAATTGCTGCATGAGGGCGAGTTCAGTACACACGATCTTTACTCTCCTTATCGACAAGCCCACGGCTTACTCACAGGCCGTTGTAACGTGGCCCTGTGATTGATGTTCAAGGATAGTACCGATTGACAGCCTGTACTAACAGCTTCTCCATGCTCGTTTTCCTCACTCGGTTTGCTCTCTCCATCTAGCGGCTCATAATTCACAAATGTCTGACTCGGTGGCATCTTTCTAGGTTACAACTCTTACCTTCAAGCTAGGCCAAACGGCACGCACGGCTGCGTTGAAGACAGAGCAGTCCTAAGAATGAGTATGGCCTGAACGATCCCGTCCCGAAATTGACTGACGTTCAGATGGACTCGCAGTCATGCGGTGGGAGGACCCGGCTCAGCGTGTCCGTGTCCTCTCTGTCCACCCCGCAGAGCTGCAGCCCTGAGGCTCCAGCCCCGCGCCCCACCTGGTACAGCCACTGTGCACAGGAGAGTGAGGTCGGCGGAGCCCCAGGGTGGGCTCGGGTCCCAGCCACGCTTGTCCTGGTAACTGTGGCCTCCCATCGGGGCTTACTGCCCGTTTCCGCATCTGCGAAATCACGACTTCACGGAGCTTTGAGAATTTTAAGTTAATATGTTAAAAAAAAAAAAAAAAACTACTTAGAATATCACCTGTCACATAGTAATCAGTCTGCTTAAGAATTCTAAAAGTCTGTGGTATTTTTGCCAAAAATGCCTTCATCTAATTATAATAAAACATCAGACAAACCTGAATAAGGGACTTTCTACCCGTGGGTCAGTCAATCAGTCAGTCAATCAATCAAACAACTGGGCGTCTGTCCCCTGGCGGAGGCTGTGCTGGTATATGGTATAATCCCAGGAGCGCGCGGGGTGCGGGATGCTGGGCCCAGAGGGGCAGCGGCAGAGCCTGGACCGCAGCCGCGCTCTGCGCTTTGGTGAGCCGCGCTCGCGCTCGTGCCAGGCCCCCGGCTCTGACACACCCCGGCTGGCGGGTGTCGGGGAAGTTGCAAGGGAGGCTGTGGCTGAGCAGGGACTGTCCCCGCTATTTTCACAACTTATCTGTAAGTCCAAAACTATCTGAAAACATTTCACAACGTTAATTTTCAATGTGAAAAAAATCATAGTTGTTTACTTTTTCCAAAATCTGCCGGGTGGGCTGTAGGGAGAGCAGCGGAAAAAGCCAGAAGCGGGAGGGGCGCGGCGTCCCCAGGGGCAATCGGAACGGCCCGGGTTCGGGCATGTGGGGTCCTTGCTGGGACCAGGAGAAGAGCTGATGGAAGGCGACAGGGACGTGGAGCAACGCAGGAGCAAAGCGGGGCGCGAGCGCGGGGCGCGGGGCGCGCGGGGAGCAGAGGCCTGAGCCTGGAGGGGGCGGCGGCTGCACCAGCGGGGGACCGGGACACAGGAGACAGAAGGTGCCTGCGTCCCCTCGTGGAGCCGAGCGAGGCCTTCAGTGAGGAACCGGAGGGCTTCGGGGGTCCGGACATTCAGAAAGATGCGAACCGGCCTCGCGGAGGGGGGGCCAGCGAACGCCCCCCGGAAAGCGCGCGGGCCGGGCCCAGGCCCAGGAGGTGCGCGGCCTAAATTCCAAGCGGCTCGTCGCCTGCGATGTCTTCTCCCTGGAGCCCGGGTGCTCCCGGCGCGGGGCGCGGGGCGCGGGGTGGGGGTGCCGCCCTCCCGGGGCCCTGGAGTCAGCTCAGAATAAACAGGTGGCCGCCCGAAGGCTCCAGGCTGCAGAGGAGGCGACCTGCAGAGCTTAGGGGAGGCTCTCAGCGGGGAGGACAGGGCGGGGAGCCCTGCAGCTGTGTGGGGTTCGGGTGGGGGTGGAACAGCCGCTAGGCTCTGCGCCCCCTCTTCACGGGCTCAGGGCCATGGCCTCGATTCGCTCTGTCGCATCTCATCCCGGCTCTGGGGACCTGGGTTCTGGGCTCCGTCCTCGCTCGCGCCTTGATTCTACTCAGCTAACCCCTCGGCTTCGCACCTCCTTTTTCAAAAGGTTTGCACACCTTGGCTTGTCCCCTTGAGAAGCCGGCCACCAAACCTGCCCCTGGCTCCACCCGCAGCTCCTGGGGTCAGGCATGCGGTGTGGCTCCCCAGTCCCCCTTCCTCCCTGCCCCCTTCCCCAGGAGCCGCTGGGCCTGAGCAACTTCCTCTCCTCAGGAGTCCAGACTTCAACTTACTTCCTTCTCTTCTCCGCTGTAAAAAGAAAAGGGATTTTTAGATTTATCCTAAAATGCAGCGGGTGCGCCCGAGGTTACAGACGCGCCTGCTCAGACACGGGGCGGTGAACATGGACACCTGGCAGCTTCCGCCAGCTGAAAACCTGAAGGGTTTGCACAGAAAATGCGAAGGAGCGCTTGGAGCAGGGACATAGACTTGGAATTCCAGAGTCAGTCTCGATGAGTAATTGAGTCTCTGGAGTTAGAATTGACACACTTGCGCCCCCCCCCCCCCCCCCCCCAAGTCCTCTCGCTTGCTGGGTGGCATCAGATGAGTCTCAGGAAAATCACGAGGCACAGAAAATGGCCATTGATTTTTTTTGTCCCCACCTTGGAGTCATGCTGGGACCCTAAGCTCACAAGCCCCTCCGCTCTCTCAGCAGGGTCCTCATGGTGATGTCAAGCTAAAAATAAAAAGCCTTTCGAAGTGAGAGGCACCAAGCATTTATTGGAAATCAATAAGAATAGGTATTCCAGAAGCACTCACTCAGGCAGAAGCCCAAACAATTAGGACATAAAGGCCCAGAGATTGATGAGAAGGGGAACAATTATACCCATAGAAGGGAGGTGTTTCTATTGATGCCGATAACATAACACTGTGATGTTAATTCTAAACAATGTTTCAAATTTTCAGACTCCTTATCAGGAAGTAGTCATAATATCTACTTTCTTGTTATCTTTGCAAACAGTTCTTTGGGATACAATGTTGCTTTAGGACCAATGCAAAGATTATTCTGTCTTTGTAACATTCCACATGTTTGAGGCATAAGACTTGCGAGGCGGTCTCCCTTGGATGGCGGCCCTGACTCCATTTAGAGGGGCTCCGCATCCATTATTTTTCACCTCGGAAGTCATTACAGTTTTCTGCTGATGCTATTGGCTCCTCCCTCTGCTTGAGCATTACAAGTAGTGGCTTCTGCATCTGTCTCCCCAGTACCTGTGCTGCCCTCAAGGTCAAGTGTTAGCGCCTGGGATGTGGACTGGGGCTTCAGCCCAGTCCCCCGGCCCAGTGCTCCCAAGGCTGTGCTCCCTTTCAGTTTATTAACTTCTACCCTCCAGAGTCACTTAGGGTGAACCCTCCCCAGGGCAGAGCCCGAGGCCTTACGGGCAGCCGCGGCCCCCAAAGAGAGCGGGCATCCCACATCCGCAGGCCTGAAGCGCTTTACATCTCTTCTCTTAACACGTTTCCTCTGTGCCCCCCCGAGCAAACCCCTGAGATGTCAGTGGTTGTCCCTATGTCTCTGCAGTTTGCAGCCTTAATTTTGGTGTCTCTAGACCTGACTCCCAAGAGGCCTGTTAGACCCACCCCCACCCCCACCTCCGCAGCTAGGGACACAGGGACTCTAAGGGGATGTGTAAGGCTGCCTCCCCGCTGGGCCCTGTGCCGGCCACCCTCATCTAGCCTTCGAGGAAAGAAGGGAATGAAGTGCCCTGGGGAGGGCCGGGCGGGGCTGTGGGCCTGCAGCAAGGACATGCCCTGTGGGGGCCCCTGAAGGTCCCTTCAGACCCTTACTCACTGCAAAGCAGACAAAGGGCGGTGTCACACGGTCCCGTACAAGGAAAACCTGAAAAGTGCTTCCTCGGGGCACATGCGCGCTGACGCTGCCGACTCTCGCCCTCGTTCTGGAGACACAACTGGCAGTGTGCTCCCACGGGGTCAAGGGCAGCAGCCCAGAGAGCCATCATTCTGCTGGGGACAGGGGCACGTGGTCATGAGATGAGGCAGAGCCCCATCTGGGCAGGGTGACAGGGAGCAGACTCATGGGTTGCCCGGAATAAGACCCTCTGAGAGCTGGGGGGCCTGAGCCAGTCGACATGGGCTCCGGAACCCAGGCCGCTGAGTGACGTTCCTGCGTGAGCACCAATGTCCCCAAACTTGATTGTTATTTTTCCTTAACTTCATACGAAACTCATCAATCTATCAGGATTCGAGAACCAGCAGGCATCGCACCACAGCCCGAGGCCCTTCCCCCACACTGCATCTGGGTGTCCTTATTCTCATTTACATACCAGGAGGCTGGGCCGTGGAGACACTCACCTGTGTCTGTCCCAGATCTAGATCCAGTAAACAGCTTGTATATGTGAACGGTAAATTTGTCCTTCTCCATAAGTAGCATCCCATCGTGTGGACAGGCTGTAATTCCCCCCTCGCCCCCATTTACCTGTTGTGCACTTAGGTTATTTCCAGTTTGGAGCTGTCACGAATAGAGCAGCTTTGAACATTGGTCTCTGAGTCTCGGTGTGGGCATGTGCTTTTAGCTCTCTGGGGTAAATACCTAGGCGTGGGATGGCTGGTCATGTGGTAATTGTATGTTTAACTTCTAAGCGACTTCTGCATCATCTACCTCCCCACGAGAAGAAGACACGAGGCCCACTTCCCCTGCATCTCCCCCGAACTCAGTATGCTCAGTCCCCGTAATTGTTGCTTTTCCGATAGGCGTATGATGGCATTTCATCGTGGTTTTAATTGGCATGGTGGTTCTAATGACTAACAGGGATTTCGATGTTCACTTTTCACTTTAATCTGCATATTTTCCCCCCTCTTTACTACTTTAGCGGTTTGGCTACGATCTCCAAGACACTGTTGTTAAGAGGTCATTGGAGCAGATGTACCTGCCTCATTTATAATTCTGGGGAAAGAGATCACCCGTCACCGTGAAGTGTGACGTTACCTGCATTGTAGGTATTTTATAGATGCCCTCGTCAAGTTGACAATCACTTCTATTCCTGATTTGCTGAGCGTTTTTTTTAAAATCTGGAATAGATGTTTTAATTTTATTTTATGCTTTTTTTTGGTATTCAGATGATCATATGTTTTATTTTATTATATAACAGTGAAATACATTGAGTTTTTAAAAAAAATCAAACCAACTTTTTATGCCTAGAATAAATTTATCTCTTTGATCACTATGTTTAATCACATTGCACATATTTTTTACAAATTACTGACTTGAATTTGTTCCCGAGGAGCGTTGGTTGTAGCTGTTCGTTCGTTCGTTGATGCCCTCGCACCGTCTTCGTGGGTTGTGGTGTCAAGGTCAGGCCGCTCCCCTCTGCAGCTGCGCAGAGACCTTTCTGTGGAGTCGGTACTACTTCCTCCTTAAATGTTTTGTGGACTCACCACTGATACCATCCGGACCCGAAATTTTCCTTGTGGGAAGGTTTTCAGCTACCATTTTTAGCTTCAGTTTTTAGCTACAAATTGAATGTCTTTAGCAGATATCGAGAGTTTTAGGCTGTTCTTTTCTGAATGTACTCTGGCAATTTGTGTCTGTCATGGAATTTGTCCACATTATCTAAGTTGCCAATTCTATTAAAATAGCGTTGCTCATCATGTTAACTTTTTTAATCTCTTAATATCTGTAGAATTTAAAGTGATATGACCACTCTCATCCCTGACGTCAATCATTTTTTGTACCTTTTCTCTTTTTCTGCCGATTTCATTGATCTCAAAGAACCAGCATTTGGTTTCATTGATCTGTCTCTGAAGTTTTGTCTGCATTCTGTTTCACTAATTTCTGTTTTGCTCTCTGTGGTTTCATCTGCTTAGTTTGTGCTAAATTTCATTTCCTTTTTTCTAGTTTTTTAAGGTGAAAACTGAGCTCATTATTTCGAGGCCTTGCTTATTTTCTGACACAGGTCTTTACTGCTATACATTGTCCTTGAGGCTGATTTAACAGCACCCCACAGAATCTATACAAGGTATCTTCATTCTCTTCAATTAAAAATATTTTCCAACTTCCATTTGACTTCTTTTTTTTTTTTTTTTGGCTTATTTAGACATGTGGCATTTGCTTTTCTAAATTTCGGATTTTCCAGATATTAACTTTGTCATTGCTTCCCTCCCTTCTTCCCTTCCCCTCCCCCCGTCTCTTTCCACGCCCGTCCCTTACAATTACTGCCAGATAAAAAGGTACAAGAGGCAAGACTAGAAAAAACCCAAATGCAGGTACTTCTGTCTCCCTGGAGTCAGGTGTAGCCACCCTCTAGGTACATAAATATATTCACCAACCAGGAAGCTCCCTTGAGCCTTGTGTTCAGAGTTTTAATCCAGGTTACGTTATACAGTCATGATGAATTAAACCATAGGCCACAGGAGAGAACTCAGTCCCTACCCTAGGGGCCGGGGGATGAGGCTGAGGGTTTTAATCCTCTCTTCAGGGGCTCAGTTCCTTTGACAAGGCCAGCTGCTCCCTTGACACTATTTCAAGGACAACCATGAGTCACCTCACTAGCATAAAGTCAGATGTAGTCGAAAGTGACTCACTATGAAAAACAAAAGGCAATCCGATCAGGAGAGTTGAAGGATTTTTGAAGCTCTGTGCCACAAAACAGCAACCGACAAAAGATGTCAGATATACCTTTTATTATACCCACGAGAAGTTAGGGATTCTTTTCTTTTTTCAAAATTATTCCTAGCTTACTTCTACCGGGCTCGGAGAACATACTGCCAATGAGTTCGATTATCTAAAATTTGTCGAAAGATGCTTCTTGACCCAGATTGATTTCGATTAATATTCCATATGTGCATGAAAAGAATGCGTGTTCTGTGCTGGTTAGTTATCAGTAAGGTCAAGTCTGCTGCCAGTCGTCACTTTACCGATTTTAGGGTGGAAAGCGTATTTGTTCTCTTTTAAATTTATTTTTAATTATAGTCGTCATACACTATTACATGTGTTTCATAGTGATTCAGCTTTAAATAGCTTCCAAACTGATTCCTCCTGGGACGTCTCGTTCCATCTGACACCCCACTAGTTATCCCGGTATTATCGACTCTGTACCTGACATCCTGGGACTTATTTTGCAGCTGGCAGTTTGTACGTATTAACCCCCTTCCCCTTTCCTGTCCCCTTACCTTCCCCTCTGGCAGACGTCAGCTTGGCCTCTGTGTCTATGAGTCTGTTTCTGTTTCGTTTCGTTGGTTCGCTTGGTTTGTTGTTTTTTTTTTTTTTTTTAGATTCTACATGCTCTCAATTCATATGGCATTTATTTTTGTCGGGTTTGTCACTGATTTCTAATTTACTTCTATTTTGCTCAGAAAATGTACTTTCTATAATTTGAACGTTGTCATGTTTGTTGACATTTCTTTTATGATCCAGAAGATTTTTCGTCCTGATAAATATCTCGTGTCTACTGGGAGAGAACGTGCGTCCTGCTGTCCTTGGGGTAGATGGCTCTCTTTGACTTGTGATTAGAAGACTGATAAACTCCAAAGTAGAAAGTTTTCGTCCACATGCTCCCTCCCGGGTTGCATACTGGCGTCTGTCTGTCTGTGTTTGCCCTGCAGTTATGTTTGGGAGAGTCAACACGGTGCTTTAAAATTCTAACATGTAAAAATTGGAGGGGATTCCCTGCAAAATTCTAGCTACTGCCACCCAGATAAACCGAACCCTGAGTGACCGAGCCGGTGGAATCACCTGCTCGGCACACCCGGTCCCACTGAAAAGCAGGAGGATGAAATGGAGGCCAGATTTCTAAGCGTTACATGCAACGTTTCGACTTGCCATTTTTGGGGTGATGGAAGCCACTGAAGGATAAGTAAGGGAGAGCGATGTTGGTTGGTGACTCCAGGTGGGGCAGTGGGACTGGCAGTATGAACAGGTGACTGGAGTCTGGCACCATCATCTAGATAAGAAATCGCAAGTGCCTGGAGCACTGTCTGAATGTCAGAACCTGCCTGGTCGTTTTCCGCCTGGCTCTAGAAAGGGGAGACGCCTCCACTGGCTGCCTCTTAAGTGTTAAGCAGGTCCGTCAGGTTCGACCAGGCCCATTCGAATGGTCTCTGGATTGTTTTCCTGCCTGTCACACCATCACCCTCTCTTTATTCTAATCAACCAGAGCTTCCAAGTCAACAGAAAAAAAAAAACAGAAGACGGAGTGAAGTTTAAAGCCTCCAGCTGGGGGCTGACGGCACTTAACCTTCTACCGTCTGAAGCCACAGGGCCGAGGAAAGGTCATGCAGCCGGCGGCCGGCGCCCGGAACTCAGAGGTCGCTGCGCGGCGGTTTGGAACTGTCCCCGTTATTTGCGCTCTTTTCCATAGACGGAAATGGAGCAGGCTCGATTGCTCTCTACGCATATCGTCCGGGACGACAAACACCTGACCACGCCAGTTTTGTGCGCGTGTTCTCGTCATCGTTCTGAGACCGGTCACCCTGTCTTCACCAAGGCCAGGGGCATCCACAGATACTCTGCTTCGTCCTTAGCTGCTCGCAGCCTAGAGTGCGGAGAGGCTATTTCTCCACGGAGCAGGGTTCTTCAGTTCCTCCTGGCTCCAGAAGCCAGGCCATTGCCCTGGGATCTGTCTTCACAAACTCTCCAAACGAGAGAGAGATTATAGTGTGGAACAGGGCAGTGCACATGCACACGCGTGCGCGCGCGAACGCACCGGTGCACAGATACACGCGCTCCCTGCCAGGACCCGGGCTGACCCACGGGACCCCACACTCCACGGACGAGCGGAGTTGTGAGTTTTTCCTCTTTTCTGAAGCTCTCTCTGGTTTACACTCGCTGGGTTCGTTATGCCTCGGCCAGGCATCGTGACACGGAGGGAAGAGAAGCATAGGAGAACCTGCCGCTTCGTCCCCGTGTGGTCCGCCGCGGGCAGCGTGCGTGTGCGTGTGCGCGTGTCAGGGGCGGTCAGCTCTGTGCGCGGTTCCCCGGCTCCAGCACCACCAAGATCTGCGCACGCGTCCAAGCTACGGAACGCGGCCCGCCGCCGTGATGAGCCCGCATGTGCGTGAGCGGCTCTCACGGTCCCATCTACGACATAAAAGTGAAGGGTAAAATGGACGCCGCTGATTCAAAGGGTTTAGATTTTCTCCGCCTAGAATTGCAGTCAATAGGAAGTGACAAGTTGAGAGAGACATCACAGTCAAAAAAAAAAAAAAAGGAAAAAGCTTTATATTTTAGTACCTTTACTGGACTTCATGCTGCTGGCCCTGAGGGTCTCTGGGGACAGTTAAGGGATGAAGGACGGGAGGCGGGAAGCTCCCTCCCAGGAGCCTGTCGCTGCTTTTCACTGACCAGGAGAAAGCGCTGATGGGGCGAGGGGCTCCCTCTCCTCCGCAGTGTCTGGCGCCTGTCCTCGTCATCGCCTGAGGTGCAGCTCGTGGGGCCAGGAGGCCCCACGCAGCCCTGTCCCTCCCTCACTCAGAGCTGCTCAGAACCACATCCCCCTCATTCTTCTTGGAGGCACTGGGTGCTCTCATTAGTTATGCAAACGTGGGACAAGCAGGTGGGGTGACCACGGTGAGAACAGGTGCGCTTCGTATGGCTTCCCTATGTTGTCTCCCCGGGCTGGAGGGGAGCTGCGATGAGCCCTCTGCTCTAGAATCCAGGGACCCACCTGCTCCCGGGGGCCCTGGAGGCTGGTGGTGGTTAGAGGAGGCCCCGAGGGTCACTAGAAGAGCTGCCACCAGGGCAGAGCAGACGCCAGCGTCCTGACCAAGTGCCCTCGGAGGAGTCAGCCTGGCTCGGGGCACGGCGCCCCTGGGCTGTGGAGCCGGTGCCTACTCAAGTGGGCAGCACCTGTCATGCACTGTGGGCACCAGCTTCCTCCGAAGCTCATGTTGAGGGGGTCTGACCTCCCCCCTCTGTCGACCCATGGGATCTTAGATACTTCGACAGAGGTGGGGCCTCAAGTTGACTTACTGCCCAAGAAACATGTGATGGTCAAGTGGTTAATCGGAAAATTGAGAGTGAGATGTACAAGGAGCAAACATTCCAGAGGTTCCTGCAGGGGAGATTTGTTTATTCGGGTGAATTTTTAACCTGCGAGTGTGGGAAGGAGCACAGCGCACGATTTCGGCATATGCCTGTTTGCCTTGGCGCCCCGGCTGGCTGAGAAGCCTCTTCTCATCTCTGTTTTTCTTTCGATGAGTAAAACAAAAGAAAAAAAATGGGATCGCCAACCTGAACACAGGAGCCCTGCGGCAGCCACTGGTCTGATGTTCCGTCCTGCTCTTTCGTTTTAGCAAGGCCCCGGAAGGAAGTGTGATTCTGCTGAGCACGGGTGAGAAGCACCCAAGATGATCCCGAGGCTGGTGAGGGGGCCCATCCTTTCTGGCAGCTGCTCCTCCCTCGGCCATGATGTGACTCTTCCTTAGGCAGTAAGCGTGCAGCTGCTCTGGGAAGCACTGGGAGTGCGGTCACGTCTGTTCGTGTGTAAACAATTGCCAGTCAGATTGCCAAACTAAGCCCAAATTTAGCAGAATAAAGAGAAATAACACAGATTAGAGTACAAATAAATGAAAGAGATGATAGGAAAACCATAGAAAAAGTTAACTAAACTAAGAATTGATTCTTTGTAAAGATAAACAAAATTGACAAATCTTTACCTAGACTAATCCAGAAAAAGAAGAAAGGGCTCAAATAAATAAAATTATTAATGAAAGAGGAGACATTGCAACTGGTACCCCAGAAATACAGAGGATCACAATAGACCTCTACGAATAACTAACTATACACCAATAAACCGAACAACCTAGAAGAAATGAATAATTTCCATAAATATACAAACTACAAAGACCGAATCATGAAGAAATAAAAAATCTGAGCAAATCAATAATGAATAAGATGACTGGATCAGTAATCAAAAATCTCTCGACAGAGGAAAGCCCAGGACCATATGCTTTCACTGGTGAATTCTACCAAACATTGAAAAAATTGCCTTCCATTTTTCTCAAATTCCTCAAAAAAAAAAAAAAAATGGAAGAGAAGGAAACACCGCTCATGTCATTTTATGAGGCCAGCGTTACCTTGATACCAAAGCCAGACAAAGACACGACAAGGAAAGGAAGGTACAGGTCAGTGTCCCTGATGGATGAAGATGCAACAGTTCCCAGCGGAACCCTGGCAAAGCCAAAGTCACGACAGTGCGAAAAAGATCACACACCGCAATGGACGCAGCTCATCCTTCGGATGCAAGGATGGCTCGACACACACAACACCACGTGATCACGCCCATAGATGCAGAAACAAACATCTGACAAAATTCAACACCCATTCATGGTTAAAAACTCGACAACTTGTGTATAGACAGAACACACCTCGATCTGACGAAGGGTGTATGCGACGCGCCCGCAGCCAACGTTCTCAGTGGTGAGAGGCCGAAAGCTCTTCCTCTAAGGGCAGGAGTGAAATGAGAGTTGTTTGCAGAGGAGGAAACTGAAGCCTAGAGGGAGAAGTGACTCGCTCTCGGGAGTTAGGCCAGTGAGAGGACCAGGCCCGAAGCTGGCCGTTCGGACCCCGAACCTCGCTACGCAAGGTGGGGCGGCGAGCTGGTGAGAAGGGCGGGCTCCAGGGCCCACCTCGCACACACTGGGTCGGAATCTGCAGTTACGAAGCGCCGCCGTGAGCTCGGTGTCTTCGAAGCCCACTCTTCCCTGCATTTTTGTCCGGTCCTGGGCAGCTGGAGTGACTCTGGGTGTCCTGGGCTCCCCACCTCCCTGCAAAAGGGGGCTGAACTCAGGGTTGTTGCTGCCGCAGGTCGGCCTGCCATGAGGAGAGGTAGGAGCCAAAGAGGCACACGGGGTCAGAGCAAGGACGGAACGTCCCTGAAGCGGCCTCGGCCTGTGCTCCTCAGCATCAGTGATAGCTCCTTCTCCTTGGGTAGAGTTGACAGCATGGGAGATCAGAGTCACAGGCAGGGCCAGCCACCAATAACTGGCACAAGGCCCCCAAGCGTGATGCCCTGGGACACAGGGCACATGCGGAGGCCCGGGGGCCTAGGCCACGAGATGCCATGGGGCGCCGGGCCGCCCCAGCCCTGAGTCCTACCCTGGGTGGTGGGAGCCTGGAATCTGCCCACATAGGAGCGTTTACACCACAAAAATGCCCTTGGGTTAAACGCGGCCTATGAGCTGGTCTGCCTCCTGGGGTCTAGGCCACAAACCCTAGGCCATTTCTGGGCTCTGGCCCCTCCTAGGCTGCCCCTTGGAGCACGGTGTCCACAGCAAGGAGGCACTCCTGAGGCGCTGGGGTGGACCCCGGATACCAGACGTGGAGGCGGGCGGAAGCAGCTGTAGAGGTTCACCCACCCAGTGTGCTTCGTTAGGGGTGTCCACTGCGCCCTACTGGCTACTGTCCAGAAGCTGCGGGTTCACTGATGAGTAAAACAGACGAGGGCCCAGTGCGCCTGAGACCACAGCTCCAGGAGATGAGTGACAAGCACATGGACAAAATGTATACAGAATTTGATAGGTATTGACACATTTATGTTCCATGGATATGTGATGTATCCACCCATGTTTGTTTACAAATGTAAACAAACGTAAGCAGTCCTTAAATATAAACGAACTTTAATTACATGTAAATACACACACACAGTGACAAATGCTCAGAAAAAAATACAGCAGGACGAAGGGGGCCATAGGCTGTGCTTTCCTGCCCAAGCCTTGGGGCAGTGGCTACGCCGGGCGAGCGAGGCAGGAGGACCCCAGGCAGCGGCCTCTGCAGGCAAAGTACTGGGAGGTGGAAGGACCCGGAGGCTGAGCTGTAAGGCAGTGAGCACCAAGGCCACCTTGCGGGTAGGGACCAGACGGGTGGGGAGGCGCCCCGTCTTAGTGCCCAAGGACTGGGGAGCCGTGGCGGGGACTCTGAGCACTCACTGTCTACACTGGTCTCCCCGCTTCCTTAAGGAGCACGCTGGGGACCAGCAGGGATGGCTCGGGCAGGCCTGATACCACGCTAACTAAGCTCTGGGTCCCAAGGGGGCACCTCCTCCCACGCGGATGACACTGCGGGCTCACTCGATCCCGCATCTTATCGGCCTTTTATTCCGGGTCGTTGGAGCCACAGGAGATTTGCCATTTCGGTAGCTCGGACTTTCACACAAACCAGGGGCGCTGGGGGGGTTAGGAGTGTGAGTGCGCGGTGGGGGCAGGCCAGGGCCCTCGGTGACCCGCTCCGGGCCCCAGCGGGGGCTCCCCTGCCGGCATTTCTGCCCACGGGCGACACTGGACGACTTCGCGGAGCTGTGCGGCCCC
>NW_006436282.1:30647175-30659509 GCF_000325575.1 Pteropus alecto
AGGGCACCGCCCTGGAGGCTTTTTCTTGACAACCGCTCCCCCTCCCCGGCTTTCTTTCCGGGGTCCCCGGGACAGTGCGCAGGGCGCGCGGTAGGACCGGGCCTCAGACCTGAAGCCAGGGCGCTTCGGCCCACCTCTGCGGCTCCTCGCCGGTGCGTTAACGCCTCCACACCTGGCTGGTGCGGGTCACAGGTCGCACTCACATTTTACTCGCAGAAAGAGTGACATCCCTCGGACTCGAGAAACAGCCCTGCGCGTTCCCCGGACGCGGAGCCCGAGTTTGAGCCGCGCGACCCAAGCAGGCCGCGTGGCCTGGGCGCTGCGGGTGGCGCGCAGTCCTGGGCCCGGCTCTGTCGCCGGCCTGGAGCGCTTGTGTCATGAGTCCCGCAAATGGAATGGTGGCGGGCGGGCCGCACCTGCTCCCTCCCGAAGGGCCCGCTGTCCGCTCTAGCAGCTGGTCTTGAACCAGGCGCTGGCTCTGGGGACAACTAATCTCTTCTCTTTGCTGTCGTGCTCCAGTGACTCACTCTGCCCTGCGCCCTTAGGCGCTGCGTTGCCGGAGTCTGCAAGCGGTTTTCAAACTGGCTGTTTTTTATTTATTGTTTTAAACTCTCCCTTTAATGCCAGGAAAAAGTGAGGCAGGGCAGTGGGTCAGATGCCGAAGACCAGTGGCTGTGACGAGAGCTGTTTTGTTTTGCTCTTCGGGGTGGTTATGTAATTCCCTTGGAGCAAACATCTCCCCCGCCCCCCAGGGGAAGAAGTGGGGGATCCCTCTTCCTGTTCCTGGGCATCGACCCATCAGGGCATAGGGAAATGGAAGCAGAATTGCCTTGAAATCGGCAGCTTGGGTCGCCTGTTCAGTGAGCCTATTTAAGGAGACTGAATCGTTTGGTCACTGTCACCTTATAAATGGACATGAAGGAGAGAATATCGAAGAGGCCAGCAAAACTGCATCCAGAATATTTGCAGAATCCTTTAAAGGACTCTGATGGTAGAAGTGGGATGGCGACCCCTAGCACTGAGCCCCCCGTCCCGCCCGGTGCTGCAGGTCCGGTGTCCACGGTGCCTTTCTGGGCTCTGGTGGCCGTCACGACCGCGCCCCCCGGGAACTGAGGACTTCGGCTACATCACATGAAATTGCAATTGCTGGTGCTTCTGACTCCTTTTCCCACATTCACATCCTATCTGCTTGTTTAAACGTCCTTGTCCAGGAAACGTAGGCACGTGGCTTTTCACCTTTAGGAGTCCCAATGATTTTATCAACTGTCATTTGTTTTAGAATGTTTAAGGCAGAGACCTCAAGAAAATATCGATGCACGTGTAATTTCCAGACAAGAACGACACGTTTACCAGGACGCGTTTGCGAGTTAAAATCTGAGGAGAGACGTGGCCTTGGCCTGTTTGCGTCCTTTACATAATTTAGGTGTCTTGCTCGCCTACCAGGAAGGGCGGTATGGGTATGAAGCTTCTGGCTCTGGTCCCCACTGGCGGCAGTTGGATTCCCTTCAGGCAATGGCTGCTTCCTCCGCCGCTGGAGAACCAGGCACAGCTTGTCCTGCTCTCTGGGGAGTGAACGTGGCCTCTCGGGGACTGGGGCGGTGGCTATCAAATCAGACTCGCAGTCAGAGGTCAGTTCTCCCACATGGTCGTGAACGACGGTGCCATGAACTTGTCGACCGGACTAGCAGGCGTTCTTGTGCCGGACAGCTGGTCGGGGGCGATGAGTTAGGGAGGATTCACGTTATAAAATCAGGCCTACGAGCACCTTCCTGCGAGCACACGGGCCAGTGGTTAGTGGACGTGAATTCACGGATCGAATGTCCGACTAAATTATTAATAGATGGTTATTAGTTATCTTGGCTGAGAACACAAGTGTGTGCATTTTTAGTTGGACTGAAATGATATGTTTTTAGTAGTAATTTCGTTAAAACAAGGACATGACTAATTTAACTGCCTGGGAAAAGTATTCTTTTAGGAAGGACATATGCAGAAAGAAACTAACAAGTCAGACTCCATGTGACTTCAAGGAATTTTAGGGCTAAGCTGACGTGCAATAATTAACAGAATATTTTAGAATACAAGTAAAGGGAAATTACCTTTTGGTAAAGTTTTACAGTAGATTTAAGTCCATGTAAGATTAGCTATTTACTTTCAGTTTATTTATTTGTGAGATTCATACCAGTGGTCAGTCATGGAACATAGGGTTAAATTTCACAGAGGATCTATATAAATAAGAGACAGAATGTTTGGGGTTTGGCAGGATAGTGGTTAGATTTTTTTTTTTTTCCTGTGGCGGAAACATATTTCTGTAGAATGGAATATTCTGCAGTGATATGAAATGTCAGAAGAGCTGGCACTTTTGCTCAATGGCTGCATTCGAGCACTCTGCTTATGTAAAAATCAGGGAAACTTTGCCGATCGAGTTCATCAAAGTTTGAGCTTCATGTGGACATAGCTGGCATTCGTACCTCTGCAGAAATTTGGTTGTATTTAATCAGGTTATTAGAACAAGGGATAATTTTCTTTTAATGGGTCGAAGTGCGTAGTGGAGCTGCCGTAGCCCCGTCAACACCCAGCGTGACCGTGAGTGTCAGAGGCCCGCTCCCCGCAGTGGGAGGTACATGTGGGCCGTCACCAGCTTCCTGTGCAACCCTCGCAGCAGACAGATATTAGTGGGATGTTTCCAAGTGTACACAGTCATAAGACATTTAGGTTTCTAGCCTTTTTTTTTTTTTAAGTTTTTTAGGCTTTTGGCTCGCACGGTGTTTACATTTTTAGAAGGATAGCATGCATAGTTATTTATTACCTTAAGCTTTTCCCATTTGATCTGAGCTATAGTTTTTAAAGATGTTACTTCTGAACTATTTTTTTTCCCTTTCCTTTTTTTTTTTCCTGTTAAAAATTTATCAAGGTAACATCGGTTAATAACATTACCTAACCGCTGTTCTTTATGTTGGCAATTTATCTAAGAATGTTAAAGCCATGTGTACTGTTTGACGTAATGTGGCAAGTAGGAAATTTATAACTTTTCTTAGTAAATGATAGTTGGACATTCGCATGTTGCAATATCAGATAATAGTAGCGCTTTTAAGTCTTTCTCTGTGGTTGCGCTTGTATCAGGACCATGAACTTAAAGTGTGGTTAAACTTATACCATGTTGGGCCTCTCCCGCCTCCCGGAACTCACTTGCAAACCACCCCCTACCCTGCGCCCCGGTCCCTAGTGCCCGGGTGGGGTGCAGCCCCCCACACGCAGGTCCGGGTCCAGGGGCCTCTTTAATTGGGGATCCGGGAAGTGAAGTTGTCCTTTGCGTGCACCCAAGTGCTCCCACGACTATTAAGAAAACAAGATTATGGGCGGATCTGTACCCATAAGAAATAGTTTGGGTTCCCAGGCCTTTTGTGCTTTGCTATTAAATTTCTCATTAAATCTCATTTTGCAATTTATCGGAAGTTTTAAAAGCGAGCAAAATTATTTGATGCCCAAGCAGCGTTTGGATGGAAAACGTGCACAGTGAAGATACAGGAGCCCTCGCTTCCGCTTTAGACGAGACGGAGGGAAAGCGTTTGGCAGGGGTTAGTGTGTTTGTCACGTGTCGCCTTCCTGTCCCCTGCTCGTTCACTGACGGGGCTGCGGATTTTGTGCGTGGGTTAATTTGAGTCACGCCGCGTCCATTACTTCATGCTCTCACAGAACACAGATTTGACGTATGTGACGCTTTTCTGTGTCTTCATCCTTGTCCTTTTCCGCTACTTAAAATATTGAACGTTTTCCTATCGACGTACGTCCAGCTATGCTGATAAGATGCCTCCTTCCTCTTTTCTGAGTTTCATCTATTGAAGGGAATTTTAAGTGTTAGCCCCACCCCGACCCCTCTCCCGTTTCCCGCCTTTGCTCCCTCGCCGCCCCCCGCCACGCGGGTGTTTCCTGCTCAGGGCACGTGCTGGCTTTCGGCGCCTGAATCGACGGCACAGTTGTGTCATATCATTTTTCCCTCACGTTTCCCTGGTCCTTCATGTCGCACCCGCCTCTCCCTGGAGTAGCCGCAGACTTTCCCTCACGTATACTCGGATGGTTTTATTTGCTCTTTACAAAGCCAGCGAGGGTAATTATGTCCAAGGCCGAATAGTATCGATGCTAGACTAGCTTTGCTACGTCCTCTGGTGTGACGAAATGACAGTGAGCTTCCAGCCGTGTCTGTGTTTCCTTCCGCGGGGCTGAGGGGACCAGGCCCCTCTGGAGCAGGCTCGGCCCCGGCAGGGAGATGCTTCGAAGGCTTCAGAGTTCTACCCGCCTCTGTCTGCCCTGGTCACGTAGCCGTCTTCTGCAGGCCCGGTCCCGGCAGGATACATTCCATAGCCAGAAACATTCGGACGGAAGCTTTTTAAACAACCGTGAAGATGCGTTTTATTGAGTTTCGTTTGACAGATTCCCAGACCACAGACACTTTGCACGAACACGCTCACAGACCTCGCCGCCACCTCCACCGAGTGAGGCCTTTTCAAGACACACTGATTGCTTCAGACACGGCATGGAGGTCCTTGTCCCTTTTCAAAACACACACGCGCACACACACGCCCCTCCAGAGGTGAGCCCGGCCGTCAGGAGTCCTGGTCCATCGATCTCCCTTCTCGGCCCGGTGCCCGAGACCCCAGACGGGGGTCCCCTGGGTTAGGGACTCGCTCCCCTTCCTTCAGACAGCAGGCCATCCTTCCTCGGTGGAGCATGTGCACGTGCGTCCCACCGGGCACAGCGGACAGGGCAGTGGCCTCCTGGGCCAGGCGGGGTCGATGTCCCTGAGCCCAGAGATGCCTTCCGCTCAGTCAGTAATCCTGTGTGACTGTCTCCTGTCAGAGGCAGACGGCGGGCTCAGTGGAAGGAGCACGGGCTCCGGAGTGGGGAGACGGGCTCCGGAGTGGGGAGACGGGCCGGCGTCAGCCCTGCGGGGTCCTCTTCTCCCTGCCTGTGTCCCTCGTCCTGACACGGCCTCTGCCTCCCACGGCCCAGGCGGTCAGCATCCGTCTGCGGCCAGCTCGGGGGCTGCTGGCCCCTGGGACTGTGGCCCGTGCAGCTGAGGAGTGGGGCTTTCCACCTTGTCCATGCACGCACACGTGAATGACCGCGTGTGGCCGGGGGGCCGCAGTGGGTGGCCGGCTCCAGCTCCTCCTTGCCGTCCCTTTGTCCTTTCTGGACCAGACCCCCCTGCTTCCTCACGCGCCCGCTCGGCCCTGGGCCTGTGGGCTTCTCTCCTGGCCCGGAGTGGTTCCTGCTCTTCCTTCAGGCCGGGCTTCGCCCAGCCTCCGCCCCTCGCCTGGGCTCTGCCCGCACCGACTCCCCTGCGGGGAACCCCCCAGTGGGGTAGGACTTTCCATCCACACGGCTCTGCGCCCCAACTCCTGAGCTCCTGGGAGGGAGGGCAGCTGCTCTGGGGGCTCCTGTAGCACGGAGTATGTGACCCGGCCGGAGCCCGGTGGGTCGGCCCTGCTCCCCGTCCAGGGTGGGATGAGGGATCTCAGGGCGCTCGTGAGCTCGAAATCACGTGACTGGAAGTGTTCCCACAAACTCCAAACCCTCTTTTTTTAAAAAAAAAAAAATTGACTTTTTCTCCTTAAACTGCCACTTAATCTTGTTTCTGCCAGACCGTGTGACAGATCAGTTGTCACTCCAATATTTCAGACCGATGTGCTCGGACAGAGCTTGCCAGCCGTGCGGTCCCCTGCGCTCTGCAGGCTGGGAGCTGTTAGTTGTCTTATTCTGAGGGACATAAAGTGACTGTATTAGACAATCCAAAGTGACAGTGGCTCACGGGGGAGATAATTTTCTCTTCTTCCGTGTAAAACTCCACATTGGTGGTCCAGAGTGGAACCGAGGTGTGCCGTGCTCTCCCCCAGATTTGTGTGTTGAAACCGTGCCCCCCAAGGCGATGCTGTCAGGAGCCCGGCCCTAGGGGAGGGACGAGGCCGTGGAGGGAGAGCCCCATGGGATTAGTGCCCTTAGAGAAGACACCCCAGAGAGGTCCCTTGGCCCACCTGCTACGTGAAGACACAGCCAGAAGGCCGTGACTGGGAAGAGGGCCCTCACCAGACCATGCTGGCACCATGACCTTGGACTTCACCTCCAGGGCAATTTCCTATTGTTTATAAGCTGCTCCGTGTATGGTGTCTCTTTATTGAAGCCACAGTGACTAAGATAAGGTACCGAACCGCAGGGGGCCTGCCGCGGCGGGCGGGGGGTGCCGCCTCTTCCTGCATCGGGGCCCTGCCAGGGCCAGGGAGGAAGGAGGAGGGGGACGGGGGAGGGGACGCGCCCTTTGCTCTTCGGGTCGGAAGCACGAGCTGTGCATACACCTGAGCGGTCTCTTCTTTTCCCTGTAATGAAACACGGGTGATACAGCGTCTGCCATTCGCACGGTTCGGTGGCGGAAGCACATTTGCGCCGCCATCACCGCCAGGACCTCCTTTCATCTTCCCAAACTGGAACGCTGGCCCCTTAAGCAATTCCGCCTCCTCCCTCCCCGGCCCCGGCCCCATCACGCTGCTTTCTGCCTCTAGAAGTATCAGAGAACTGGGCTCACACGGTGTTTGTGCCTCTGTGAGCGGCTTCCCTCACGTAGCACAGTGCCCTCCAGGTTCGCCTGCGTGGCAGCTGGCGTCAGAATGTCCTTCCATTTTCAGGCCGGACGATCCTCCAGGGTCTCATTCTGCTGTCCGCTCGCTCACCTGCTGTGGACGCTTCTGCTCCCGTCTGCTGGCCGCTGCGAGCCTGCGTGGAGGCTCCGTCCCTGCTTTCGATGGCTTCCCAGAAGTGGGCTGGCTGGATCGGAGGGTGGTTGGTTCCACATTTGGTTTTTACTCCGTCCTGTTTTCCATGGTGGTGGTGCCATTTTGCATTCCCAGCAACCACGGTCAAGGGCGCCAGCCTCCAGGTCCTCGCCACTCAGGGGCAGGAAGCAGGTAGCTTAGGGACGGGGAGGGCAGGCTAGCAGGCGACCGTGCCCCTGCCTCTTCCCCCAGGGCCTGGGAGACCCCAGGCTTCTCCAGAAACGGTGCCCCGGCAGATTCGTGGGCTCTGCTGGAAAACACGCCCTCTGTTTGCTCCGACTGCTGCTCTCGGAAAATGGTGCCGGGTTCTACAGTGTGGCCATGCTGACTGGCAGCTGGCATCTCGGACAGCACCGACCCTGTGCGTGGGTCCCAAGCATGGGGAAGGGGGAGGCACCCCACTGCCCCACCCCCTCCGCCCGGGAGGGCTCTGCAGTGACCCGGCTTTTGTCTGGAACGGATCCGGCGCCCACTTTCCCCTCGATGGCGTCTCTGTTCTGGTCATTGACGCCGTGCCCACTCCTGCTTGCCGAGGACGGCTCCAGCTTGGAAGTGGGGCGGACAGGACTACCGGACCCGGCCCCTTCTGCGGCCTGGGGACCAGGGCCTCCAGGCGGGGGGCTGGGCGGGTGCGGAGGGCCTGCCTCGGTGTCCCCGCTCCGTGCGGCCCAGGGAGCCAGAGCAGAAGGGGAATGCTGGGTGTGTTGACGCTCCAACCACCTGCAAATGGCTTCAGCGATTCAACGCTCACATGGCAGACTGGGGGCAGCGGAGGGAGAGGAACTGGACAGGAAAGGGGGCCGTGCGTGTGAGCGTGCGAGTGTGACCGAGCCGTGTGCATGTGTGTGTGTGCGCACGTGCGTGTGTGGGGTCGAGGGTGAAGTTGGAGCTGACTTCCGGCGCTTGGCAAAGCGAGAGATTCTGACATCAGATCCTGGCAGCTTTTTCAAACCTGATGGTTTGGGAGTTGAATTTAGAAATAGCTCGCGTGGGAGTGATAATACCGCACAAGTGTGTGTTTGTGTTCACGTGGCTAATTTTTGAGACTAACTATCGCTCTGTTGGCTGGAGCCCTGATAATGGCTGAACCCACTAATGTTCGATCAGGAAACCACTGGGTTGGAAAGAGACAAATTCAGTGTGGCCCGAATCTCAGTGTTTGTCACCGAGACAGTCCTGCCAAGATCCCCGCCTGCCGCCGTGGCGCCGTCTGTAATTATCGCGCGGGACTGGGCAGAGCCGAAGGCTTCTCCCTCCTGCTCCGTGTCTAAGCCACGTCTTCCATAATAACAGTTCGCAGGGAGAGGGGGTCGCAGACCCTCACGAGCCGAATCTCCCAGCGAGAGTCAGAAAGTGTCCCCGGGGTGACGAGGCTGAGCGTGTCCCGTGCCCGCACACTCCCACTTCTTGGGCACACGCGGTGGCGTGCGTGCGCCGACCCGTAGTCGACCATGTGCCCGGACGAGGTCAGTCTGTGAATTTTACGACCTTGAGAAAAGTAATGAAAGCTTATTTGGAAACTGGACTCATTTAACTGGGGAGTGACTTTACTTGAAAGAGTTCCTTACTGGTCATCAATATTTTCTTTTAAGTTGCCATTATGATTCACATTTTGGGAATGACGAATCTTTGGTTATAAACTTTTCTAGCAGGCGGACACGAGATTGCCCTTCACAAGGACTTGCCTTATTTCAGAATGATCTGCGACAGTGGTATTTTCCAGCCGGCAGAGCCGCTGCCTGCCCTGCTCTGGGGCCACGGGCCCTCTTGGCCCTCTGAGCTTGGCGGCACTATTATCACCGGAATTGTGACTCCTTAGAAAAAGGGAAATGGTCGTCTGACTCGACTTCAGCAGTGGAACGCCTTGGAGTAGAATTCGAGGAAATTCCTTCGCTTATTTATTCTCCTGCCAATAGTGCAGGTGGGGAGGCCAAGACGGGTCTCGGGGGACACCGTCCTCCATGGCTCAGTGCAGTAGCCCAGAGGGCGGACGGAGGTGAGTGCGATGGACACGCAGGCCCCGGAAGCTCGGGGTGTGGGGACAGGGCTGGCGGGGGGTCCCGCAGGGAGAGCGGCCACAGCCCTCCGTGAGGACACGTGCCCAGCGCCCACGACAGCTGGTGCTGGGTGCCTGCCCGGCGTGTCCGGGGTGCCTGCGTGCCAGCGGAAGCCTCACGGCCATCCAGGACAGGATGCTGTCACTTCTCCCGTTTAATGAGGACCCGAGACATGGAGGGCGAGTCCGTGTGACCACGGTCAGCTAGGTGACCGGTGAACCCCGGTCTGAACCCTGCAGTCACACGGCCCAGCTCAGCCCCTCACCCGCTGCGTGCTCCTCAGATATTTGCAGATAGGTCACTGGGGCCTGAAGCAGGTTCTGGCCTGATTCTGCGGGGAGCAGGGGGCTTCTAGGCGATGTGAGCAGCAGGAGCGGTCAGGCACTCGAGCCAGTGCAGGCATCGTGGGAGAAGTGACCCTGGGTCTTCTGAGGGCTGGCCCCCTGGCTTGTCGCTTTTGCAGTGCTTCGCATGAGAAGGTGATTAGCCACCGTATCCGGGAGTCAGCGGGCCTCAGCCAGCGTCCCGTGGCACACAGGCGGTGGCACCAGGATACGTGCCCAGGCCTGCCGAGCGCACGCTGCTCCGTCCCACTAACCACGGGTCGTGCTCAGTGTGAAGTGTCAGGGGACCCTGGCCAGGGCAGGTGGCCCTCCGTGAGTCCGAGATCGAGGGGAAGTCTTCGCGGGTGATAATGAAGAAGGAAGCGAGACCAGGGCCCGGGTTTGGGGTCTGAGAGGCAGGGCCCGTGTCCGCGGTGTCCTGGGGCCCAGTGCTGCCCAGAGTGCGGCCTGAGCACCTGTCCGCAGTGAGCTAGGTGTGCAGCTGACACTGGGCGTCTAGAGCTTTGTAGCAGTTTGATGTCACTGCGACACCCATGTGCCTGGGCAGAGAAGTGGCCTGTGAACGGGACACAGCGGCTTTGGTCTCATGGCACTGCTGAGGGAGCATCTGTGGGCTGAGTGCTCGCCATACCTTATGTCGCTCCCCCCGCAGTGGATAGACCTGTCTCCAGGTGCCACTGTCACCGTTTTGGGGACACTGAATCCTGCCGAGCTTAGCCAACTTGCTCAAGAGGCAGTGCGCGGGCCCCTCCCTGGCACGGTTTCGGCCGACGGCACGTTCTGTCATCCTCTGGGCAGGACGCCAGGCCCCTGCCGTCCACGCTTCCGTCACAGCTCTGTCAGGAGGGGCCAGGCCCACGGCGCCCGTCCACCTGGCTCTCAGACGTCCCAGGCCTGGAACCTCCCGGGGCCATGCACTGGGGGACTTTAATCCTGCTGCCACTTGGGAACTGTGACCGTAGGAAGAAAGAGAGGCAGGCAGGGACGATGACAGAGTCTGGATCCGCGGTCTCACTGCAGGGACGATGACAGAGTCTGGATCCGCGGTCTCACTGCAGGGACGATGACAGAGTCTGGATCCGCGGTCTCACTGCAGGGACGATGACAGAGTCTGGATCCGCGGTCTCACTGCTGTGCCTTCTTTTCGGCTCCACGGCCATGTCACAGCTGCGGTTTGGCAGGACTTCCTTCTTTCTGAACAGCCAGCTTTGTGCTGCCCGGTGGCCGAACAGCAAGACAGGGCTGAGGGCCATGGCTGTCGCCTTGCTGAACCCCTCAGTGTCTCTGGAAGGCCCAGTGCCCTGGAGGGGTGTGTGTCTGTGTGTGAGCGTGTGCCTGTATGTGTGCATGTGCTTGTGTTGTCGCGTGTGTGCCTATGAGTGCTTGTGTGTATGTATGTGCCCTTGTGCGTGCCCATGGGTGTGCGTGTGTATGTGCGTGTGCCTTTGTGCATGTGGTCATGGGTGTGCATGCCCATGGGTGTGTGTATGTGCACATGCATGAATGTGTGCGTATATGCCCACGTGTGCTTGTGTTCTCACGTGTGTGCATGTGTGGGGCCATGTGTGCCTGTGTGTATGTGTGCACGTGCATGCGTGTGCATGCATCCGTGAGTGCGTGCATGTGTGTGCACTCATAGATGTGCCTCTGCCCATGGGTGTGCGTGAGTGTATTCGTGTGTGTGACCTCGTGCATGCGGCCATGGGCGTGCATTCCCGTGTGCGTGTGCGTGCACATGCATGTGTGTGCACTCATAGATGTGCCTCTGTGTGCCCATGGGTGTGCGTGAGTGTATTTGTGTGTGTGACCTCGTGCATGCGTCCATGGGCGTGCATTCCCGTGTGCGTGTGCGTGCACGTGTGTGTGCACCGTGCGGGCAGGCTCTGCTCCTCCCTGGCCGGAGCACTCTGCCTTACCCGTCTGGCCTCCGAGCCGGGCGGAGGTGCCAGCTGCCCACCATCAGCATCTGCCCCTCGGCTTCCTGGCCTTGACCTTGCAGGTTCAGGAGTGTGTTTCGGGGGGTGCCTCCTCTCCTCCACGGGCACTTTGGTGGGGGGCGTCTGGGTGGAGAGTGTGTGAGGGAGAAACGGGGAGAGTTGCTGTGGGAAGGGACGCCCGCTGGCTGAGGCCGTTCTGCGGATTGGTCCCCACAGCCTGGGTGGCTTCTGACTCGACTCAGACGAGGCTGCCGCAGGCCGTCTATGGCTGAGACGGCCCAGGGCCACGGTCGCTGCGCAGAGGTGTCCATCCTGTTGGTGGTTGCGGTCACTGCTGTTCCCCAGTGAGTTACGGGGTGTGCGAAGCAATAGGGTCCATTGAACGGTCACTTACACTCATGCACTGTTTGGCGGCTTCCACAGAATCAACACCCACGTCCGTGAGCCCGGGGGCAGGCGTGTCCCTCCCGCTTTCCAGGTGGAGAATGGTCCCCTGTGTTAACTAAGAGCCGCGAAGTGGCTGCTTGCCGTGTGGCCCAAGCCCATGTGTGTCAGTGCTTAGCCCTCGGCAGGAGTGGGGGACGCCTTTGCAGGAGCGCGCTCAGGCGGCAGTGTGCACGGTCACCCACGTGTGGCAGGGTGCATGGTCGCCCTGGAAAGCACGGCCGGATCCCAGGGGTGACCCGGCTGAGGGCAGCGGCTGTGGCCGTGGTCCACTGCTGCGAACGGCTGCCTCACACGCAGCAGCTTTGCGGGGACCGGCTCTCCCTGTGGCCGTCCCAGGCCATCTCATGCCGCTGCAGCCGCGCTCACAGTCACGCGAGGTGGCTGGGACATGGCCCGCTGTGCTTTTCGTCACTTTGGGCGGAACGCCTCAGTTCTTTGCCGCGTGGACCTCACCACGTGCCTCTTTGGGTGTCCTCAGCACATGGCGTCGGCTTCCTGCATAGTAGGGGGTTTGACAGGGGACGCAGGGGGCAAGTCGCTGTGCGTTCTATGGCTGAGCCTTAGGAGTCACACACTGTCACCTACGTCATACTGTGTTTGTGAGAAGCAGCCCACCACACCCAGCCCATACTCAAGGGGGCAGGAATGATGCTCTCCCTTTTGGGGGGACCAGTGCAAGACATCGTGTACCCTTGTTTTGCAGCTGGGCAGCGCGGGCCTGACTGCCT
>NW_006436282.1:30659602-30669676 GCF_000325575.1 Pteropus alecto
CGGTCCGAAGCTTTCTCACGACGCCTTTTCACGGATCACGGCTGCATGTGGCAGCTGTCTTTACTCAAGTATGCATTGTCCTTTACATAACGATTATCAAAATGATTACAACTTAGCTTGACATTTAAAAAAATAATCTCAGGACAGGAAGGTGACCGCGGACCTCGGTTTGTGCCAGTGCCAGCCTTGCCCCGGCGTACTCACCGATAACGCCCGCCCGACTCACCAGACTGCCCCGTGTCACTGTAAACGTCAGGGTCACTCAGCCTGGACGCTCAGTCTGCCCGAGCAACGTCAGGGTCCGCTCTGTCCTGGAGGCTGGTCACCGGGGCTGTGCGGCAGTCACCGGGGGCTGCTTTTTTCCTTCCGCGAAACACATTGTCAGTGTGTCATTCTACAATTAATGTTCTCACATCCAGATTCTTACCGCATACGACACAGATATCTGGCTTCGCTATCGTGCATGAACTTATACAAGAACGAAGATATATTTAAAGTTCTTGGGGGAAGACGATTTCGTTTCTAGGTTAGTCATCCCTTTAACCCAACTCCATGTGGTTACAGAATGGGGGTTCAACAGACTGAGAAGGTCAGATGTTACATTTTTTTGATTAAGATATCATTGACATACAATAATAACTGTATCAGTTTTAGGTGTACAATGTGGCGATTTCATATATGAATATATTGCAGAATGGTTTCCAGAATCAGTTTAGTTAACATTCATCCTCATATAGTTACAACAGTTTTTTGGGGGGAGAGTTTCATATGAATTTTAGAATTGTTTGTTCTATTTCTGTCAAAAATGCCATTGGAATTTTGTTACGGATTGCCTTGAACCTGGATGTGGCTTTGAGAAGGGCAGAGATTGTAACAGTATTAATTCTTCCAATCTGTGGACACAGATAAGACAGCTTTCCATTTACTTGTGTCCTCCTCCTGGGGGGCTTTGGCTACAGATGTGCCCCAGCTTCTCCTCGTGGGGTTCTGATCCAGCCTGGGGTGGGACTCAGCCAGGGAGGTTGGAAGGAGCCCTCAGCAGCTCCAATGTCCAGTCTTGGCTAAAGATTATTCGTTCATTCACCCAGTCAGTCTCATGAACTGTATGAATAAAGATATTGTTCCAGCTCTCAAGGGGGCCAATCTAGGAGTTGCATTTAGTCTGAAAGGACCGTACACGTAGGGTGCGATTGTTCTCTGTTACAATTTCCGCGTCAGAGGCCTTTCTGTATACGTTTTAATGTACTTCATGTGGTTTAAGCAAACTGCTTTGGAAAAAGACGGGCCCAGTTTGCAAGCGAGCATTCCTGCCATACTGACACCTGGCTGTGAGGGTCGCACCACCTGGAAACGGTCAGGAGCAAAAGCTGCTCTGGAAAACACTGTGGGAAATTTATCTCACGGTTTCCCTGCACAGTTGGTTGAATGAAAAAATAAATGGATCAAAAAAGAGATGAAGTCTTTACCTTGTATACAATAATGCTCTGGTTAAAAAAAAAAAAAAAAGACAAGAACAAAGTCAAGCCAAACTTAATGTTTTATTTGCCCTCATTTAATCAAACATCTTCCATGAACGTCTTAGGACCCACTCTGAATTAAAATCATATACGTGTGATCGTTTCTGTCTAAGTTTTTGTCATATTTCTCTTTACATTTTGGGTGTTTAAGAATGAAATCCAGTTTTATTGGCAGAGGACCATTTTGAAATGTATTCATTTAATTAGCTAGGATTTTTTTTTTAAAAACCTAAAGTTAATTAAAATCTGTCCATGTGCTGTTGGCATCTTGGGTGTGGGTAATTTGTCCCTGACCTGACAGAGCACACAATGTACAAGCAAGGACAGATCTCTAAACAAGTAATTATGAGCAAAGCTGTCACAGAGATGTGTATAAAGTACCCAGGGAACACCCAGAAAAGAAGGGGCAATTAGTCCTGGCAGGGCGGGGCTAAGATAAGCCAGGTTTATTTTTATGAAAGGCCTTCTCAGAAAATGGTTCTGCTGAAGCAGGTCTTAAATGACTCCTTCCAGGCGCCTGGAGAAGCTGGGCAGAGGAGCCGTAAATATCACGCCAGGATTAGCTCGCGTAAATAGACACCAGGAGGCTTCTCCACGGGGATTGTTCCCCCTGATGATCGAAGAGGAGAGGACGGAGGCTGGAAAGGTGCACAGCTCTGCGAGGCTGTGGGCATCGGACGCCTTTCAGAAAAGTTAAGGAGAGGGTTGAGGAGATGAGGCGGTCCAGCCGGTCCTCCGGCTTGGCAGGCAGCTCTGGGACGCGTCATCTGTGCAGACCTGCGGAAAGGCAGCGGCACTTGCGGTTAAGGAAGAATGAGATTTGATGGCCCCTGGGCGTGTGTCGTCACTGCCTGGTCATCAGGATGTCATGTTTGCTTTCCCGGGCGGGTCCCGACCCCGCACAGATGTTCCCGTGGGTGAAGGCGGGACGGAACAGGCCGGCGTCCGTGACTGCATGAATGGCCGCGCTCACGGGGTCATTTCTTTGGTTCCATTTAATTTGGGCAGCATTTTTATTAAAAAGAAACAATTTTGATAACAAACGAGTGATACAGGTGCAGCTTCTAATTCTACGTACACCGAGCACGGACTGCATGCCAGGAGATACGGAAGTGTGCGGACTCACCTGGATCCGTAAGGTCAAACAAGGAATAAGACATCACATCGTTATTTAGACAAAGCGAGGACTAAGGAACGGAAGCAAACTGGCAGGGGCGTGGCCAGCGCCCGTGATGCCGCGTGCGACAGCCAGCGCTGTGGCCGGCAGGTCCCGTTGCTTCTCGGTGACAAATCGCCGCTCTCATGCTGTCCTCGTTGGTGTTTGGACGTTAGGATTCTTTTTAGGAATTTATTCTTTTTCCTCGGTGCTATCGAGGAGGTGAGCTGACTTTTGTAGCTACCGATTGAGGTACATTTGTGTACGACAGCTGAAGCAAGTGGTCTGATGACTTTTGGTAGAAGTTTATGCCCTGAAACCATCAGCACGGTCGAGATCCAGGACTTTCGTTTCACGGCCAGAAGCTTCTTTGGGCCCCTTCGCTCCCCGTCTCTCCCTCCGTCTGTACCTGGGCGGCCATCGACCTGCTCCCTGCCACTATTTTAGTTTCCGTGTTCTAGAACCTACTGAAAGTGGCATCGTGTAGTACATACTCTTTTTGCCTTCGCTCAGCAGCATGATTTTGATCTTTCTATTGCGTGTTCCTATGGTCTACTCCTCCCCCTGACAAGAGTCTTCCATTTATTGATTTCCCTTTAGCAGTTTGCTTGTCCGTTCTCCAGGGCGTGTGGGTCATTTCCAGGCTTTGCCCATTACAGATGAATCTCCCGTGAACATGCGCGTTGGTCGTGGCGTGGACACGGACCCCCTTTCTCCTGGGGGAACACCTAAGGGCGGAACAGCAGGGCCACGTGGTGCTGCATTTAACGTCGAAGAAGCCGCCTGCTCTGCAAGCCTGTACTTCAGACATCCCACCAGCAGTGGGTAGAATTACAGTTGCTCCGTCAGTCTTTAATTTTCACCATTCTAGTGTGTGCAGTTGATTGAAGTTTGAATATAAATTTTTGTTTTTGCTTTTGTTTTATTGTTTGTCTTACTGGGACATCTAATGTGTTTAGTGGCTCATTTCTTCTATTTGGTAATTATCTGAACTCGAGGGGGGTGGGATCACACAACCCAGGTAGAGAGGCTCACTGAGGGGTGCCTTGTTCCTGCGAGTGAGGGTGCGCCCGGGCCCGGGCCCCTGTGGGGTCGCTGTGGGGTCCTGGTCCTCTTTGCTCTGGGCCTGCATGGGGTGAAAATGGCTGGCCTTGAGCAAGCCACAGGACACTGGGAAGTTGGTCAGATTATACCTCCCTAGATTCTGATTCAGCATTTTATTTTTTACCTTATCATCATTTATTTTTAAATAGTACTTATCTTAAAAAATAGAAAAAAGATAATTTTGGAATTGATCACTTTTAAAGCGGTTTCCCTATATTCAGTAACGGACTCTTTTTCTTTCTAGAAAAATGTGATGGAAAATTTCAAATGACACAAAAATAGGGAGCATAGTGCAGGGGCTGCCATGTGTCCATTATGGAGCCTTCACATTTTTAACATTTTTATTTTTTTTTGGCTTGATTATTTTATGGGAAAATCCCACACGCCATCCTTCCATTTGCAAATCCTCCCGTGTGCCCCAGTGACTGACAAGGCCTGCCTCTGAAGCCATCATCTCACGGTCCTGCCCGACAAAACTGATAGTTCCATAATAGCACTGACTTCCCTGTCCACACTTAAACTTCCCAGACTGTCGTCACAGTAACTGTGCATTCGCAGAAGCGATTCTTAGCTGGAAGTACGTTGGGACAGCCGATCAGAGTGTGGCCTCAGTTCCTCTCCTTCTACCCAGTCTCCCGTTGGTTCCTGCCACTGCGAAGTGTCTCCTTCCTCCCTTCCTGTCACTCCAGCTCCCGGAGCTGTGGCGTTGTGGCGTCTCGGGTTTCATGTAATCCCTCTGGGAAGGAGCCTCTGCTGGGCCAGCCTGGCCCGCTGCTGTGCCTGTCACTTCAGGACCCAAGCTCCCCAACCATTAACCATCAAAGTATGATTAGATGTGCCCGTGGCACTTGGTCCTGCTGGCAACTGATAGCACATAACTGGTACAGCAGGCAAGGTGACTGGCCTGTCCTGTGGTGTCCCACGATAGTGTGTACACATGGTTGTTTGCTCACGGACGCATTTGGCCCTTACACAAGGACTGCCTCTCTAACTCGACGCGACTCGCGAACGTGACCAGCTGAGTCAGCGCTGCTCGTGTGGACGCTTCGTCTCGCACTTCCTGGGGCAGCTCTGCTCGTCCTCCTGCACTGCCCGCACTGTGTCCCTCCGTGCGTCCCACCTGTTTCCCAAGGCCTTGGCGTCGGGCCTGGACACAGGACAGCTACTAAAACTAAAGACAGAAAACTGGGCCAGGGAAGGCCAGAGGGAGGGGAGAGGCTATCGCGGAGGCGGTCTACGTGCCGCGACGGGCACCGGCCCGTCCTTGTGTTTCTGACAATTTGGGCAGAGAGGGAACCGCTGACTTCCCTGGTTCTCATCGCTGAAAGTAGGACGAGGTCCGAGTCCTCAGAGGAGGCCTTGTTTTTCCTGGCATTAGGAAGTAATTAACCACTCGCACGGGTTTGTTCTGGTCATTGCTGCCCACTGAGATTCTGTGGCTTGCTGGAAATGTTCACTTCCGTCGACCCCCAGGAAGAAGATGCACACCAGGAAGGGCTCCTGGTGGCTGATGGCGCTCAAATGTAAAATCAGAGCCCAGCATCCATTTCTGTACAGGGGCCTGTCGGCAGGTCACACTGCACGGAGGAGCGTGGAACTGCCCACCTGCACTGTGTTCCTGTGGGCGGAGCCAGCCCTTATGAAGGACTTCCTGCAATTGTATCTCAACCCATAGGACTGAGGCTTTCCCCATCCAATCAGAGCTGCACAGCCGTGTCCTCATTAACATCGCCAATCAGAGAGACTCTGTTCTGACCAATCAAGATAGTGCTTTTTAGATCACTCAAACTGTGAGGAGTCCTCATTTGCATGAGACTGGACCAATCAGGGACCAGGGGCGGAGACTTCTCAGAGCCTTAGAGAGCGTCCTTTCCCCCAAGAAGGGAGGCCGTGTTTCTCTGTGGGAGCCACAACGTCAACCGTGTCCGCCTGGTGTGGAGTGGAGCAGAGAGCCAGGTCCTAGCCCTGCTGTTTCGTACTTGAGCTGTAGCGCTATGGAGCTGTTCCACAGCTGGTGCTGGATTACACGTGAGCTCCCTGCACTGAATAAAGTTTCCGTCTTCACCACAGCCCAAACTGGGGATTTTTGTTCGTGGTTGAATTGGTGCCAATAATCATCAGTTGACACTTTTTTTTTTAGGCGAGGCAACCCTTGGTCGACCTCACAGATTGCAAGGACCTTGTCAGCTTATAATCCCTTATTTGTTATTTTTTACGCCTACAGCACCTGGTCTTCCTAGATGGTCTCCCATCCAAGTACTAACGAGGCCCGACCCTGCGTGGCTTCTGAGATCAGGCGGGATCGGGGATCGGGCTTGTTCAGGGTGGCGTGGCCATAGACCAGTTGACACTTTAATTCGATAAAAGTTAGCGCACCTACTATGTGTGGAGTGTGGAAAAGTAGAAGGAGCTGGGCACGGAGCCAGAGGGCTGTTTGGGGTAGCACTGGAAGGTGGGAGCCTAGTCTGTGCCTGGGAGGGCACCAGGTAGGGGATGCGTGACCAGTTCTTCTGCATGCAGGGAGGGCAGGAGCAAGGCACAGGTATGCAGAGCCCAGTGTGTCCTGGGATGACAGGAGAGCCGGTTCTCCGGGAAGGGAGGCCAAGGGAGAGGACACGTGGCCGGATCGGCTTGAGCAGCCCCTCCTGCCACAGGTGGAGGAAGACGGCCGAGCGCCCACCAGCTCTTTGGGAAGCGGGAGGGCAGGGCTGGGGTGGGAGACAGGAACCAGGAGGCCGCCTCAGGGCCCAGGGAGACGCAGAGGCCCGAGCTCCTGGGATCAGGCTGTCAGCCGGGATGGAAAGGAGGAATTTCAGACACGTGTCCGAGGTAAACTGACGGATGGTGACCAACTGCACATGTAGAACAAGGAGAAAAAAGGTGACTTTAGGCTTCGAGGTGGTCTGACTTGGTCAACAATGCAGACAAGAGCAGTTAACACTTAAGGGCACTTTGCAAATCCTTTTGGCCAGTGTTGAGACTCCATAACCACAGAGTCTCACGAGGCAGGACAGGTCCACTTAGCATCATGTTATCTGTGGCTCGGCGAGAGTCAGTCACGCAGCTGGAGGTGGCAGAAGTCGGCCGCAGGCTCAGTGCCTGACAGTGTGCCCTTGGGCGGCTGGCGAAGCAAGATCTGGAATCCAGAGCCGTCTGGGCTAAGGAGCAGAATAACAGCTCTCGCTCTGGATGAGGGTTTAGTGGAGGGGCCGCAGAGGGCAGCGGCTGGCATGGGCGGACTTGGGGCATTGTGCCCGGCTTGGAGGCCAGACTTCCCAGCTTGGGAATCTGCAAAGACAGAGTAGGCGCCAACTCCGATAAAGGGCCTGCCAATGCCACAGCCGGAAGCGCATCTCCCCTGTGCTGGCCTCACTCACGTTTGTAGCCCAGCTATCTGAGAGGCCCCGCTGCCCTGGCCTGGGTGGGCTAAGAACCTTCCCAGATGCGCAGATTGTCTGATAAGATACCAGAGGCCTGCTTACGGGTGAGGTTTAGATAAACAAGGGATCCACTTCAGGGTTATCTGAAGTTCCCATGTCTCTGGGCACCCTGAATAATAATAATAATAATAATAATAATTATTATTATTATTGTTATTTTATTTTACTTTTTTGTTATCCTACCAGGGTCAGGGAACCAAGGTTACGATCTGCGAAACCATCCAGCTATTTTTCCATTGTAACGCGGCGATGGAGAGTGAGCATGTACCCGGGCAAGTGCGTGACGATAGGGTGGACGAGGGCACGGACACGCCAGCTGGCCTGGAAGGCTCATGCGGCAAGGGGCCGAGACGCAGGGCAGCTGGCGGCCACACGGTGCAGGAGGGGGCGGAGCAGGGCGGGGACCTGTCACGAGGAGGGGACCTGTGTGGTGTGGGTAGCAAGGTGGGTGTAGGAGAGCTGGCAGAGAGATGGGGGTTTCTGACTGTCCCAAAGGTGTCCGGTAGCACAGGGGAGAAACGGAGGGTAGAGTAGCCGGCAGGACAACCAAACGGTGGACTCGTTCATCGTTTGGGACAGAATGATGAGTTAATAAGAAAATCGGCATTCGTGACCCGGTTGGTTGCCGTGCAGTGCACAGTGCAGGGTGGTGGCCTGTGAACGCCCTGTGGTCCCTGCACGCTGGGGGCGGCGATGCTGGTACTGGGGGGCGGCTGCACATACAGATGGAGCTTCCCTCGCTGGCCCGCTGCTCACCTCCTGCTGTGCGGCCCGGTTCCTTACAGCCCACAGACCAGTACCAGTCCACGGCCCAGAGGGTGGGGGCTCCTGGTATACAGGGTGGGTCCTTGCTGCCTTTTTAAGAATAATGTAAAATAGTCATTAAAGGTCGAAACTTATTGTTTTCGTCCGGGACGGCGTAGAGACATGATGGGGTGAGCAGGAGCAGACAGGCTGCAGCGTCGCTCACGGCTCCCCGTCCCCGACTCCCCGCCCCCAGCCTCAGATCACCAGACGTTAGAGTCTCATAGGAGCGCCGGTCCCTGGTGCCACAAAGGTTGGGGACCGCTGGCTTAGACCATCTATACCAAATCATTGTATTAAACCATTGTATTACATAAATCATTTACACAGCGAGAGGTCAGCGGTCGCCAGGGCCTTGGGGGCTGGGAGAGCTGGCCGGGCGGCGTGCAGGGGCGTTGGGGGCAGTGAAAACGGTCTGCGTGGTGCTCACCGTGCTGGTGACCCCCGTGGCGCATTTGTCCAAACCCTTAGAGCACACGACACCGAGGGTGAGACTTAAGGCCGGGTGCGATTTCCGGGCGATGATGATGTTAATGGGTGTTTGTTGGTTGTGACAAGTGCACCCTCTTCTGTGGGGTGTGGAATGTGGGGGGCTGTGCATGGGTGCCAGGAGGGGGGATGGGGAAAATCTCGGTGCCTTCCGCTGAATTCTGCTGTGAACCTGAAACTGCTCTAAAAAATAGTCGATTTGAAAAAAGACATGTGCCAAAACATCTCCTATTAAAATAATTGTAGGTCCTGGTAAATATAGTTGAAAATTTCAGGTGGTTTATTTAAAAGCAGAGAAAAAAATAAATAATCAGAGAAAGCATAACGCGGTTTTGGAAGCACACGCAGTGAATGCCATGCCCTTCATTTCCCTTCTTTTGTGGGCAGGGCGTGAGCAAGTTTCTTCCGTACATTT
Organism: Pteropus alecto; assembly: GCF_000325575.1. Classification (NCBI taxonomy): domain Eukaryota; kingdom Metazoa; phylum Chordata; class Mammalia; order Chiroptera; family Pteropodidae; genus Pteropus; species Pteropus alecto. The sequence goes on from NW_006436282.1 coordinate 30,668,528, forward strand.
CCTGAGCTATGCCCTTTATTAGAAGGACCTGGGTTTTCGTAGATAATTTTAAAGACATTAAAAAGTGCACAAAACCTTTCACGTAAATCTGTTGGTGGCCTCTCGGTAAATCCCTGGGCTTTTAACAAGCCAGGCGCCACGATTAGCCTCTCGGGGCTGTGCTGGTACACGGGGTGGGGCCTGCTGCTAATTTGAGAGTGACAACAGCTGTCCAGGTCCTGCAGAGCCACAAGTGTCTGGAGGAGAGCTGGTCCCCGCGGGCCGCAGCGTGGGCGGGCTGCAGAGCCAGCGGGCCCGGGCTCTCACTGCCGGTCAGCTGCAGCTCGCAGTCACCCAGAAAAACAGATATCTGCCCGTCGAGGGAGGGTTTCCCTCTGTTCTCCCGATTATAACTGTCGTTTTGGTATTTTTATTGCTGCTTTTGGAAGAATGACCCAGGGAAGCGGCTGATGTGTAACTCACCGGCTTCGGTGTCTGGAATCACAGACCTGTCTAAATATAGCGCCGTTGTCTCTGGTGAGGCTGGCCGGCGGGGACAGGAGTGGCCATAAATGGGAGTGCTGCTGGTCGCTGCCTTCGGCCAGGCCTGCCTCAGGCCCAGTTCTCATTCAGCTAATCTCCGGATCAAATTCACCCCGTTCGGTGCGCGTACGGGAGTTTCTGTGAATGCGGAGCTTCTAAATTTATGTAGCATTCGATACGGGTATTTATGTTCTTGTATTTGCCGTGCTGGCACTCAAAGTCGGCCTAGGTGTTTTCAGTACAGAGATAAGATTGTCCTTGAGGGTCCCCAGGGACTACGCGTCTCATTTCAAGTGTCTCTGTTGCTTCTCGTGTAGGCACAGAGAGATCAGCAAATGGTGAGAAGCGCTCCGTGCTGTCCCGTTGACAAGTGAGTCCTCTCTCTCGTTCCGCGAATCATTAGAGGCGGCTGCGGCGCAGGGCTAGATTTCGAGAACCTGGGCAAAAGGGAGGTGATCGGTCTGCCCATCCGCGAGTGATTAGAGATGGCGCCCTCGGCGTCAGCCCTCTGCTCGCGCTCACAGGGAGCGTCGCCCCGAGTTCTCACGGCAGCTGTGGCGAGCGGTAGTGCAGAACAGCAGGGCAGCAAGAGTTATCTCCCAAGTCTGTCCGTCCATCCGTCCGTCC
>NW_006436282.1:30670043-30683232 GCF_000325575.1 Pteropus alecto
TCAGTCATTTGTCATTATTTACATAAACATAGATTACTGAGGTGAATTACTCTAGTCCACAGAATCTTTATTATTTTTTAAATTAAGGATTAGTGATGTCCAGGGAAAAAAGTCCACGTGGCAACTTAAAACATATTGTTTTTTATCCATAGAGAAAAATGAAAAAAAATCATGTCAGATTATATTTCTAAAGTTAAAAACGTGACATAACTCTTATTTGAAAAACAAATAAAATATTTTCAATAAAGTTTCTCAAATTCTTAAATGTTTGTATATTAGACATCATAAATAAATGCGTTCCAACTGCATTTGGCATCGAATTCTGTATTTGGTAGGTGGGGATGAGGGCGGGCAGCAGAAGGAAGGAGGCCCCGTCGTGGAAGGTGGGACGGAGGGAGAGGAGCGAGGTTGACAGATGACAGAACAGCAGACAGACGTGGGGACAGCGAGGGGCCAGGACGGGGTCGCTGGCGGGAACCCAGCCGGGCCGGGACACGGAGGAGGGAGCTGGCTCTGGCTCTGACGGCAGCTGATGCGACGTATCAGACAGAAGTTACACCCAGTGTCATTCTCCATTTTTTACCAGTATATTTGTTAATTTGTTGCTTTCGAATAGTGTCCCATTCACGGAAATGTTACGCAATTGGGATGAAGGATCCCCGAATCTTCTCATTCAGACTTATTCACATCTGCTCTGGCTGCGTCATTTCCTCCTCGCCCTCCTTGTGCCCGTGCGCGCGCACACGCGCACACACACACGCGCACACACCTCACGGAGTAGGGCGCAGGCGTTCCTGAGCCCACCCCGGGCTCCCGGTCCGGCGTCCCTCCCTCAGCCCGGCTGCCCCATCTCCGCGTTTCCGACTCTGTCACTGAGAAGTGACTCCCGATCCCCTCAGTGTCCCTGCTTAGCAGCTTCACCCCCGTATGAGCCCGAACCCCTCGCCCCACCAGTTGCCTCCTCGATCACCTAAATCAGTACTTTTGCAAGAAAAGAAAAACAAGCAGAGGGTGGAGTGCGCCTTCTGAGGAGAGGTTTGGTTTTTCCGGGAACAGGGAGATTAGCCCTGTCAGCGAAGGTGCACGAGATTTCAGTTTTGGTGGTAGAAAACTTTATGTTGAAATAAACATTCTATTTTCATATTTTTTTTTACTAACGCCTTTTTTGAGATAGAGTTCATATGCCATACAGTTCGCCCGTGTATTTCTGTGACTTTCACGGGAAGTCCCGAGAACTTTCAGGCCAGAGGTGGGTCATGGGCCACTGTCAGCCCAGTTGCTGGCTCATGTCTCTCGTCGGCGTCCCGAGCGGGTGGGGTGCCGCAGTCACTTCCTGTGGGGGTTCTGGTGTGGCCTTCTCCAGGGTCATCAGGGCCAAGATGGCCAGGGAAGGAGCCGTGTTAAGCTGGTGGCTGGGCAAGTAGCACGTGTGCCTCACGCCACCTGCCCGCTGACAGTGGGCCTGGCTGGCTGGTGCGGACGCCCGGCCCTGCCGACTGCAGGTGCGGCCACGTCCTGGGCGCCTTCCCAGAGGGCGACACTGGGGCTTGAGCCAGGCCGGGGGATCGCCACCGCTTCGGCTTGTCAGCACTTCCAGACGGGGGCCCGTGACCTCGGCGCTGCACAGCGGCTCCCTGCCCGGTGCCCTCTGCTCTGCCTTACAGCTCGGACCCGCCCAGCCTGCCCTCTTCCTCGGGGCTCCCCCCTGATCCCCTCTCCCCTGTGTGCTGAAGGCCAGACTCTCTTCTGGGGCCGAGGACCCTTCCTCCCGACCCCCCACCCCAGGCACCACGGGGACTGGTCAACACCAGCGGCCAGCTCCCTTCCCCGCAGCTTCCCAGAGGACTGGCAGGCATAGGGCGGGAGGGCGAAGGCCTCTGCATGAGTCACTGTGTGTGTCACTGCATGGGGGCGCCTCCCCCCCGGGACCCCGCTCCTGAGGCGTCCAGGATGCCACACCCAGGCAGCCTTGGCAGGAAAACGGCGCAGCTGCCTTTCACGGGCCAGGGACCCCAGCCTGTGTGTGACGGGGACTTTGCACGGTAAAGGAACAGCGTATCCCAGCTTCGGCATGCAGGGTGCATGGATGCCGTCGGCCACCCCGCCCCGGCTGTGAGTGCCCATGGAAGCGAATTCCACAGAATTCCTGTGTTTCTGGACCCAAAGGAGGCGTGCGTCCCTGGAGCCTGAGAGGCTGCCTCGCATCACGAGTGTGGTGACGCCGCTGGCCGGCCATTGCTCCGGACATCACCCCCGTGTTCATCCACGAGCTCTCGTTTGTGGAAACCGAAGGCCGTTTCTGAGGAAGAAGAACAAGGCTCGGGGCCTGAGACGAGGAGACGAGATCACAGGGCTTCTTCGTTAGAGCAGAGAAACCCGGGGCTCCCTGGCCGGCAGATCAGGGGCAGGAAGACAGAACTGGGGGCCCCGGGGGGCGCAGAAGGTTCTCGGCCTCAGAGACGCTCCCCTCAGAAAAATGGGGGTGGCGCTTTCTGTTTTCGCTGCGAGGTGTTGGCTGGGACGTGTAGGCTCCTGGATGGCTGGTTTTCACTCTGTCCTGGCCACGTGGAGATGCTGGAGGAGGAACTCGGAGGCTCCCGGCTGACGAGGGGCACGGGGGCCCGTGGGGACCGCTCAGCCCTGCCACCGTGTGGCAAAGGCAGCCCAGGCGATGTGTAGATGAACATGCCTGGCTGGCTTCCAATAAAGCTTTATTTATGGACACCGAAGTTTGAATTTCAAGGAATGTCACATGTCATGAAATATTCTTTTGCTTATCTTCCCCAAGCATTTTAAAATTGTAAAACCCTTTCTTGGCCGGCTGGCCCTGCACAGACGCAGCAGACGGAGCCTGATGACCCCTGAGGAGCCCTGTGCCTGTGGTCCGTCCTGCAGCACCTGGCTGATCCAGAGGAAGCGCGGTCCAGCCACTGCTGGTGCCGCATCGTAGTGCCCTTCTCCCTGGCTGTCTTAATTTTAGTCCGTCCTCCTAAGTACCTGCATTTTGGTGTCACAGGAGGTGGGCCCAGGTTCTCGAGCCCACGGGACCTGTGACGGACAGCCGTGCTCCCCTCCCTCTGGCACCCGCTGCCCCACGGTGGGCTCCCACCGCGGGGTCACGGTCTGTCCCGTGCAGCCAGGACGCTCTGTAAACATTCAGGAATCAGCGTGCACGAGGGAGGGCGTCTGCATTTCTCACCAGCCCAGCGGGTGGTTCTTCCATTCGCCAAAGCTAGGACCCCCAGCACGGATGTGACCTTGACCTGATGGGCCACCTGCAGGGTCCCTGGGGGCAGGACCGGGCGAGCAGCATGTCGGTGGACACCGAGGAGGCCTGTCCACGTCCCTTAACTGATGAGCCCTGAAGCATCTCTATAAAAATAATTAAATTTAATGAAAAATTAGTAAGATTTTAGTACCGTGTCTTGGGAACACACCTATATAAATCTGATTTTCTCGTGGGTTGTTTTTCTTCTCTTTAGGTTGCACAATAAAATGCATTTTAGGTACATAGAAAATGGCGAGGAGATTGCCAGCAAATCAGCCTCGACGGGAAACCCCGTGGAGCCTCTCAGATCTGCGTCTCTTTCTTCTTTCCCTTTCTAGCGCCCTATTTTCTGTAGAACTATTTCCCCGTCAGACTCGGTCTCACGATAGGACGTGACAACTGTCATTAGACGTGCGTCAGCATGTGATTTCTCCCAGAAAGACGTGCGTTTGCGTTACCTCTGCTTATCCCCCGAAAAGTGCCGTCTCTTGGAGGCACGCGTCCGGTGCAAGCCCGATGTGCTTGTTTGCAGCCCAAATGCGCTCTGTCCCCCTGGCCCGCTTTCCCCCACGAGGCTCTGAGAACAGTGCCTGGCACACTGTAGGCGCATAGTAAATGAGCGAATGAATGAGCATACTGAGGAAATTCGGGCCTCTAACCAAGAATGCGCGTCTTTGGAGGAAGTCTCGTTTTGAAGTCTTTCTTGAATGGAGCCGGTGCTATTCACCATGTCAGAGCCAGGGCTGGCTCTGAGATTTGCAGTACTTGGGTTGTGTCAAGAAGCCTTTCTAGAATAAATGTTTCTCTGCCCCTCTTCTTAAAAGGCTGCCTTCTCTTCTGCTCCAGGTGAGCTGCGTGTGCTCAGACAGCTGTCCAGAGCTGCCTGCCGCCCAAGCTCACGCGTGGCCAGAAGCGTGTATCAGACGGCGCAGGTGCTTTTCAGCCTGCGTGCTCCAGGGCGCGTGTAAGTAGCCCTCCGATGGAGATGCACACGCACTGGAGACTTCTTGGTCTCGCTCTCTCTCCCCAGCTTGCTGACCTGATTAAGTATGGGGGTGGGGGGCGGCGCACAAAGGGCTTCTAATGACCCCCAAGGTCCTGCTGAGCACAGCTGTCTGGAACTGAGGGCTTCTCTGGTGCTCGGTCCTGCCATGTTTCGGGCCGGGCACAGAGCGTACCTTGTTTGCTGCCCGAAGATGCTTTGACGGGAGAGCTGGCCTAACGGGGAGCATCAGTTTCCTGACTGAAACTCTAAGCACACTGAGGACGGTGTCTCTGAGGAAACGATAAAAGCTCGTTCTCTTCCCGACTCTGGCTCTCGCGAAATCAAGGGTTACGGCAGTGAGCCGACGTCCCGACCACATCTGCTCTGCTGTAGGCTGCGTCTCGTCTGCTCCCCTGGAGGAAAACGGGGAAGAGGGCAGGGTGCCCGCCTGCAGCCTGCACCCGGCCCGAACCCCGGCCCGGCCACGCGCCGGGCGCAGCCTGGAGGCCCTGATGCTCCGCGCACATCGGTGCCCCCGCCTCGCTTTCTGGCCTGGCTGCTCGGATGGGCACCCAGCGTGGTGGCTGTGTCTCGTCCCCGTGTCACGTGGGAGCACAGCGTGACAGCCCCCGGCCTCCCTGCCGTGCCACACATCTCTCTCCTCCTTTCCTGGGTCACTGATGTCACGCATGATTTTGGGCTCAATTATCCCGAGGATAAACTCTTCTTTCTTCTGCCCCAGGGGGCTCTTGGAGACACAGCAGCTTTGTGGGATTTGTCTAACGTGGCACTGAGTAGGTGGCTGGTCACAGAGCTGCCGGCAGCAGGAGACCCGCTGTCTTTCCCGCCTCCGTCCATCCGCCCTGGGGCTGCAGGACCTGCTGAAGGGTCAGCGTATCAACTCGAGCTGTTTTCTGGGGAGCCTGATTAAGACACCCCGTGTTCTTGATCCTCACCTGTGAACAGGGATTAGGGTGCACTCGCTCGGTTGAGCTGTGACACCACACACAGAGGGAACACTTACTCGCTAGGGGCTGTTACTAACGTTTCTGACGTCACGCGGACATGCGAGAGACTTTCCGCTGGCGGAAGTCTGCGTGCACCGCTGACCAGCGCAGTGATGAGGCCAGCGCAGGTGAAGCCCAGGCCACGCTCCCGCGGGGCGGGGGGCTGTCCCCTCCGGTGAGTGTGCGAGTGACGCCCTGTGGCAAGAAGTGCAGGACGCTTGTCCTGGGCGGATGAGGGGACAGCTTCCTGCCCGAGGGTGTGCGGGACTGGCGTCTGAGCAGTGGCACACGGGAGGGGACCGTCAGGTCAGCGGCGGACACCGTCCCTCCGGGGAGCAAAGGGAAGCCGGCCAGGTCGTCCTGCCACCTGCTGCCACTGCGTCCGCCAGGAAGCCCTCACTTGTCATTTCTTAGTGGACTGTGCCTCCCGTGCTACTGGTTTGGGGACAGAAACCTTAACTCTCACAAGATTAAGGGATGTGCGTGTGTGTGCGCGCGTGTGTGCAGGTTGTGCATGTGTGTGAGAAGGTGTGTGTGCGTGCACAGGTGCAGGTGTGTGCATGTGTGCAGGTGTGTGCACGCACATGTGCAGCATGTGTGCATGTGTGCGTGTGTGTATGTGTGCATGTGTGTGTGTGTGCGTGTGTGCGTGCACACACGTGCAGGTATGTGCGTGTGTGTATGTGTGTGCGTGTGTGAAGGTGTGTGTGCACACGTGCAGGTGTGAGTGTGTGTGCATGCATGTGCGTGTGTGAAGGTGTGTGTGCACACGTGCAGATGTGAGCGTGTGTGCATGTGTGTGTGCGTGTGTGAAGGTGTGCGCGCACACACGTGCAGGTGTGTGCATGTGTGCATGTGTGTGCATGTGTGCACGTGTGTGAAGGTGTGTGCATGTGTGAAGGTGTGTGTGTGCACACACATGTGTGTGTGTATGTGAAGGTGTGTGTGCACACGTGCAGGTGTGTGCATGTGCGCAGGTGTGCGCATGTGTGCAGGTGTGCGCATGTGTGTGCATGTGTGTGTTCATGTGTGTGCAAGTGTGCGTGCGCATGTGCAGGTGCGTGTGTGCAGGTGTGTGCATGTGTGCACGCGCGTGTGCAGCGTGTGTTCAGAGTCATCCATCTCTGTTCACCGGGGAGGACAGGGTCCCCACGCGCCTCCCACACACCGTAGTTCATTTCACCCCAAGCCCCGCCTCCGCCCCCAGCGGGGGCCTCGCTGCTCCCTTAAGGAACCATCAAACCACCCGGTTCTCTGGCTCCGGGCTCCGAGGCCGGCTTTCCAGTCGCATTTCGCGTAGCCGCCCCGTAAAGCAGCTCCGGTCACGGGGCGCCCTGCTCCGGCCCGCCGCACGGAGCTCCGCGGTGACCGCGTCTCAGTTCAGTTCACGGCCCTGAAGGATGCACGTTTGCGTCGTGTCTGCTGTTCCCGTGACAGACGCGTCCCGGGAGCTGCCTCGTGGGAGGGCCCGGCCCCCTGCAGCGCGGCCCAGCGGTCTGAGACCCGGGCAGGCCGTGTCCGGGGCAGCGGGGCCCAGCAGCCCCGGCGGGTGGCCGGCTCGCTCGCCTCCCAGGTACGTGATTACTTAATCTCGGCCTTGGTTTCGTCTTCTATAAACATGTGGTGACGGCACCTCCCTCGTGGCCTAACTGGGAATGAAGAGACGCTAGGCTCGCGTGCCCTCCAGGGCCACGCACCCGTGGCCGGCGTTCCGCGAGTGTTCGCCGTCTCCCTCCCTGGCCTCCGGGGGCGGGGTGCTCCCGTTCAGACTGCGTTCTGCAGAGTTGTGCGACGTTTCTCGTTGCCAGAACGGGGTTCCGTGACATTGGGATTGTGTCACCGGCAGCAGTGCAATCCGACCAGACCGGCCTGGCCAGTTCCCACTGGGCCTCCCAGTCGACCTTGAAACCGAAACCTGCCGCCCACGGCCACGCCTGCCGTCCCTTCGCCCACGGGCGCCCTGGGCCCAGAGTGCCCCGTTGAAGCGGAGACCTCTAGCTGCTGTGGGGAAAGAGGTTTAGACCAGTTTACCTACCAAAAAATTAATAAATAAGGGTTCTTTTTGTCCACGAAGAGCGTGTAGGTGGCGTCATGAGCTCTTTTCCCCAGCCTGGTGTCAGCGTCAGCTCCTTTCACCCTTAACCCCCGAATCTCCACTCAGCAGGTGAGCGTGCCACGTCCTGGCCGTGTGCCTAAGCTCAGGTCCCAGGGCGGCCTGCGTGGGCCTGTGTCCTGCGGATTTGGGCCCTGCCATGCTGGGTGCACCTGCTGCAGACAGCGTCTAAGCCAGGATGTGGGGGGACCGTGCAGATGCTCTGCTCTCCTTGTGTCAGAGGAGGCAGCTGACAGAGGCCCTCGGCCGCCGCTCCCGTCGGCTCCTTGGAGGCTGCGTAGGCGCGCGGTCTCCTGCGTGGCCGCCGACCTCTCCGTCCCCTCCGTGTGGCCCTGCCAGCTCCGTCCCGTCTCCTGAGATGCCGTCTCAGGATCTGTCCCCCGGGCTTCCTCATTTCCTCCTCGACTCTCGTCCGTGTGATAGAGTCCGATGGAGTGAGGAGTCGGGAGACAGCCCGCCCTCCCCTGTGGTCCTGCACCCAAGCTCACGTCTGTGGGGAGTGACCGTCACACAGGGCAGCCAGCGGCGGAGAGCGAGGTGTCGGACAGGAAGCAGCTTCGAGCTAAACGGCGCAGCGAAGTTATGACGCTGACTACAGCACCCGTCGTTTTCCAGGCGGTGACTGCCCCGGGGTGTCCCAGTGTCTCGGAGCTCCCACTCCGTCACTGGCAAAGGAGCCGGCGACAGGCCCCCGACTTGCCGGAGCCGCACGGGTACAGAACACACCAGAAGCTGCCTGCGTTTGGCCACTGGGGCGTGTGTCTCGCTGGGGCGTGTGTCTCGCTCCATGCGTACAGAACACACCAGAAGCTGCCTGCGTTCGGCCACTGGGGCGTGTGTCTCACTGGGGCTGTTCCCAGTGCTGTCACTTCTGCGGTCCCCTTGGCGTGGAGTCCCCTTTCTAAGGGAAGCACAGATGCCGGGCTGTCTTGCGGTGTCCTGAAGCTGGTGCACTGTGCGTGAGAAAGGCCCGCGGCGGGCTCTTCCGCCACACTCGGGCTGGCTGGTGGCACCGAGTGTGCTGCCACACGACCCTCGAGAAGCACGGCCGGGCTGGGCTCCTGCCAGCGTTCCTCGGCCAGGCCTGCTGTGCTCCAGCCCCCGGCTCCCCGGAGCCCACGGAGACCGTCCTGGGTCGTGTCAGTGCCCAGGGCCCTCACGAGGCCGGAGTAGCCTCTACGACACCGTCGCAGGCGCACTGCCCGGGGGCGCTCGGCCTGCGTGCCTGGCACCCGCTGGCCGGCAGCCACCGCCGTGCGACGTGGACCCCGGGCCCCGGCCGTGCCACAGAGCTTTCCAGAGCACGTTTCAGAAATCCTTTCGCTGCGGGTGTGTCAGAGCAAGGAGCAAAACTAGCCAGCGGCCGCTGGTGAGAGACGGCCACATGCCAGCCCCGGGCGCGGGCCACCGGTCATCTCCTGGGCTATCACTCCTTGTGGAGCTCGGGGACACAGCAGGGGCTGGGCTGGGGCCCCGGCCGCCCGGCTGAGTGAGGTGACCTCTGGCTGGTGTTGTTCGCAAACCGGGACCGTGGTGGGTCCGCCCACCCTCGTGTGTGGGGATCGGCCTCACGAGGTAGCTCGCACAGTGTGCTGGGCTCCCCACGTGATGGCCAGCGAGACGGCCAGCGAGACAGCCAGCATGACGGACAGCGTGACGGCCAGTGCCTCCTCCGCCCCGCAGGCCCTGCCCTTGCCCGGAGGCAGCAGGTCTCAGCCACCGTCTTTTGCGACCAGGCCGCCCTTGTCCGTTCACTCCCTTTCGTGGGTGAGCCCGTGTCGGGCCACACTCCTGACCCCGTCACTCCAGCCTCTCAGAAATGGAGACCGTCCTCCGCATGGGCCCACAGCCATGGGGACGAGAGGCAGCAGGCCCACCGGCTGGCGCTCTGCATTCTGCCTGCAGTCTGATCACCCTCAGCTGGTCCGGAGCCACGGCTCAGCTGGTTGGCTCCTCCCACAGAGTCAAGTCCCCATGGATCGGCCGGGTGTTCCCTGTCCCCCAGCTGTGTCCCAGGCCACCACGTCCTGAAGCCCTCACCGCAGCTGCGTGAGGGGCAGGGTTATCCCCGTGAGCACGGCGTTATGCATTTAAACATTTATTTTTAGGCGGAAGAATCTGGCATATTCTAGATAGCAGAGTCAGAAATAGAATAAAGCATTCAGACCGAGCCTGCCTCCACGTGGCGGACTCGGGGTCTTAGTAGTGGTTCCGAGAAGTAAACGCCGGCCAGCAGCCACCGCCACCCACAAAGCGCTGTGACTCAGTGGGGTCGGACGTGGACGTCCACGTCAGTGGCAGGAAGTCACCGTGTAAGTGCAGTTACAGCTTTTAAGTGTCATCCCAGGACAGAGACACCGTTAACCAGCCACAGTCGCCGAGCCCTGTGCTCAGGTCTGAGGAGGGTCATGGGGACGCGTGACGCCAGCGGAGCTCAGCCGCCCGCCTGTGGGCGTCTCCCTTCGAACGACCCCTTCCTGTCGTCGGTGGTGGCCGTGACATTGGTGAAAGGGACAGCGTCATAGACATCGCTCCAGCTTGGCTGCCAGACACACGAGAACGCAAGAGGCCACCTTCTGGAGAGTTCTAGGCAGTTCCAGAATCTAATCCAGAAATGGGGTGGACAGGGTTGGGGAGGCCGTTTCCTCAAACAAGACGGAAAAGGCGGGGAAGGGCGTTATCCGTGGGCATCGTTCAGACTTTATCCGAGGCTTTGGCTTAGTTCAGGTTCTGGGTTAGATGTTGAAGATATTTCTTGTTTGTCTTCATTTTTTTTTTAAATAAATTAACAGTCTATTTTTGCTTACATACAAGTTTGCATTTAGTTCCCAATTTAATACAAATCGCGGTTAATTCTACAAAGGAAGGACTACAATTTAATGATTAGAAGCCACACGTCTCTCATCCTGTCCTTTTGTACAAAAAAAAGTTATTCAAAGTCTCACGTCATCTACTAAAATCACTTTGCGTTACCCTAAAAACGAGAGGGAAGGCCGTTCCGCGCCGACGTGTGTGATCCCCGTGATCACCGCCAGGAGCAAGGAGCCCATGGGAACCCTTCGCACGCTGCCTGTTGTCAAGAAATAAGGGAAATAAAAGTATACACACTTTCGCTTTCTTTTGCAAAAACAACAACAACAACAACAAAAAATTAACAGGAAGGCCGAAGGTGTGCGGGAATGAGGCGGATGACATAAAAGCAGAAGTGAGGCCTTTGACGGGGCCTCGTTGTGTGGCATCGATTTTGAACCACAAGATGCTTTACATATTTAGACAACAAACCGGTATCAGAAATGAAGGCAGGAAGTCGAAGCTGAACACACAGAAACGCATAGACTGAACCGTATGGAGCCGATGACACAACCACCCCGGACGCTCTATGCTGATCCTTTCTGACTGTGAATCTTTAGTGGAACGAGGTCTAAGAACAGAAGCAATGGCAAAGAACTCGCCCTGGTTCCGCTGCGGCTGATACGGCGTCGGCGTGCGGTTCTGCTTTCGTGGGGCTGCAGGACGGAGGAGAGTAAAACACATTGCTGTCGGGCGCGGAAGCCGTGGCCGCCGGCACCGTGGACCCCGCCTCTGTGTCTGTCCCTCCGTCTGTCTCTCTGCCCCCTCCCTGAGCCCCTCTCTGTACAGGAAAGCAGTGACGCTCCCCCGATGGTCACAGCACCCCTAATTTCCCACGCAGATCTTTGAAGAAAAGCCTTGTTCCAGCCACTGTTCTGGGGGAGCCTGGGGCGCCTTGTGCCAGAAGGCAGCAACGCATTCAAGGACCTACGGGACGTGGTCAGAAACGTGGTTGGGAGGGCCTCCTGCTGACGAGAAAACCGTGGTGACAGGTTGCCACGTGTCAGCTCGCAGTGTACCTCAGGTGGGCAAGTAAGCGAGAAAGAGGAAATGTCGGCTGAAAAATTCAGAAGAAGTAACACGTTTTAAAAACCTCTACTGGCAACCTTGACCTAGGCAGGAATCGTGATTTGGATGCTAGGCCACCGGGTCCAGGGCGGTTGGGGAATTAGGCGTTGACACAGTCTCGATGCCACCCCACGGGCTCCCCACTGCTTCCAGGCGCATAAACACACCTTCACGGCGGAGCAGCGTCGCCAGGCCCTTAACGCAGAGCTCACGGGACCCCTGTAGGAGGCCACAGCCCGACGTCCCCTGCCCTCGCACGTGACGCCATGGCGAGCGACCGCCGCTCCTTGGCGCACTCTCGCCCCGGCAGACTTTCCGTCATCGGATCTCCTTTAAACTTGAACTCTCTCCTCGTTTCGCTTTGTCGTTCATGGCGTTGGCTTTAAACACAGCTCTGTGATGATACGATTTACCTACCTCCCAAATTCACTCATCTGCACTGTATAATTCAGTGTGTGTTCGCATATTCAGAGTTGTACAACCATTAGCACAATCAAATTTAGATCATTTCTATCACCCGGAAAGAAGCCCGGGTGTTAGCGGTCACTCCCCTTTTACCGGCAGCCCCGCCGGCCAGCACAGCCCGCGAAACTGCCCCTCGATGGGTTGTTAGGTACTGTTTTCTCCACTGCGATCAGGGTATGGCGCTCACGTGCAAGAACGTCCTTATTCTTAGGAGTTGTTGGCTGAAGTGTGTTTAGGGTGAAGTCGAGTTTTCTCAGCGACTTGCTTTCACATGAGTAAGAAACAGTGTGCGTGTACGTGCACTCACGCTCACGCGAGTGTGCTCGGAGAAGGCGAATCTCGGCGTCTCGCTGGGTGGCATACGGGTGGGTGTTCATCGTCCTAATCTGTAAACACTTTTGCAGGTTTGAAATTTCAGTGTTCAGGTTTCAAACATCATATCAGTGTTTCTATCCAATGCGGCCGGTCAGGATCGTACCCACTGTGTGCCTGTCACGGGACCCAGGTGTGCCGTGGGGACCACAGCCCAGTGATGGCCAGGCCACGGCAACTTCACGAAGCCCAGAGAATTCCGTTAGAGAGGGGCCCCCTGCTTCCAGAGAGCCCAGTGCGGACATATCCAAGTCTTGATCAGTGCTGTTAAACATCATTTCTAAGTAAATCTGAACTGTTTAAAGCCAGGAATAGCTTCTCCTGGCTTTAAACAGTTCAGATTTACTTAGGTCATTCATGGAGGCTCAGGCTTGAGTGGCTGAGGTTGGCATGCCCTCGAGTGGTAGCCAGGGGCATCCTGAAGCGAGGGAAGAGAATCCTCTAGACCGGCCCTTTGTGGGGGTGACACCGGATGCGAACACTGGACCTTCGCCCCTGGAGTGTTACGGGGTAATAAGCTGCTGGTGTATGTTGATTTTTCAGCCTGCAGAGCGCTGCGTAGGACACCGGGCAGCAGGGCGCCTGGCGTGCATGCGGCTGCTCTCGGCTTCCTTGCCTGAGCGCGTCGACGGGTCCTAACACGCAGGGGTGACGTAGGTGGTCTGCACCGGGGGACTTTTAGCGGTCACCGCTCACGGTGGTAATAATCACTTAACATTTAAAAAGCATATTATAACCTCTTATCGAATAGGACTATCAGCAGGTAGATTTAATAGCTCCGTAAAAATTGTCTTTATCACAAGCAGGACCTGCCAGTGAACAGTTACTTTTAAAGGTCGTTTAAAGCAGGGAATCGTAAAACGTGGCCTGTGCGTGCCTTATTTATTTCATCTGCAGTCAACGTGCAGGGGGCGGGTCCTGGCCAGTTCTCCAGTGGAGCCCGGCGTCCCCTGTGCGTGTGGGCTGAGCCGCAGGTCCGTGTGCCACGGCGCCCACGCGGCCCACGGCACCCACAGGGCCCCCGGCGCCCACGCGGCCCGTCTGCGCTCACGGACCGTGCT
>NW_006436282.1:30683305-30706215 GCF_000325575.1 Pteropus alecto
CCGTTCCCAACAGCTTCGCTTCCCGGGAGGCGCAGGGACGTGGCGAGGACCCCGGCACACGGGCCCAGCGCCACGGCCCCCGGCCCCCCTGCTCCTGCTTGTCCTTTACGGTTTCTTGCCCTTGGAGGCTATTTGAAGAATGAAGTTAACAACCTTAACCAGATTTGTCCTCAGCGTTTTACAGACTTTTCATGGAAGCATCAACTCTTATTGTCAAACTTAAATTTCACCCGTTTACACAGTATTTAATTAAATTAGGTGATTTTGGTAACGCAGACACCTGGCAGCGATGCACGTGTAGGCAGAAACCGCTTTGCTTTGGTCATCGTAAAAGCCACTTGGTCGGGGGGTTCTCGTCGTGTGTCCTGTCGCCTGCTGACCACCATGTTCCTTTTAGTGCTGGGCGGACACTGCCTGTCCGTGTGCTGGTCGGAGAGGGGACGGTGCCCCCTGTGAGACTGTCCCTGTCGGCGAAGGCCATGTCCACGGCATTTTCTTTTATTTTACTTAATTTCATTTAATACTTATTTTTTATTATTCGAGGTAGAATGGCCCTGTCACCTTGTATTTCTGTTGGGTGTAGATACGATTGGATGCTTGTCTACATTGCGAGACGGTCACCGCACGGCGTTAGCACTCGTCGCGTGCTGACAGACGTTCTTCTGTTCTAGAGTGAGAACGTCTCAGAGCTCTCAGCAGCGACGCTGTGCCCAGTTGGTGGGTTCGTGTCCATCTCCAGGTGTCACGGACGAAGCTTTCACAGAGCCGGCTCATGGGCGCGGGCTCCAGCGGGACCCCTGCCTGACGTTTAGGTCAGCTGACGCTGCAGGTAGCAGGACTGCCATTGTCAACAGTCCAGAGAATGACCAGGCCGAGGACGTGACACTGGAGAGACAGGCGACAGCTCCTCCGGAGGAGCGAAAGCAAAGGGTGGTCACGTGGCGGCAGAGGAGGTGGCGATGAGTTAGAGGAAGTCACCAGCGACGACCTTAGGGAACTTTCGCGGAGCGACATCGGAATCGTTGATGGTGTACAGACAGGTGATCCGCCGCCGAAGGATTTAGGCGACGGGTCACCTGTGTCTGTACATCATAAACATTCGTTTCAGGATCCCTGCTCACGAAGCAAGACTTCCTGTGCAGAACAGACTCACGCCCCGCTTTCTCGGGCATGCGTTCTGTGGGGAGGGGGCTTCTGGGGACGCCGCGTGCCCAGGCTGCAGCCATCGCTTGGGTCCTGAGTCTGTTTTCACCTCATTCCCTCCCCTAAAAAAGTTCCGTTTTCTGAGACACTGTTAATCCCTGCCTTGGGGTTGCACGTCCCACACCTCCTCTTGGAGGCTGTTTCTGTCATAGGAGCCCCCACAGAGCTCCCCCACCCCACACACACCTGTCAGAAGTAGCCTGACCCTGCCACGGTCCTTCTCCGGATTCGATATGACCTGTCGGTGAGAGATAAGAGAGAAACAAATTGGTTGGAAAGTTCCCTCATTTAAATTTGCTGGAGAGGTATAGAAGCACGCTTGGCTACAAGTATCCGCTTTAAAGAAGGATGCGTTCATTGAGTCTTAATCAACCCCGGTCATTCCAGTGTACCTTGCAAACCTCAGGCCATCGGGGTCTTAGCTGCACTGAGCTTGGAAAAGTGAATTATTTTCAAGGACATAAAGGTCTTAAAATTTATCTCATTCAATTTGTGATACTTCTACAGCTGTAGAGATGAATTGAATAATTTTCTCTTTAAAATCTAGCCTAATCGCTAGGCGACATTTTTGTGTCTCTTGGCCATTATGCTGTATAAGGTTTCTTTTATTTTTATTAAAAAAGATTCTTTTTTTTTGCAATTAAAAATATTTTTTAAATTCTTTTAAATTTAAACTCATATTTTGAGATTTATAGAGACTGGGTAAGCCAAGGGGTATTAACACAAATATAAACTGCAGTAAAGATATTTAGATATTTTGTGTCTTTAGAAAATAATCTCCAAAGAAATGTCTGTTCCCTGTTTGCAAACGGAGAACAACGTGTCACGTGTGCATTGTGCACTTTCACAATACCTCGTGCCAGCCTCCGTGGTCCTGGGCACGAGGTCCTGGGCCCTCAGGGCAAGTTTCACGGTGTGAGCTCCACGATGGTCCCAAAGCCGCCTTCTCTATTTTGGGAGCATACCTCTTGTTAATTTGTTCACCGATGTAGTCATTGATGTCTCAGGTGATTTTAAAACAGTCTTCGGCATGAGTCAGCCCGTCCGTCCTTACCAAACGGTGGAGGACGCCGGCTGGGAAGGCGTCCGTCTGTGAGGGACAGGAGCAGCTATCACGATATCGTAGGATGACAGCCCCAAGCACTGACTCTCCTCCTTAGTCAACACTCGCAGGCTTCACCAGTCAGCATTTTAACGCATTTATTAGGGTGCTGTAGAAGTTATGTGGCCGTACTCCAGCGCCACACCCCGGGCCAGGCTGGGGCTTACGGGGTTCCTGCTCTCTCCTGCTCCTCCTGAGGCTGACAGCTGGGCAGCTGGGCCAGGGCTGTGTGCCCGGGCAAGGGTCACTCCTGGAGCTCTGGGGAGTGACCCACGGAGCGGGTGGAAGGAGAGGGCTGGCAGGAAGCTCGGAGACAGACAGAAATTCTGGCGGGAGGGGAGCCATTTGGTGCATGTGTCCTATTGACAAGGAGTGGCATTTATAATGGGTGCCTGGGACACCTCGGGGCTGGCTGCCAGGGACAAAGAGGAGGGTGGCTCTGCTGGTTCCCAACCTCCGGAGACACGTGCTGCGGCCATTTGTCTCCCTGGCTCAAGCATCCAGTGACATACCCCTGTTAATTTGTTCTTTTTACTTCGAGGGGGAAATTTAGATGCTTAACTTGCTTTTCTGCATTAAGACTAGGATATTTAATATATATATATTTTTTTAGTTTTAAATTCATGGCCTGATTTAAAAAGTGAGATATGTTCTAAATGTTACTAGATATTTTTAGTCTTTTCTGCTTAAAAATAAATAACACATACATGCCACATGGTGTAATTCATAGATGTCTTATTTTGCATTTGTAGATCTTAATTGAAAATTAAGTCTTTGGATGACATGTCGCTTATGCTATAATAATTCCCTTACAAAATCATAAGTTACTCGGCAGGCAGGGTTAGTCTCTGATGTAGCTGTTTTCATAACTTAGCGAGGTCGATAATAATAGCTTAGAAAGACCGGCATCCGAGAAGCGCGTTATGGTTTACAAGGTATGTTTTGTGTATTTCACGTCACCTAATCGCACGCTTCCTTCTACTGCGTGTTGAGTGTCTGTCTTGTTGCCTCTAATAGACTGTTAGCTTCCTGACGCCCGGGACCACAAATTATAGGCTGATTGATATCACAGATTTTGTAGAAAATACCTTGTAAGTTCTACATACCTGGTTATAAAATGTCTGAGTTTGAATCTAGCGTTTTGTATTCTTTCCTTCTGTGGATGTAATTTATTTGATAGGGATTTTTCAAGCTCAGGTTTTCAGCAAGCTCCTGGAGGTGACAGAGGTGACGAAGGTGAGTGAGAAGGTAAAGCTTACACTCCAGGGAGGGGACAGATCAGCCCAAACAGCTGTGGAGAGGCAGAGAAAGTGTCGAGCACCCCAAAATTAGAACCATAATTTAGAGGCTGCAGAAATGAGGTCTGAGTTCGGCAGGGGTGTGGGGTGAGGCAGAGCGTGAGCAGGGGAAGGGGGTGTCCTTGGCTGGGCAGGGTCAGCTTGGACCCTGGGCAGTGAGCGCCCGGGGCTCCCTGAGGAAGTGTCCCCTCGGGACTGGCAAGCGGTGTGGGAAGGGGGGAAGGGGACCCCTCTGGTGAGCAGGGGCAGAGGCTCCAAGGGTGGGAGACGAGGAGGTGTGTCCAGGCCCAAGGACACGCCTCTTCAGGGTGGGGCACAGATGCGCCTCATGACCTCCCAGGGGACGCTGAGGACAGAGGACAGGTGAAGTGACAGCTCCAGATACAGTGACTCCAGATACAGTGACTCGACTTAAAGGAACTGGCCTGGGAGGTGGCGCTGTGGGCTGGGCCAGGCCATCGTCCACAATTCTGCACGGCCTGGGTGAATGAGCAGCTCCTGTCCGGCCCACTGCGGACACGTGGGCACATGTGGCATCTACCCCGGAAGCTGTCCCATGAGGTCAGGCGGGTTCGTCCCTCTGTCCCACCAACGTTGAGAGGCAGCAGAGAGACAGGGCGCCAGGTCTGGAGCCCGCTGCTCTGGTCTTGCCCCCCGACCCCTCACTGGCTCGGTGGCCCACGTGAGTCACAGGGCCGGGGCGCAGGTTTGGGGCTCAGGGTTGGGATGTGTCCTCTCCTCAGCTTGTGCTTGGAGGGGGGCTGCTCTTAGATCAGGCTGCGGGGGTGTCAGCTCTGTGCACACGTGGCCTGAAATCCGATCACCAGCATCTACAAAACCCACTGACTGGTCCTTGGACGGGTCCTCGTCCTGCTCAAAGCCCAGGTGGACATTTTTGTTTGCTTGTGGATCTTGGGGACGCTGAGATCGTAAAATTAAACAGCATCAAGCTGGCAAGCCCGGGACACCATCCGGTCCTTTCGTGGGTGGGGAATTGGAGGTGCAGAGGGGTTAGTCGGTGAACGCAGCTGCTCAGTGCACTGATACTCTGAAACTTCTGGCACCTTCTTTACATTATTTAACGTGGAGGAGAAGCCGACCAGGGCAGCCTGCCACGTCCAGGTGAGGGGCTGGACCTCGTGGGGACCTGCAGAATGAGGACTGCGAGGCTTCAAAGTCCTGCGCTGTCTTTCTACAAATGCAGAAGCGGTGTGGCCGGCCGCGGGGCCGCCTGCGCCTGCCCCCTCCACCCCGTCCCCACGCCGCAGCAGGCCCGGCGTCCAGGCTTCCGGCGCACGACCCTCCCAGCCCCTCGCCGTTTTAATGCAGCGGTTCTGTTCATTACGTCCTGACGAGCAGCGGGCGCGACCGCCCTGCACCGCGCGTGGGGACGCCGGGGGCCGCAGGCGGAACTTTGCATGTGATGCTCTTGCTTTCGCTGCGGAATAAAGCTGCGAATCCACGGCGACATCACGTACCGCGCTCGAGCCTGGACGCGTGACCCGTCATCGTCCCCGAGAGACGCGAGACGCAGAAGCCTTGCTCTGCCAGGGCCTTCGTGTGCTCACGTGGCCGCTCGGCCTCGGGACCGGTCAGGCGTTCATTGGGGACTTCTCCGTGCCGAGGGCACTGCCGGGACGCGGGCCGAGGACAGGGCCTCTCCCCTCGTGAGCCGGGGCCGCGGGCTCTGGGACCCGGCAGCACTGGGCTGGCGTTCAGCAGCCCGCTCTCTGAAGACACGGTAGTTTATTATAAACTTTACTCACGTGACGCGTAGAGCATGATTCGAGATACTAATAAAATGCCCAACGCTCTCTCATGGAAGGTGCACACAGCCACCAGGTCGCAGGTGCTCGTGGGTCCCTCGGCCGTAGGCTGCAGTGGCCGCGCCGATGGGGACCGTGGTTCTGAATGAGGGTCGAAGGGCGTTTTCCTCCGCAAGGGGACAGGGAAACGGGCTGTGGCACTGCACGCATGCCTCAGCGCCGCCGGCTCCCCGCAGGCCCGGAGCGAGCGCGAGACCGTGGCCTTGACCTGTTGAGCCAGCCCCATCCCCGTGTGGAGCCACAGGCCCCGCACCCCCTTGAGGTCAGCGTGTGTTCTGAAGGTCGTCTCTGTCGCTTCCCTAAGTGTAGACCTGCCGTGGGCAAACTGGCCGGCAGCCAGCAAGCGCAAGATGCTTTCATATTTTAAACGTCTTTTTTTTTTTTTAATCAAAAGGAGAGTAATATTTTATAAGGTATGAAAATTATAGGAAACTCAAAGTTCAGTGCCCATAAATGAAATTTCATTAGAACTCCCGTTCACATTCGTTCACGTGCGTATTATTCTCAGGGTACAGTGGCCAAGTTGAGTGATTGCAAGAAGCTGAATGGCCCACAGAACCTAAAGTATTTACTGTCTGGCTGTCTATGGAAAATGTTTGCTGGTCCTGGATCTCGACAATCAACAAGCCGCGAGGAGCGTGTGCCCCGGTTCTCAGCGTTTGCCCATTTCCACGCCGGAAGCCACCGAGACGGGGCCGGACGCAGAGCTGGCAGGAGCTCGGCCTGCACCTGGCATCTCTGCCCCGCAGGAGCCGCAGCCGCACGTGCCCCAAGGGCCCGGGCAGCAGTGAAGTCAGCAGAAAGTGGGAAGGGCCGAGGGTTTCTGACCTCAAGTCAATAGGATGGAACTTGTAATAATGGGCGTGTCCCTAACATTCCTGAAGGTACCATTTGGGGACAGCACAGGCACCTCTGGGTGGGGGCACCCCAGAGAGGCTGCTGGGAGGTGTGATTGCCTCCCCCGGGGGTCCTGCATGGAAGGAGGATTTCCTGAGCTCGGTCTCTAGGGACAAGGCAGAGATGTGGCAACGGGGGGTCAGAATTCTCTGCAGAGGAGAAGGCAGATATCAGGGTGGTGAGTGACAGTGCCATCACCTCAGGGGCCGGGGTGCTGTTGGGTACACCCCGAACGGGAGCCTTGACTGGAAAACAGAGAAAGACTGGCTGATGTGTATTCAAAACCAACGTGTTTTCCCTTTGCTTTAACTTAAGACGCAGCCTTCCACTTCGTGACGAGACACCATCCAATGCGAGTGGAGTGGGGGGGGGGTGTCACCGTCTCTTCTCTGGGTCCCAGCGATGCCTCCGGTGACAGGGCCGTGGCTGACGGCTTCTCATCGGCTGCTGTGTCTGCTGATGCTCACATCCACGCTCACGAGTTACAGGAGCAGCAGAACGTGTCCCCAGGGTGGGGAGGGGAGCTGGGCCGGTGCCGTGTCCTGTCGGGGCTGGGGGCCTAGAATCCTTCCCATGCAGCGGGCAGCGGTCTGCTGTGGGCGCCGCTCAGAAACCGTGCTGCAGGGAGAATGAGGGCCCTGGCCCCTCTTGTTGGGGTGCTGCTCCTCGTAAGTCGCACTTGCCGGTGGGCCGCAGAGAGAACCAGGCAGGGCAGGGCCTCACCCTCGCTCACGGGCCTCGGGTTGGGGGAGGCGGGAGGAGATGGGACCCTGGGGACGGCCAGCTGTCCCTGCGGCATAGAGAGGCACCCTCCCCATCCCTAACTTGCCAGCTGGGAAAGTTAGTCACCCAGCGTCCACACTCTAAGACACGTCGATCGCAGGAGGTGAACAGACCCGCGGCAGTGAAGCCCAGCCAATACCGTGAGGGCCTCCCTGTGGACAGGGGGATTCTCCCAGCCAGCCGGTCACGGCCGTGTGGCTCTGTCCCCAGTGAAGTCTGGGAAAGGCCTAGCAAAGGGCCGGGATTCTGCCGCCGGCCACTGTCAGCTCCTGGCGTGGCAGCCGGCCCAGCCTCCTGAGTCAGATCCACCCCGGTGGTGTTTCCTTCCCCTGCCCCTTCCCCTTCCCACGTGGCTCCTAAGGGGGCTGCTGTGTGTGGGGGGTGTGGGCACTAGCCCTGGCAGGCCGAGGATGTCAACAAAGCCGCCTGTGACATCAGCCATCGCGTCCTGGGCTGCATGTCCCTGTCCTGACAGACGGCCCACAGCTCTCCAGCAGAAGACGGACCCCAGAGCCCCAAGGACTTAGACCCTCCTTGGGACCTCGCTGCTTCCCAAACGCCATGTAAATATCGCCGCCTTGTGTCGCCCTCGTCCCCGTTGCTCGTGAGAGTCCCAGTGGTGCCTTTTGTTTTCGGTCCTGACCTGTTCCTGCGAAAGCGCTGGCTCTTACAACACGCCGTGTGCGGCGTTCAGGGATGCTGTTCGAGGTATCCCGGAGTAGAGAGACTGTGACGGTCACGATATGTTTCAGCAGTACACATCGAGATGTCAAAAGCTAGTGACCAAACTGCGCAGACGTGTGGCATAATTTACTGTAGCCTCTGCTATTTCATAAGTTAGAAAATAATCGACTTGGAGGAAGCAAATGGCAAGGGACAGTGGCCGTTGGAAAGAACCCACAAGGACGGGGTGAGCCCCTGCCATGGCCGCCACGCACAGGCCGGGGGCGAGGTGGACACCGGGCGCGGCCTGGAGCCTGGGCATGCAGGACAAAATGAGGTGCATGCCGGCCCAGCAGTGGGGGACACAGCCACCCTGCGTCTTGCAGTGACCGTAGGTGGGGAGGGCGTGTAGTGAGGCTCGGCTGCCCACAGGGCTGGGGCCAGGCAGAGGCAGTGGGCTGCTGTCACCTTCTCTGCAGACGCGTCTTGCTGCGCGCGTCATCCACGCACCAGATGCCTCGGTCACCTCCCTTTACGCTCCGCCCCTCACCTGTGCGAGGTGCTTCTGTTCCCCGGTACAGGTGGGGGCCTGAGCTGCAGAGGCACAGCTGGCAAGGAGCCGGCGCTGGCCCACCGGCCCCCACCTGAGCGCCCGCCTCTTTTTGATGGCGTGGCTGAGTTCGGCCTTTGTAAGGGGCTCTGAGCCCCCTCTGCCACGCGGCCCCTCAGCACCCAGGGTGAGTGGACAGCCATGCGGACAGCCATGCCGGGTCGGAGCTGCGTCCCGCAGGCCCTGACGCCCTCCGCAGCGAGAACTGCTTTTCTCTTCCTCGCTCCCTTCTGTCCCGTCTGCTGTGCTGTGGTGTCTCCCGTCCGAATCCCTGCTATGGTTTAAGTGACCTGCAGGCAGGAGCCGGTCCCTTGTTTTCGGATGGCCCACCGCTGCGGCCTCCGAGCCCGCCGCACGGTCGGTCGTGTGGGTGGCCAGCCCGCTGGCCGCTGCTGTACGGGGCCTGGGGCCTGGGCGTATTTGAACCTCAGTGTGAGTTTTCTCTTAAGAGACAAACTGAGCGAGGCCCTGCTTACTGGGGCGGGCGGGGGGTGTGGTGTTTGTACACACGCTGGCCTCTGGGGCGCGTGACCCCTGTGCAGGACAGCGACCCACGTGTCTGCTGCGTTTTCCTCGTGATGCTTAGGAATACGTGTCCTCTGGCTCCAGGCTGAGTAGAAGGTAGAAGCCAGGCTGGGTGGGGACACTGGCCGCCGGATCGCTCGGAGCTGGGCACGGCGGAGGTGGCCGGGTGGGGCGGGCAGCCTGCCCCTCAGTGGACCGTCCGGACCACCACGCGTGGGCGCCTGGCTGTCTACGGCCCACTCTGCTTTTGCGTTGTGCTCTCGTGTTCTCTGGAGGATGCCCCTCCCATCCGGGCCCTGCCCCGGGCGGGGCGTTCGCGCTGCCTGGGAGAAGCCACGGTCGTGGGCATGGGCGGCTTTGACAGGTCAGGCCGTCAGGCTCCCGGAAAGCACAGATTTTCAGTAAAATTCCTGGCGCCCACCACAGCTCCTTCATTGGGTCGGGGAGGTGGGTGGGGCTCGGGCAGAGCCCAGGGGGACGCGGGGCTCATCCTGGGATAGCAGAAGGGCACCGCCCTCCTCCCTCCACCCCCTCCGTCTCCACAAGGAAAGGGAGACCCAGGACGCCGCCCACAGGCCCTGCCCCGTGCCGCGGGGGTTGGCACCGTGTCAGGTGACCTGAGACCCCGCGTTGCGAGCTCTCCAGTCACTGTGCTGGTTTTGTGCTCTCGACACCAGCGGGGTTTGGGGAGCGGCCTGGCTTTGCCGGACAGCTCGGCGTCCCTGGGGGACGGCGACAGGCCTGAAGGACCCAGGAGAGGCTGGCGTGGCCCCTTCGGCAGAGCCAGCTCAGGTTTCCCAGACGGGGATTGCTGGGAGGCCCAGGCCCTATTTTGAGAAACAGCTCCCGAGGAGGTCATCAAGTGTCACAGTTTCAGAGGAGAATTAGAGGCACCAGGTGCTTAGCTCTCAGCCCAGGAAGCATCCGCATCGAAACCGGCCGGCCCTTGGCCTCAGCCCACGCCCCGTTTCGAGTCTTCGCCCCTCTCTGCTGTGTTGGGGAGGGGTGCACACACTGCCGAGCAACGTCGCCTCCCATTTCCACGTGCTTCACGTGGCGAACGCTCTGTTCG
Organism: Pteropus alecto; assembly: GCF_000325575.1. NCBI lineage: Eukaryota > Metazoa > Chordata > Mammalia > Chiroptera > Pteropodidae > Pteropus > Pteropus alecto. Next base: position 30,693,285 of record NW_006436282.1, read on the forward strand.
CCGGCAGAGGCAGTAAGCACGCGGTGTAGCTGGTTTCGTAGCAAAGACGCCCAGGCTTGCTCCCAGTGCGACCAGGCAGGGGAAACCCAGCGTTCTGCAGGGGACTTCAGGTGAGGGGCGTCACGTGGGTGTCCCCTCTGCAGCACGATCCGCCGGTCTGTGGCCTCGCGCGAAAGGAGCCGAGTTCATTTTCCTGAGAAGTTCTCAGAGCTCGGTTTTGTTCCAGTCCGTTCCTGGCGGGGTCGAGAGCTGGCCACTCAGGTTTCCCCGCTTCTCAGTCATTCACAGAGGTGCGGCAGCGGAGCGGGCAGGCGGCGGGCGGCGGGATGCATTTCGGGGCGCGGCGGCCCTCGAGCTTCTCGCTCTGCAGTGTTTCTCTCAGGGTTCCCGCTCGGGTTCGTTCTTGTTTCCACTTTGCCGGGAGGAACTGGATCCAGCCCCGCAACTTTCCTTCTCACTAAAGGAGAGAAGGCGGGACCCGCCGCCCGCGCCCTCCCGCCCTCCGGGGCATGGCGTCCCCTCCGCCTGTGGCGGGAGCTTTGTGGGCATTTTCGCCCCTCGCCGGTTCCGTCACTGAGGCGGGAAAAACTAGAGGTTCTCCTGCGGGTCTTTCGAGCGGAAGCCAGTGCCGATTGCCAGCGGACGCTCAGTGAAACGCAGCGGTTTTCTGTCCGTGCAAATACTCAGATGTCTGTTACTCCCTCCCACCGTGACTGAGCCGTAACGAATTTCCCCTGAATTAATGTTTGTGAACTTTCACGCAGCAGTCAGGACTAGTCGATGCTTGCGTTTCGTTTCTCTGACATCTCTCGTGTCCTAGAAGATGCTCTGTTTCCGTGGTGACGTGTTGTGTTAGTTACTCACTTCTGTGATTAACTATTTCTTAATGCCTCGATCAGCGAGCTTCTCTGGTAGGTTCGCGGAACATGGCATGGAATGTGGCTACTCATGGCCAGACGGCCCAGGGGGAAGTTTAATAGACGTTTAGGAGAAAGTGACGTGAACGCTGGCGGTTATTTTTGGGGGGTAAGAACAGCCAGTGCTGCCGAGTCTGAGCTTCGGGAGCGCGGGGGGCCCAGGCCCTCCTTGGCTCGGCTTCCGGTCCTCACGTGTTCCTTCTGGAGCCCAGCCAGGTGGGTCCTGGGCGTTCCTCACCTGCCCCCGACCCCCGGGTCTTCCAGGAACGGGAAGGGAAGCAGCTCAGCCCCGGGCGGCTCCCGCTCGCCTGTCATTATTGTTCATCCTTCTGTCTCTCTCTGTTCCTTGGGGTGGGCGGGGCCTTTCCGTTCTGACCAAGAAGGTGGCGAAGGCGGAGACGCGTGGCCGCAGCGAAGGGGTGGCCTCGGCGGAGGGCAGGGCAGCGCGTCTCTGCCGGCTCTGTCGTCTGGAAGACGCCTCGGGGGCCACAGCCCTTAGTTCTGCCCTCACCAGCGTGGTCTCATGTTTCAGACGTTACCTTGAACCCCACGTCCTGCCCAGCCCCCGCCCCCCACTCGGCCAAGCCCGGCACCTGCTGGGGAGGCGCTGCTCCGTCCACTCTCAGGAGGGGGAGGAGGGGGACGAGGAGGTGACAGCGAGACAGGAGCCCTGGCAAACGCCCCGGCGGACGCCGGCGCCGGAGCGGAGAGCCCTTCGCTGGCTCGTGATGGCCCAGACACCAGCAGGCTCACAGGGGCTCTGGAGGAGACGGGGTGTGCGTGTGGCCATGAGGAGGCTTGGAGAAGGCGGGCATGTTTTGGGGGGCAGGTGGGGAGCAGCACGCTCCTTGCCTCCTCGGGCTGTGCTGGGCTGGCCAGACTCCCTCGTGGCTAAGGGGGTCGACCAGCACTGTGGGGTCTGCTGGCTGGGAGCAGTTAACTCCGGTGACAGAGCAAACCGCAGGGGCCTAAGGGGAAAGGGTGTCATCCTGGCAGCCAGCTCCCTGCGCCCCCAAGCCTGCCGGCCCTCGCCGGGACCCTCAGGCCCCGCGCGCTCGTGGGCATGTCCTTCCCCGTGCTACCTGTTTGGCCTGTCGTCTGTAATGCTGGGACAGTGGTGTTTGGTAGAAACTGAACGTGGCCTTCGAGCCTGAAGAACCACACTGCACAGACTGGCTGCTCACATGGGGGTGGGGGGGCAGGAAGAAAAATAAAACCTCTCCAGGCAGAGACGGCGCCGTGGGGCCTGGGCCACGGCAGGAATGTTTTATACAAAGCACAGATCACGAGGCCGAGGCGAAGGTCCGACTCGCCTCTCAGGGCGCGATTGGACTTTGCCCCTGAGGGAACAGCGGTGGTGGCCACAGTGGACACTCCAAGGCCGGGGGTGCGGGGCACTGTGTAAGGCACGGGTCACTGTCAGCATCCTCTCCAGAGGCCCCTCTGCCCCCTGTGACCCCGTCCTTTACAGGGTTCACTTTCGGGTTGAAAGCCGTGTGACATTAGCAGTAAGCGGAGGGGACTGGGGAGTTCGCCCGCTGGATGTGCCGGCTTCGGGGGACGCAGCAGGGAGCGGGCAGCCCGCACAGGTGGCGCCTTTTCCGATGAGTCACTAGGGCTGGATAGGAGGCCTCTGCGTGTTCTCACGGCCTCGCTTTGGGCGGTCAGTCCAGTGGACCTCAGGGACGGTGTCTTTACTTTGGGGACTGCTCTGGCCGAGCCTGGAGGGGTCAGGGAGCTGCCGCGGGCGGCAGGCACCGCTTGGGGTGTGCGCGAACAGCGCCCAGGGGGCTGGCAATCGGTAAGTGTCTTCTGCTCTGTTGCGCTTCATCGGATAGGACTGTTGGGACCTCAGGGGACCAGCACTGCCTGCTTCGGCGGGGGCGGCGCGGGGGGGAGCCTCCTGCAGGGCTGCGCCCCTCCCGCTCCACCCAGGGCGCGAGGCTGCTCCGCTCCCACGCGGAGGCCCGAGCAGGCCGGCCCACACCACCCGTCGCCCTGCCCGCACGGGCAGCGGGTCCCAGCTGTGGGGCGAGGCGCAAGCTCCTCTCCGGGTCCTGCCTGAGTGTGGAGACCCAGCGTCCGCACAGACAGCGAGTCTAGAGAGAGGGCCACACGCGTCTCTGTGACGACGACTGAGGAGCTGCCCGGAAAGCCAGGGTTTCGTGATCCGTTGCCGAGCGCCCCCCAGCCCCAGGCCGGACCCGTGAAGGTCCGCTGTGCGGCTCCGTGGGTGGTTTCGCATGCGCCTGCTGCATACGTGAGCTGTTGTCGGGCGTCTTGACGACCTGGCTTCTACTCCACCCTCTTGGAGACGGGAGGCCTGTGGTTGTGTGTGTGTGTGTGTGTGCGCCCTCGTGCACGTGTACACGCGTGTGCATGAGCGTGCATGTGTGTGTGTGTTAATCCCAAACGTAAACCTACTAATCGTAGCGGAAGTGGTGGGAGCGGCCGCCTGTCTCTGAGTACGGCCCGACAGTGCTGCACACGAAACTCTCCACACGCCACCTCATTCAGCCCTCGCGGTGACCCCGTCGGTCAGATGCTGCGATCTTGCTGTCTCTGTTCAGCTGCTGGGGAAACCGAGGCCTACGAGCTGCAGTACGTTGCCCAAGTCCCGCCGTGTGCTGGGGGTCACGCAGCTGGGCGGTGCTGTCGCTGGATGTGCACGCACCGCCGTCGGACCCACGCTGTGTAGCCAGGACCGCCGGGGCCCGGCAGCTGTGAAGCGGCGTCCGGGGCAGACCCCCGCGGCGGGGCGGGAGCGGGAGGCAAGCGGCTGCCATGTCCAGGCGCTGGCAGGAGGGCGGCCCCCAGGACCGGGGCAGCTGGCTCACAACTTCTAGACCCTTCCAGGAAGCAGCGTTCCAGCTGCAGCAGCATCTCGGGGGAGAAGGCGCCTCCTTTCTGCTGCAGCGTACACAGGCGCTCGCGGCGGGCGGAGCAGCCGTACGGTGTCTCTGAAATGCCTTTTCAGCCCGTGCTGTCTACCCCGCTGCCTGCCGGCGTAGCCAGCAGGTACGTGGGCACAAAGCACGCGGGGGTTCCGTTCGGCGAGCTGGCATCAGCCTAGCCGTTGACTTCAGTGTCCACTGGTCTTGATCAGGAAGAGAATGTTGGGAACAGGGGACACAGCAGTGTGCCCTTGGACTCTGCCCTGGAGAAGTGGCTGGAGGGGACGTTTTCCCCTTTCGGTCTGCAGGACCCCCGCCCCGGGCCCCTCCAGCCTGATTGTGCTTGGTTCCGATTCAGCGGCCTGCACCGGCCTTGGGGTTCGCAGCCTCAGGGGTGTCGGCCGTGCAGACCCCGCATCGCAGAGCTCAGGGAGCAGGTGTCCAGCATTCATTCCGCTGCCGCACGGGGAAGGGCGCTCAGGATAAAACCCTGCTGGCAGCACACGCGCCAGCGATGAGGGGACTAGCAAGCCTTGCCCTGGAACCGAGACAGTGGACATGTGATGGTTTTAAGCTACAACCATTTGGAGCTAATCGATGACCTCTGAAATGCCAGAAATGTCTTTATGCATTTTTTCCATTTTATAAGCGGTCTCTGCTGGGCACGCCCAGCTTTCGGACCTGGAGGAGCAGAAGGGGGGTGAGCTGCATGCTCAGTGACTCACACCCTCGGGAGCCCCAGGACCTGCCCTGCTTCCTGCGGGGGCTGAGAGGGGTCGCCTGCCTGGTGTGCCAGCTGGGCCACCTGCTCAGGGCCTCAGACTCGTGTGGAACCCTGCCCTGTGACCTGCCTAGGTGCTCCTTGGTCTCAGGTACGCCCCGCGCACAGCACCTGCTCACATTTTCCAGAAGCAGTCACCTGCTTGGCAGTGCAGTACATTCTTAGGACCTGGTGCCGACGACTCGGGTCCGTGGTAACAGCAGAGGAAGCCGGTGGCACTGTGACCGTGTCGCAGAGACGCTGCAGGGTTGAGGGTGAGTGGGGTGTCCTGACAGGCAGCTCTTCTGGGGTTTGGATGTCCGTGGACAGACGCGTGGCGGTGTTGGGTCAGCGGGTCTAGGTGGACACACGCAGCCGGGTTTCGCTGTGAAGGTGTTCAGGGCCTCATCAGATCTTTTTATTTTATTTTCAAAAAGAGTCAGGAAATCCTTTTGTTAGTGTGAAATGTTCCAGTGTTTTCAATGTCAGTTAACTTAAATATGTGCGCGCTCACCCACAGACGCACACGGACACACACGCACACGCGACCCCGTGCTGAGCGCACGGGGAGACCGCCCTGAGTGTCTTGGAGCCCTCCAGTTCGCGCGGGCTGTGGGGCCAGCTCCGCAGGGAGCCGTCGGAGGCTGCAGGCAGAGCAGCCTGACAAGATGGCCAGGCTCCATGCATGGCTGCGGGGCAAAGGCGGGGGGCACGGGAGGCGGGGCTGCGGGGCAAAGGCAGGGGGCACGGTGGGCGGGGGAGGGGAGGGTGGATGGAAACAGTGTCACAGGCTGACTCCGCGGTGGGGACATGGCTTATTGGGAACACTTGGGGGGAGTGGGCACCCCCTCTAGCTGCCCCCTCCTCCGCCTGCCGTAGTGCTGGCTGAGTGAGCACACGCATCAATGGCTGCTTCCTCTTCGACTCTGAGCTCCGAAGCTCCAGCCAGCTTCATTAGTTCCCAGAAATAAGCAGAGAGCCACCTGGAAAACACTCATTTCCTAGAAATGATTAAACATATTTTTTTTTTCCCTGAAAGCACATTGGGGAGGTAGTGCTAATGGCCAGTGGGCTGCTCAGGACGGGGCCTCTGGCCGGGCCCCCAGGCGGGCTGTGAAGGACCCCGCACCTGCTTCTCTCTGTCTCGGCTTCTGCATGTGGAACGTGGCACGTGTTCTTCCTACGAGAGGCTGGTCGGGCCGCGGTCCAGAGTTCAGGGCTCAGCATGAGCCTTGGTGCTCTGTAACTTGGAAGGTTTGCCCGCTCCTTATTGGTTACATTGGGAATGTGACAGTCCCCCCTCGGGTGTCATTGTGGGGAATACGTGAATTATTAACACACAGCCCTGAGACGGGTGTGATATGTGTTGACTACTTCATTTTTATATCTATAAATCAAAAGGACAAAGTATATGATGGATAAGAAGCATAAAAATATAAAACAATTAGGGTACAGGTGTGAGGCTTCTAGCAAGGAGAGGAAGTGGACACTGCGTGTCTGTTGATCAGTGAAGACGCGGTCTGGAGGCCAGTCCTAAGTCCCGTGTTCCCTGGTGGCGTGAGCCGCGGTGGCTTGTGGCCTCCTCTGAACCCCGTTTGTCGTTTCTCCCCGTCTTGTTAAATGGCCTCTTTCATTTTGCAAGTAATACGTATACAGGAGATTATACAGAGAAATTAGAAAATGCACAGAAGTGAAAATAGCTACCCACCAGCTAGAGAGCATCTTTGCTAATTTCTTGCTGCATCTTTCTGGACCGTTTCCTGGTGTATTACTATAACATACACTTCTCTTAACAACAGAGTTTTGCTAAATGATATTTTGAAGCTTGTTTTCTAACAAACCTGTATTGAGTATTTGGGCACATCAAATTATACTTTTTAAGGAATATCTGACCACTTCTGGTATAACATGGTTTTAAAGTACGTGGATTTGGATGTTGTCTCGTATTAGCCTGCAGTTATATTATCTTATGTCCGTTTGCTATTACGAGTGATGTACTTAGCGTCTTTCAAAAAATCCCACAATGCACTCTTGTGGGGTTATTCAGGATAAATTTCTAGGGATGGAATTCCCGTGCGTGGTGCCTCAGGCCGGAGCTCCCCCAACAAGATGGCCCCGCAGGAGATTTCAACTCACTCGGGGCTCGTCGGCCGCTTTCTGGCTCGTCCGACTGGAATGGGGCGGGAGGTGGCAGGGCTTGGGGACACCTGCTTCCCCCCTCTGCTCCGACACCAGTCACCATCTGCCTCCTGGGGCTGCAGGTCTCTCGAGCTGTTTCCTCAGGTGCAAAATATTTCAAGGACCGAAAGAGGCGACTGTCCCAGGCTGCCGCCGGCCTTGGTCCTGGTGTCTCGTCGGCCACAGCTATTCTCAGGGAAGGCCCAGGCCCTGTGTGAGGCCGGTTCTCACGCATCGATAAGTGAATAGCACCTGCGTGTAACACACACGCACACGCACACGCACACACACACGCCCACGAAGTAGGACGCCTGCATAAAGCAAGCCTGGTCCCCTCCCTGCAGAATCCAGAGACGAGACTCTAAGAACGTTCCTCAGAGCGGTGAGTCCCTGGCGGGTGCTTAGAAGCCTCCTGCCGGGTGAGCTGAGAAGGCGAAGCTCTGGCCGAAGTCAGGCGAGGAGCAGGGAGGGGCTGTGCATGTGACGCCAGCACTGGCCTCTCGCCGCCAAATAGCCGCCTACGTCCAAGCGGCCGGTGTCGATGCGCGTTGGACGTTCTGGCTAGTTTATTACGTCTCGATGTCGCCCCCAACACATCTTCGGTGTCACGGATCCTGGGGTTCCAGACGCTCCGCTGGTCAGATCGGGGTGTGCAGACCGGGGTGTGCAGACCGTGGGCCGGCAGGTGACTTGGAGTCCGCGCGGGACCCCGAGAGGGGTGGCCATGCGGAGCCCGCCCGTCCCGCCCGCACCTTGACCCTGGAGGTGAACACGCTTTGAGGCGTCTTCTTCCCAAACGCTTCCTTTCAAAAACGCTTCCTGTTTTCTTCGACTGTCCCTTTTCTGTGAACTGGACTGATTTTGAAAAGGTCGTGCAACTCAGAGGCGTTTCTGGGGAGAGAGAAGCACTCGCGAGAAAGGGTTATGAGGAAGGACGGAAAGGCCGCTGGGGACACGCGGGCGCTTGCGTCCTCGTGCCCGAGTCGGAACGGCCGTGTCACCCCTTCCTCCCTGTCGTCACTCAGGAGGAAGATGAAGGCTCGCGCTCCGCCCCCTCCTGGGAAGCCCGCCACCCCGAACGTGCCCCGTGGAGAGGCCCCTGCCCGCAGCGTGGCCCCCGCCTGCCAGCCGACCGCACGGAGCAGCGCAGTGGACGTCACCGTGGTGCTGCCCAGCGGGCTGGAGACGAGGAGCGTGGTCAACGGCAGGTAAGGCCGGGCCGGGCGCCGCCCTCAGTGTGCACGTCCGAGGACAACCACCCAGGGCCTGGCGTGCCATACCGGGGCCGGGGGTGTCGATCTGGGCCTAGGTGACAGCCTGGCGTGTCACCTAGAACGGCTGTGCTAACCGGCCCCGCCAGCTCACCACGATCATGAATGGAGGGGGCCTGCACAGCGCGCAGCGGCTGGGTGTGGGCTCCGCGGCACGAGGCATAGGCGCGTCGAGCTCCGAGCAGGTGACCAGCCACCAGTCTGTGCCGGCGTCCTCGGAGCTGAAGCCGTGCAGCCAGGGGCTGCCTCCCGAAGTAACCGCTCACACGTCCACTCACAGACTAACCCACAGAGCCGTCCAGACACCTGCGAGTCATTGTCCAAATGCACATTCAAGTCCAGGTTAAGGGTTGAACCAGATCTCTGGAGTTGGAATTTAAGGGAATCAATTTCCAGACCTGCGGCTCCCTCCTGGATCTGAGCCACCTGGGACAGCAGGCCTGAGGCCACTCAGATGCCATGGTGGTGCCGGGCTTGCAACCCGGTGGCCTAGGAGCAGTGGCTCCTATGCTGCGTCCCCAGGCATGGCTCCCAGGGTCTGCGTGAGAGATTTTCCAGTTACGGGCGTTTCTGTGTCCGTTTTACAGAGTGATCCTTGTTCTAAGTCCCCTTCTCCCGTGGCGGTTCTCGAGAGGCATGCGATGCTGTGGATTCAAACCACTTCGGCACATGAAATTTTACTGGCGAAAGTATTATGGTTTACTCATCGTTCTTATATTTTTGAGCCATGTTTCAAACATGTTACCAATTATTGGAGTAAAGGGACCGGAAGGCAACACTGGCAGCTTTCGCGGTCTTTGTGGTTGACGGTCTAAGATGAAGCCGCTTGTTTGACAGTGGATTGGACAGTGTATACACCGTGGGTGGGCACGAGAGGGGAAATGCGAGCCTCAGAGGGACCAGCGTCCCAGCCTGCCTGGGACCCAGGGGCACAGTCTCCACCTCTCAGACTTGGGGTGACGGGGGAGTGATGTGAGGTGCACGGGAGGGCTCCAGGCCACCGCGGATGTGCACTAAAAGGTGACAGACAGCGTGTCACCGTTCCAGCACCGGAAGTGCCTTCTGCGCTAAGGCTTTGCGACGGATGATCGGCCCCTGGGGACCTGCTCCCTGTGCGCGTCACCTCCCCTGTCTTGTCCCCACCCACAGTCTGCTTCCACCAGGCAGACAGACACAAGCACGTTGTCAAAAATGTTTAAATTAATCTTAGGGTGTAAACCACAAAAATTACAGAAGTCGAGACTCCCACATTTCGCGGTGGGTCCAATGTCCTCCCCCACGGGTCCTGGTGAAGACACATGAGCTACCTAATCACTTCCTGGATGGCAGATGGGAGTAGGTACTGCTGGGGAGATGGTTTTCAGACAAGGAAAGCATTATCGATATTCTTTACCTGTAGCAATTTAATGAGAAATAAGGCACTTGGGGATTCTCTCGGGCTTGGGGCTTCGCCTGTGGTTCTCCCGCTTAGTGCAGTGTCCCCAGCAGCTCCCGGCCCTCCCGTGAGTGATGAATGCCGGGTGGTCGGCGGGCAGCTAGTGCCATATGTTCGCAGGCATGCTGCGAGTCCCAGGTCACCAGACACCTGGACAACGTGATTATGACTCAAATCCCGGCCACGCCACCTACTGGTGAAGACATAAACCAAAGGAAAGGACCCATGCTTTCGGTGACAGGTGTACACTGCACACTCCTCTGCAAATTAGGGACAGAAAGGTTGGCTTTAAATAGAAAAACGTTCTGCCAGCCAAATAGGAAAGATGTCAGCGACATTTTCCATTTTCTGGGATAATCTGAATTGTCGTTGTCTCTTCGTAAATAATTCCCCGTGATGGAAGCATCATGAAAATTTTCGATGTTTACAAGTCATTTTCTTAGGTGGTTTTTTTTTGCCTGAAAAAAGAAAGCTATTTCCGTTTTTAAGATACATCATATTCATGATAACTGAAAAATTTAATGTCTCGCGCTCTGAGCACAGCAGGTCCTCAAATAACATGTCATTTCATTATGACGTCGAGATGCTGCAGAAACTTAACTCTTCTTTCTGTCAATTAGCCTGTAGGAAAATCGGTTTCCTCACATGCTGTTTCATTTAAAAGTTGCAGGACCTTTTGATGAAATTAAATGAGGTCTTCCTGTCATGTCATTTGTGACGCTGACCTCAGGGTTCACGTCAGCACACCCGTGGCCGTAACTAGAAGCATGACCGTTGCCCCCGCCGTTCTGATTTCGACGTGCTGCTGGCTCCTTCGGGAGTGTCGTTTCTCAGTGTTCAGACTGCTGAGGCGTTGCCGCGCAGTCACGGACGTGCGGAGTGGACGCGCTGTCTTTCCAAGCACGGCCGGTTTGCTCAGGGGTCCCCTGGTTGCTTTGCGCCGTCCCCACTCAGCGAGACGGCAGGGCGGTGCACTCACCCCTCATAAGCACGGTCTGTTTCCCTTTTCCAGCCATGCGATGATGGACCTCCTGGTTGAACTCTGCCTCCAGAACCACCTGAACCCGTCCCACCATGCCCTTGAGATCCGGTCCGCAGAAACCCAACAGCCTTTGAGTTTTAAGCCAAATACTTTACTCGGGACCCTGAATGCGCACACTGTGTTTCTGAAAGAAAAAGTTCCCGAAGAGAAGGCGAAGCCCAGCCCACTTAAGATGCCTGAGGTGAGTAGGATGAGGACCGTCCGCCAAGGACATGTAGACACCTGTGGCCGAGGGCGCTGGGGAGCTGAGGAGGGGGCTGCCGGAGTCCCCGTGATCTTGCTAACATGCAGACAGCTGCGGTGGATGATTCTGCTTCCATGCCAGGCAGAGTCAGGAACTAAACTGAGTTTATTTTAGAAGGTGGACGTTTCCAGAATTTAGTGTTTGCTCCTCTGGCCGTTTTAGAAGAAGAACCGGTCTAGAGCAGAGCCATCCCTTCGAACTTCCTGCAGGCGACATGGTCTATAATTCTGCAGTTGGCAAGGCAATGGCCACTGGCCTCGTATAGCTGCTGAGCGCGTGAAATGCAGCTAGTGCACGCAACAAAACGAGCTTTTAGTTTAAACTTAAATAAGCACATGTAGTCAGTAGCTACCCTACTGGACTAATTCCGGAGGTTCTAGTTCAGTTCTGGAGGGCTTCCGGCCCTCAGAAGCCAGGCCATAGAGAGATCTGAACATCTTAGAAGGGAAAAGGGATTTTCCTTGTGAAAAACTGATGGCGTAAATATTTACTCATTGAGATTGGAGAACATCTTATCATATACATAGACTTATGTCAGGCTTTTGATTATCGATTAAAATTAACTCCAGCTGTTCATCGTACTTTTAAATAAGGCTTTGCTATGGTTCTTTAGCTCCAATACAAGCAGTGCTATTTTATACATCTGGATTCTTAGAATATATACAAAATTTTCCTGCTTTTAAAAATGGCAATTTGGCTACCAGTCCGTCTCCTGTGAATTTCTAGATTTGGGTGCTTAATAAATTTTATTTGATGCCATCCACACTTTCTGTGACAGAGTGTTCTCTAATTCTTCAAGGAAAATTAATGTTCAAAAAAGAGAAGCCGGGTTTATACCTTGTGACTTCTCTTGCCTTCCTGGCCCCAGCTGCAAACCCCCGGGCCAGGTGAGCCCAGGGCCGTGCACGATTCTAGTTCCAGAAGCAGGGGAAGGGCCCGTGTGGTCCATCTTCCCTCCTGAGACGCATCGAGCCCTGAGGTCAGCCTCAGTGACGCCTCTAGAAAACCCACGTTTGCTGTGTCCCCGCTCCGGGACCTCAGCGCCACGTGGGTGACCCGTCACGGTCAAATAGGAGTTGACTGTAGGAAACTTTGGCAGATCAGACTTTTCTGATAGGTCACTATCTGTAGACTTTGAGAACCAGCTTTCATCAAATTGATTGTCTTTATTTCTGATTATTAAATGTGCGATGTTTAAAAAAAAACAAAATGTTGTTCCAGCTTAAAATTTATATATGTACATGTAGTACATATATATAAATAGGGGTACCCATACATATATACGCACTATATACGTTCATACAGATATTTATATACTCATGTGGTTATTTTGGCTTCTTAAACACAAATTTGATGTCTTGTTTGGTGAGGGTTTTTCTTGACTCTAATTCCCCATAATACTTCCAAACCACTTTCCTTTGAACATATATTTAAGCGCTTCTTGTTCGGGTCTGGTGGGAATCCTCGTAAGACAGTGTCCGTCTTGGTTTTTAAATGGAGCCCTCGCGGATGCCCACGTCTCTGTGTTGTCAGCCGTTTTCTGTTAGTAAGAGAGAGTCTAAGGTAAACTCATTATTCCAGGCATTTATCGTTGGCCGTGCACCCCGCAAGCCCCTGAGCCCTTGCAAGAAAGGTTCAGGCCGCGTAAAATCTTGCCGCCCCTAATTCGCATAGCGAGGGCGCATAGCGAGGGCTCGCTGTGAGCGGCGCACTCACGCGGTTCCTCCCGCCCCGTGTCTTCTCCAGAAGTCCGTGCGTCTGGTGGTGAACTACCTCCGGACACAGAAGGCCGTGGTGCGCGTGAGCCCCGACGTGCCGCTCCAGGCCATCCTGCCGGTCATCTGTGCGAAATGCGACGTCAGCCCGGAGCATGTGGTGCTGCTCAGGGACAACGTGGCCGGGGAGGAGCTGGAGCTGTCCAGGTCCCTGAACGAGCTGGGGATCAAGGAGCTCTACGCGTGGGACAACCGGAGAGGTGAGCACCGCCCCCGGGAGGGAGCAGGAGCGCAGACCCGGAGCTCCTGCCGCTGCGAGCGCCCCTCCACTGTGAGCACCCCCACCGTGAGCGCCCTGCCTCCGTGAGCGCCCCTCTGCCCTGAGCTCCCCACTCCATGAGCACCCCTCCGCCTTTAGCACCCCGCCCCCCCTACTATGGGCGCCCCGCCCCCGTGAGTACCGCTCCGCAGTGAG
>NW_006436282.1:30706503-30716736 GCF_000325575.1 Pteropus alecto
CGCCCCACCCGCGCCTCGCCCCGTCAGCGCCCCGCCCCGTCAGCGCCGCACCGCAGAGCCAGGGCCACTTCGCAGGCAACTTGATCTTGTCCGACCACAGTGGGTGTGCACAGAGAGCAGGTCGGGCCTGCCCTGGTTTCCCGACTGTGGCTCTGCCTCTTCCCCCCCGAGTCCTGAGCTCCCCGCGACCCTTTCCCTGCGAGCGAGCTAAGGGGAGAGGAGGGGGAGGCGAAGCGAGGCGGGGCTTCCACCCAGAACACAAAGGGCACAACCCGGTGGGGTGCGTCATAATCAAAACCAGGGACAAAATACAGTTAGCTGTGCCCTGAAGCTGCCCAAACACCCTTCAGTCCCTCAAGACACCCCTGTGAGGCTTGGCGGCCCTGGAGGCTGGAAACTTCTCACTCTGCAAATTTGGTACCTGGCCTGAGGTCCCAGTAAGAGCCACTGGGGAGCGTGTGGGCCGGAGACCTGTACCCCATGAAAGCAGATTTCCCTGACTGACAGAACAGGCCAACTGCATTTAAACAGCTGTCAGATCGCCCTGCCCCCCGCCCCCCCATGAACACTCTGAGACCTTAGAATCATGAAAGCAGACTTCGTGGACGCCTCTGTCTTAATGAGCCTCCCGTGCTGTCTGTCACCTTTTTATTTCGTATAGACGTATTCGAGTTGTTCGTGTTTTTCTACGTTTTTTTTAAATTGTTACAATAAAAAATCAACTTTTTTATTACCAAATTTATTGTGAAATCGAGGGCAGTGGGCCCGCCCCTCCCCCACCCTCCTCGCGGAGGTTCTGGATCCCGGTGTCACCTGACAGTCAAGGAAGGGTTTTGGCTCAGGTGCGTGTGCGGCACGTAGACTACGTTCCTCCAGACGGAAGTGCTCTGCCCGCCAGAGTGTCCTGTGTTGAGCCGGTATCTTTTTAAACTCAGACAAGACTATTCTCGGCATCTGCTTCACGGGCCTGGACGTCGCGGTGTGTCTGTCTGGTGTATCCACCTGATGCAAATTAGGTGTCCGTGAGTCTTTAAAAGCAGAGCTTTCCTTTGGCAAGACAGAAAAGAAAAACTGCCCCACGCTTAAGTGTGCGAACGAGAAAGGCTGACACAAACGAGCCTTCCGGCTTCATGCCCGTCATCGGGTGTATCTTGAAAAGTAGTCGTAGAACCGTTTCCCTGGGAACAGGCACGTAACGCGGCCTCTCCTCATGGGCATGGAGCCCAGGAGCCTGTGGCGTCTGGAACACAGAGCTGAGGGTCACCGGGGAAAGCTCCCTAGATCCGGCACCCCTGGTCCCCATGTGGGGAGGACACTAATGCAGCCCCCATGGCCGCCAGTCTGAGAAGCACTTCTGCCCAAGCCCCCACACCCCCTTCCACTGCCTTGGGCACCCGCGAGGGACCTTCTCCCTTGGGTCCCCAGCAGCTGCGCCAGCGGCCGGCAGCCCTTTTGTCTGGGCCATGCTGGCTCTGAGGTATTTGATTACCATTCCTGCCAGGCACCTCCATCCCGCCCTGCTGACAGTCAGTGTTTGAGAAGAAAAGAAATGTCCTGGAGGACATGCACGGGGAGCCCTTGCCTTCGTCCCTCTCAGGGTACATCCCCTCTCCAGCCAGCAGGGGCCTGCGAACCGGGGAGGGCCAGGGCACAGGTGTGTCACTGGGCTGAGAGCAGCCTTCCTCCGCAGGGATGCCCGCCCGGGCAGCTTGCAAAAGCAGCAGACTCTGCTGCCACCTGCTTCCACAGTGCGGCTTAGCAGCCGGACGCGTGGCCTGGGAGCTGGAGGCCTGGAGAGCAGGCCTGCTTTGCACTTGGCCTCCTCCTGCACGGACGCAGACCACCCCACCCGCGGCTCACGGAGGGGCTGGGGCCTCGGGCAGGGGCTGACGGCCGATGTCCAGTTGCCCTCACTCTCTCCTTGCCTGCCTTTTCCAGTTCTTCTGACCAAAACTCAGTCCGAGCCATCCCTGGGCTGCCGAGGTACAGTGAGCCGGGAACACCCTCTGCCAGCTGCCCCTCGCATGGCCCCGGGCTGGGACATGCATGGCGTGACTGTGTGCGGGGTGCCGGTGTGGCCGGCGGCACCTCTGGGGGCGTCTTGCCGGCTGAAACGTGGCTGTGGGTTGGTTTCTTGACTCCCTGGTTGGCTGAGAGAGAAAGGTCTGTCGTCGGAGGATGCGCTGTGTGGCTCTGATGGGAAGAGGCAAAGGAGGCTGTGGTGGGAGGCGGGCCCCGTGTGGACGTTGAACGTTGGGGCGGAGCGGGAGGTGCGTGCAGGGGAGGCGCTGTTTCCTTCCTGCCTGAGCGTCCCTGCCCTCGAGGTCCAGCCTGTCGGCCGCAGAGTTTAGGGCAGTGTGGATGGCGACACTAACTTCCGTTGTCATAGACAAGTATGTAAATGATCAGTCCAGATTTTGATTTTATTCTGATACCTGTTTTTCATAACTTACACGTATCCACACACACGTATGATTACGTATATGTGCACACATGTACATAGACAGGCACACACGTGTGTTGGGATTTCAGTGAACCCCTTGGACTATACACACACGCACATATGCCAATAAGTTCATTAAAATCCCGAGGAGCTTTTGTATTTTTCAGAAATTTCTGTTCGCTTGTTAAAATGTTTAACAATAGAGTTATCTCTAGAAAAAATAAAATGAAAGCAGGGCCCCTCACATCGGTCTGGTGCCAGTGTGGGGCATCGTGCCGGACAGTGCTGTGGCCTGGGCCACCGTCCATGCTCCCCGTCGGGGTTTATGTCTCCATCTGGGGACAGTACTGACAAATACCACACCTAGAAGGATTCGCTTTTAAGAAGCACCACGAATGGATACTCGTTCTGAGCAGAAAACTCAGGTATATGAAGTTTTATCAGGTCTGGTTGCTCTGGTTTGGGGATATGGATGGTCTGAGGAGGTGACTCGCAAGTGCCCGTGCGCACGTGGCCTGTGACGGTGACGGGCACTCGGGGACACTGTCGTGCGGGCCTGGATTTCCTCCCGCCTCCTCTTGCTAACTTCGCTCTGGCCACTGACGGTTGTGACTTCCCGTGTTCTCATCTGGAACAGGGAGTGGTTGGGAGTCGCCGGTGTTTAGGGGTTCCTACAGCGCCCCCACCGCACCCCGAGCCCCACAATTCCTATTCGTCGTCTGCAAGTCACTTTAATGCTTCCGAACAGCGTGCGCTTTCCTGTGGGCTAAGCCCCACCTTTCCAGAACTTTTACTGGCCTCGCTCTGAAGACAAATGGGCTGCCCCAGGCCCAGCTCAGCTCGGAGTCCGGGTCCTGCTTCCTGCAGGCAGACGCAGGCTGTGACTGCTGTGCGAGGCGGGCCCTCTCCTCTCTGTGGGTCAGCCCTGGCACGGAGGGTGGTGACCTGCAGTCCTGTGGCAGTGGTGACCAGCCACTGTCTCTATTCAGGGAGAGAAACCAGAGGCTCCATTTTTGTGGCAATTTTCTGACCCCCATCGGCTTGGTGACAGAGCCTGTGTGCCAGCAGCACGTTCTCTCTCGTTCACCTGTTGGTCACTGTAGCATCATGCCTCTACTACGTCACGTCACACATCACTCAGGGTAGACGCACGCTGGGTGTGAATGCGCGTCCGTGCATGCTGGGGCGCATGCACACTGGCGCTCTGCAGTACTGTACCTTCCACCCTTCACAGCCCTGTGCCTGACTGGGGTCTCTGGTGCAGTGAGCCGTGAAACCCCGTGCACACGTGTCCTGGCATGGATGCTCGCCGTGTGCCTGAGGCCACCTGCTCGCTGGTTTGGATGTGTGTGACATGGTGGCCGCTGAGCAGCTCTGCCGGATGCGCCTGCACGTACCCAGGGCGCTGGCCCTCGTGACTAACACGCGAGCCTTGGCCGCTTACGGAACGACGTGGCGGGTGTGCGTGCTTGGCGTCTGTCCTGCTGCGTGGACAGTGTCAGCGTCGAGGCATGTTCCTAACGTGTCTGTTCTCTAACTGGAATGTGACATTCTGGGTCAGCGGCTGAAGAAGGTAACTGGTGGCCCCTGGTTTGGGCTGGCATTGGTTGGCAGCGGTGTGGGGTCGTCCTCCTGTCCTGCACGGACATTGACATTTCCCTCCGCTGGCCGTACCTGTGCCTCGGAAGAGAGCTGCGTGAGTTGATGCAGAGGCCCCGGGCGCGTCAAGGGCCAGTGAGCATGGAGGCCGCGAGGCACGTGGCTCCGGTGGGCAGACGCGGTCAGCAGAGCCATCTCCGCCTGCAGGTCAGGGCGGCGATCGGCGCGGTGGGGCGGTCTGCCCAGCAGGGCCGCGCCTCAGTGTTCGCCACCTCCAGGCCACCCATCTTCAGCAGTGGTCCCCACAGCTTAAGCATCCTGCGGGGGGCTCGTTGAGCACCAGGTGCTGGGTCCACACAGAGTTTCCGACTCGGGGTCTGGCCTGGGCTGCGTTGCCAGTGATTCTGACGCTGCTGGTCCCTCCTCGTCCTGGGAACCCTGGCCTTGGCGGGGCCGTCACCTGCCTGACGGGGGTGGGCTTCAGTGTCCCCAGCTGACACACGAGAGGGCCCTTTTCTTGCCCATTCTAAACCCTTGATGAGGAAAACAGCACGAAAGGGAGGTGGATGGGAGTTTAAAGAAGGGAGAAGCGGTAGGGGAAAGAACGGGCCCCGGAGAATGTGATTTGAAGGGAAGACGTTCTGGCCGAGGCAGAGGAGGGAACATCCGAAAACGCAGGCCTGGGGAGACCGGCCGCGGCGTGTCGCGGGCCACCGCTGCCACCGCTGTCACCGCCGTCCCGTGCTGGGGAACGAGGGGTTCCGCAGCAGGAGAGCTGTCCACTTACTCTATCTAGTGAGTGTTTCTCCCTCACTCGGAACTCTTAAAGCCGATGTCGTGCTCACGCCCCAGCCCCTGGGTCTGTGCTGTCCCTCACGGGTGGCTGTTGGTCACTGGGACTGTGTCCAGTCCAAGCTGAGATGTGTTCTGTGGTGTGCACATTGCAGTTTGAAGCCTTCGTACCAAAATGAATGTAAAATAGCTCAATCATTTCATATCGTTTAATATAAAATAATATCGAATGTCAACTCTAACTGAAAAGTAAAAATTTTCAAAACAAGAAAAAATTGTATAGCAATTACGTAATGGCATGAATAATATTTTAATTTTTTTTTCTTTTATTTTTTATGCCTATAGCACCTGGTCTTCCTAGGTGGTCTCCCATCTGAGTACTAAGCAGGCTCAACCCTGCTTAGCTTCTTCCGAGGCCAGCCATGGGGCTTGTTCAGGGTGGTGTGGCCGTAGACCGTGGACTGTGGCTCCACTGGGGCACAAACCCAGGACCTTCTGCGTGTAAAGCAGACGTGCTCACCGCTGCATAATAGAACCACATCCTCATGATAATATTTTAGATATATCAAATTAAATAAAACATATTAAAATTAATTGTACATGGTTCCTTTTGAGGCAGCTGCTATTTTTCTATAGGACAGCACTCGGAGAAAAATGCCGCCAACCGCCAGAGTGTCAGAACCTATAGCGACTTCAGAAGCAGGGCTGGAGGCTTTGAGACAGCTCACCATGCTTTCAAACAAAGAGTTGATGGGTTTGCTCTCTTACGAGAACTAAAACAAAGTTTTAGAGAATTTGTTGAGATTTTTAAAGTGAAGTGTCGAATGTCTTGTTTCACATGCTGACAAATAATTTAGTACTTTTTTTTCCCCCAGAAACCTTTAGAAAATCATCACTTGGCAACGATGAGACAGATAAAGAGAAGAAAAAATTTCTGGGATTTTTCAAAGTCAATAAAAGAAGCAACAGTAAGGTAATGGACTAAATACACATACGATTCTGTGTTATGTAAAAACGGTTTCTCCAGATGTTTGTCCTCCACCTGTCTGGGGAGTTTCGCAAGCGTATGTAGGGATTTGAATTCCTGCAGGTAAGGGGTGCTTGTCAGCGTGTGCCACACGACTGACTTGTGCTTCTGCACGGGAAGCCTGAAGCAGGTCCCTGAGCCGTGGGGTTTTACTCGCCAGAACGCAGGAGCCCGGAGCCCGCCTCTGCTGGGCGCGTGCAGAGCACACGCCTGGCATGGCCCGCGGAGGCTCAGGAACCTCGGGGCGAGGAGGGGCGAGCGTGTGGGACAGCTCAGCTCGGCCAGTGAGCCGAAGGGTCAGAATGTGGTTATCACATGTAAACAAGTACGTGGAGCCACTTGCTCCGGGCATTGGTGTGGCAGGGTGTCGGCTGCTGAGCGAGTCGTTGCTCCTATTTACACGTCCCTAGGGCCTCCCAAGGTGATTTGGAAATGTGCCTGCGATAAGTTAATATTATAATCTCATTGGTCTTTACTAAATAAAGCTTCAAGTCATCTTTCAGATACTGGGTTAGACAGATAGCCATAGGACAGAGAAGGTAAATAAGGGTCTTTGCAGTCACTTATGACATTCTCAAATCCAGGAACGCTTCTTAGCGACCAGAAGAAAATGCTCGTTATTTCCACTATTTTTGTGTAAAAGGCATATTTTGCTAATACCTACTATTTTCTCTTTACTAATAAACGAGACTGATGAAGAGCCATTCTGGGGACTTTTGGGTCCCAGGGCCACTGGCTCACTTTGCAAGCACCCAGCATCTGCAGTTTTAGAGGCAGCGTGAGGAAGGGTCACATGTGGCACGCACCCCCGTCCCTGTACCGTGGATCCGAGCCCCGCGCACTAGGCTGCACGCATGGTGGTCCCCCCCCGCAGGAGCCTGTGGGGTCACCATTGCGATTCACCCCAGCTCTGCTGAGGCCCCAAAGCACCAGGAAGTGAGGCGACATGCTCAGGTCTGGGGCGAGGCTGTCGGTGTGTGTGACCGCAGAGCCGGACCTTGCCCACGGCCGAGGGGTGGCTCAGAGGGGAGGACAGTGACCGTGCGGGTGGAAGCTGAAGTCTGAAGGGAGCCCGCGGCTGGACCACTGGGGATGGGACGCCCACCGTCTTGAGTTTCCCACAAGCCTCTCTGATGCTTTCGTTATGGTCTCGTGCTTCTCTCTGTCAGTACTGATTGGTCGTGCATTCCCTCATGTTTCCTGGGGGCCTCGGAAAAGCTGTGCCCAGGGCGAGTCTCTCTTTTGAGTCTCCCCCCTCCCCCTACTTCGCTTTCCTCCCCCCTTACAGCTGACAGGAGTCTTTGAAGTTGCAGGATCCGAATACTGTGCTTGAGTTTCCCATCACTCTGCAAATGCTGGGTGTGGGCTCCTGAAACGCTGAGCCGAAGTTGCTGGGAACTGCCTTTGCCGCTGTCCATGGTCCTCAGGAGGCCAGCTCGCTGTCACAGCCCGGTCTGCACACTCCTCACAGCCTGTCAAACTTCTTGTGTCTTCCTCATTTTGAGACATGAAACGGCCAGCAAAGCCAGTCCAAACTCTAGAAATGCTTTTGTTGTAAGCACTGTGTGACCCGCTAAAGTCACGGAGACTGGAACCTGGGGCCTG
Source organism: Pteropus alecto (assembly GCF_000325575.1). NCBI lineage: Eukaryota > Metazoa > Chordata > Mammalia > Chiroptera > Pteropodidae > Pteropus > Pteropus alecto. Next base: position 30,713,970 of record NW_006436282.1, read on the forward strand.
GTTTCCGGTCACGGGGCAGGAGACACTGTGAAAGCATGAAACCGCTGCAGGGCCAGTCGGGCTGGCCCGCGATGCGGAGGGACGTTCCTGCCTGGCCCGCGATGCGGAGGGACGTCCCTGTCTGTCCTGCCCTGTCTCTTCTCCGTCTTGGACTGGCTCGATTTATTCCTTCTTTCTCTCTCATATACCTTATCTTTCATTAGATCTGCCCCGCACATCGATTTTATTTATTTCACTCTTGATGTCCTGCAGTCACATCCTTGTTGGCTTATTTGTTGTAGTTTTGGGGATGAACGTCATTCCTGGTTTCTCTCCATCCGTATTGCTCGGGATGCTGTGCTAAATGCAGCCTCATTTAATCCTTCTAGAAACCTCGTGGGAGAGGTATCATTGCTCCATGTTACAGGTGGAGAAACCAGGCTGCTCCCCTCTGAGCTCACCGGGGTTCGGGTGAACCTCAGAGTCTAACCAGCCTGTCTGCTCAGAGCCCTCCACTTCGGCCTGCATGCTCTGTGCACATAGCTAGACAAGTTGGGTCTCAGTTTCTCTTTGTTAATTAAAGCGGGTTTGGAATAAATAATTTTCTAAGTGATTTCTAAAATCCTCTGGTGGCTGGTAGTCTACAAACATCTCAGAGAACAGGACACTAAGCATAGGGGCTCTCCAGGCACTTAAAGCCAAAGTGTGTCTTAACTACGTCTCTTTAAGAGAAAAATATATGTACACACCTGTGTGTATTTGTGTGTGTTGTGTCTGTGTGTATATATAAAACCTCAACAGAGAATATACTTAAAGGGATATCATTTTGGTGGAAGCGGATGAGGGCAAATATGTTTTATTGTTTTAAAACTCTGGTGTTTTACTGTTTTTAAAAAATGATAATTTTGTATGATTTTGACATTATTTATTCTCCTAACCCAGTAGCTCTTGAAAGTACCTAAGAAGCACCTTAAGACAATGAGATTCTTGGTCACGTCCCTGGAGACGCTCATTGGGGAGGCCAGGTGGCTCCCGAGAGCTGTATTTTCTAGTTAAACGGAGATGATTCTGAGGCCGGTCACCCCACCGTCATGCAGAATATTGTCTTAAACGATGAGGTTCGACATCGTTCTTATCTTTCAGGGACAGGGAGTGAGGTATTTGTGAAGTTTTTCTATGTACACCCAGTCGGTGAGCAGGGCAGTGGTCAACTGAATTCAAAACTTACAAACCCTCAGAACCTAGCTAATCGCTTGGTTTTCTGAGCTAAGTCCGTCAGCTCCGGCTCCTGCTGCTTTAAGATCACCTGTTTTCTAAGCGAAAGAGATGCTGGCGAGAAGATAAAAGAACTCTCGCCCCATGAGCGCGGGTTTAAAGCGCTTTCAGCCCAGCGAGTTTCCAAGATCCCAAGCTGAGCACGTGGCCGCGATCACAGTTCAGTAAGGCAGTGCTGCCCGGATGGCGTTTTTTGCCTGTGCAAGTGCACGGGACGACTTTTTCGTTGGCACTTACTCTCACCTGGAGGTGACATAGGGCGTGTGCGTCTGTTCCAGGTGGAGCTCGGGCTGCAGGCGGTGGATGGCAGCGAGGACGCCTCGGAGTCGGCACCGGGCAGTGGCTCCAACGTAAGTACCGACGTGGGCAGGCGCCCCCGGCTAACGGGCAGAACTTCTCGCTGCTTCGCACAGCTCCGGAGGATGTAATTATTGCTTAGCTGAGCTGGTTTTGTTGTTGTTGTTTAATGCACATGGTCAAAATAATTAAATCTTCCCTGCAAAGCTTGATTAATTTCATGTAAACTAAAGTTCGCTTTATTCCAAAATATAGGTCACTTTCCTAATCAAAGGGTCCTTGGATCATTGTAAATATAGTTGCCTCCCAAGCCATTTCGAGCAGCTTCCCTGGAATTTTATGTTTTTCAGGAAACTCTCCCTTCTGTATCTAGGCACAGTGTGCGGGTCCTTCCTGCCACACAGGTGGACGCTGAGACACAGGGAGGGGACGTGGGCGGTCACCTCGGGTGTGATTTGTGGTGGCGGTGGGGGGTGACCCTCAGGTCTCTGTCTCCACCCTCTGCTCCTCCCCTGCCGCATGTAAACAGCCGTGGTGACCGTGCACGCGGATGGGACAGGTGTGCGAGCTAGTTTTTGTTCAGCTCACAGAAATGCCACCTCCACAAAACACCATGTCCCTCTAACAGAGTGGAAAAGGGACCGGACGTCTAGTCCTGGTTCTGCGACTGTGAGATTTCGAGATCGCAAAGTGAACTGTTGGAAGTAACCTTTCCGGCGCCTCTTCCCTTGGTTCAAAAAAAAAAGTCAAATTCTATAAATTTGACTAGTCTAATGTTTGTCAGCATGAGCTTCATCAGCTACCATTGTGTTACTTGTTACTGGGACCCGGTAAAGTTAAAAATCCTTCGATCAGTGATTTAAAATATCACTGCCTTATTTACAAAAACGCCATCACCTGGGATGTTTCTCCATTTGGGGCTGCGGGGGGAGCCAGAGGCTGCCGTGGGGCGTCCGCGGCTCAGGCGTGGAGGCGGCGCCCACTGTGCTGCCGAGCGACTCGGTATCCGGAGCCCGGGTGTCGGGTGCCATGTGGGGGCGGGGCCTGCGCTGGGAGCCCCGAGTTCACGGGGGCGCCCCCCCACCCTTAAAGCGGTAATATTTTTGGAAAGAAATGATTAAAAACTAAGACGTAAAGCGAATCCCAGGGCTGCAGCTGCCCCGGTCCCCGTGCTCGCCAGGGTCCTGTGTGGCTGCCCAGCTGCGCGGTTAGGGGG
>NW_006436282.1:30716747-30735023 GCF_000325575.1 Pteropus alecto
GGCGCCCACTGCGCTGCCGAGCGACCCGGTACCTAGAGCCCGGGTGTCCCGGTGCCATGTGGGGGCGGGGCCCGCACTGAGACCCCCCCAGTTCACGGGGCGCCCCACCCCCACCCTTAAAGCGGTAATATTTTTGGAAAGAAATGATTAAAAACTAAGACGTAAAGCGAATCCCAGAGCTGCAGCTGCCCCGGTCCCCGTGCTCGCCAGGGTCCTGTGTGGCTGCCCAGCTGCGCGGTTAGGGACCGGGTCGCAGGCGGCTGCCCAGCTGCGCGGTTAGGGACCGGGTCCTAGGCGAGAGTTCTAAGAATGGCACACAGATGAGTATGATTGCAACAAAGGGAGGAAGGTAGGTGTAGGACAAAAAGGAATCAGGGAGTTTTTATGAGTTTGAGCACAGAAATGACATAGTCATGCTTACACGGGCTCTGAAGAACCCGCCGGTGAGCGCAGAGTCGGCGCGGCCGCCAGGGGTCAGTGTCTCCACGGACTGACCCAGATGTGTATGTATCCTGAGGGCTGAGCCGCACTTTTGTGATGTAGAACTCATTTTTATTATAAATCCATTTTGATGAGATATTTTCAAAGTATGGCTTGTATCTTTCAAAACTGTTTTATATTCAGAACTATAAAGTCGGTGGCACGTGAAACGCGTCCGAAGTGGGCGCCCACAGCCCAAGCAGCCGCCGCCGCCGCCGCGCAGAGCCGCGCCTTCTCCCTCAGGCCCTGCGCTGCGGGCCCCGCCCTGCTGCCCTGGTCTCCGTCACTTTGTTAAAGGTCGCCGGAGCGTCCGGGAGCGGGGCGGGGCTTGGCTGTCGCTTGTGCAGGGGTGAGCTCAGGGAAGCACCTCTCAAGTCGCAGGGCTCTGCCTGGGTACCCGTTGCTGCCCTTTTCCGGTGTTATAAATGATGTCATGGCCACCTGTGTCCCAAAAGCTCTTCTTCACTTGAGTGGGGATAGGGGGTGGGGAGGGGGTTCCTTATGAAAGGGGCTTACGGAGGCATTAGGGAGTCAAGGTCACACCGGGGAAAGGAAGCAGCTAACATGTCATGGAGAAAAGCGCCCCAGCTTCTCCGCACACCTGTCTGCCCGTTCAAAGTGGCGTTTACGGTGTTCGTGTCCCGCGCTCTGTGGTGCAGTTCTGGAAACTCTCGGAGGAGGGTGTTTTTAAAAAGCTTCAGTGAGTTTTTTCCCCCAAAGCACTTGGTTCTGACAGTGAGAATAATGTGTAACTAGATCCTGGAAACTGACTGACAGTGCCGAAGGCCAATACCTAGTTCTAAGAGCGAAAAGAAGAAACACACATCTTTAACCTGTTGGCTGAGCATTTAATGTTTATAGGGATGAGAGGGAGAAAAATACTCCTTTCAAAATACAGCTCTCTATGTTCCCTTAAAGCGTGAGCGTCTATATTTTTCTAATGTCCGTATTTCTATGATGACTTTCTCCCTGCTCTCCGGTGGATGTGTATAAAACAGTGGACTCTCTGTTGTCCACACACCGCATGGTGGTGTGAGTGGCATTTAAGTTGCTTCTGAAACCGGGCAGCAGCGGCAGTGGGCAGAGCCTCAGTCCCCCAGCATCTGTCCTGTCTCAGAAAGGGCAGCTCTGCCATCACGGTGGCTCAGACCGAAACCCAGGAGTGCCCGTCACCTTCTGCACCCCCACTTCATCTGCAGCCCATCCTGCATCCCGCCTGCTGCGTCCTCATCCACCTGCAGTCAGTCTCGCCCCTGTCAGAGTCATGCCGTCCTCCTGGGACACGTCCAGCAGTGTCCGCAGCCTCACTGCTTTGGGTCCTGCCCGTGTGCTTAGCAGCCAGACCTAGGCGGCCAGAAGGTGCGTCCTGACAGGGCCCTCAGGGGTCAGCCTCACTCCCCGCCCCCTCCCCCAAGTGAGAGCGAGGCCTCCGCCTGCCAGGCACTGTCCCTGTCCCCGTCACAGGACACCCTCCTCGCAGACACGCTTTCCGGTGTCTCGGTCCGGATGGCTGATCACGGAGGTTGGCGGCAAGTGGCACTTCTCTGCCCCGCTTCCCCTGGAATTTCCTTGCGGGCTACCTGTGAATCCTTGACCCAAATGGGCTTCCCGTCTTCTTGTTAATTTCTAAGAAATGCAGCAAACGCAGATGAAGCCACCTCGATAACCCCAATCTGCTCTGTCCCCTCCGTCCTTCTGGGGGTCATGACCCTTCTGAAGGTTTTATGTGTTTTTAAAAATGTGGTGAATGAATTATGTGCATAAACAGTGCCTGCTGTTTTGCATGTTTCAGCCATGTATGTGATGATGTACTTTCTGAGGCTGAATCATGATTCACAGAGTAAGCACAGTTAATGTTAAAAAAATAGAAAAGGAAGGTGGGCGGGTCAGTGGGCGGGTCGGTGGGCGGGTCGGTGGGCGGGTCTGGGCGGGTCTGGGCCGGTCGTGGCTGGATGGGAGGGATGGAGGGAGGAAGCAAAGGGAGAGGAACTCAGTGTCCGCTCTGCAGTGACCGACCACATAGGGGTCCCTGCTCTTCCCACCCCAGGTCCTCACTGGGCCTTGTTCGTGAGGCCCGGCCGTGGGGACAGGCGCGCAGGAGGCCCCTTGAGCTGCCAAGCCCTTCCTTCGGGAAAGGGGGTCACAGGACGCCCCTCAGGGCCACTGCTCAGACTCCACGCACAGGTGTCCGGGTCTTGAGAGCTTTCCGTCCAGGGGACCCCTGGGGCAGGGCCTGCGACGTGGTGTGCCGACAAGCTCCCAGGGGAAGCGGACACCGCGAGAACCCAGGCAGAAGCGCCGGTGCAGTGCGGAGCCAGACGTAGGGTGGCAGGTGGCAGAGGCCGGGCTCAGCTGGCACCGGGCCAGCGGGTCCTTGGGGTGGGGGGGCCACGCTGAAAGGTCGGGGTGAGGGACATGTGGAGAGGCAGGCCCGGTGGATGGGAGGGGACGGCCACACGGGACGTTGGGGTGCTCTTGGTTATTGTGCGTGTGTGTGCGTATGCGTGTGCACGTGCGTGTGCTCGCACGGATGTGCATATGTGTGCATGTGTCTCGGGCAGTTCTCAACGGCTGTAGGTCGGAAACTCCTATATCCAGAAATAGACCACAGACGACTTCCCGCTTCCCAGTGTTTGGCGCTCCGCGTGGCGTGAGGAGGCTCAGAGCTTGCTCTGCATCCCATGATCAGAACGATGCCACATTCGAGCGGCCGAGGACCTTCGCTGCCCCTGATGACTGACCGTGGGTCTGTCATTACATCGTAAGAGTCACTCTTTTGAATGGTGGCCTTCAATAAAGCCTGACTCGGGTGACATTTCCTGCTGGGTGACTCCCTTCAGAGGGGACACTGAGACCAACTTTCAGGAAGGGACACTTCAGACTTCAGGGTGCGGAGCTGCGTGCCGCGAGAATTTGATCAGGTTGGACGGTAACTACTGGGTGGACATTCTGAGGGGACAGAAAAGGGAGGAAAAGCAAGAGCGATGAGAAGGTGATGAGTAAATCGTTCTGCCTGCCCGGCTTAAAAAAACACACATGGCATTTTCTGGTCGGAGTATTTCGGTGAAACCCTGAGAAAACATATTTAGTAACAGTTCCTAAGTGGGTCGTGCTCGATCTTTGTTTCTTTAGCATCCTGGATTTCTGTCTTACACTATCGGGAAGACTTTCTAGCTTTATAACGACAGCAACAAAAAATCAGCAAATCACAAATACAGATGATCATGAAGCTTATTCTTTTGAAAATACAATGATTTACAGAAAAAAAAATAGATTTTCGTTTGCGCTTGAATTTCGTCGACATCCCGGTCCTGTGCGACGTGAGTCCTGTGTGGAAGCCTGGAGGCCGGAGGGCGTGGGCGCCGCCATCGTCATCGCCGTCCTTGCCGACGGCCCAGGCGCTGCCCGTGGAGACCGCTGTGCCGGGGCCCGGGACAGATTCTGAATCACTCGCGCCGAGTGACTGACGATCGCCAAGCGGGTGCAACGCGCCGCTCTGTGGGTTTCATGAAGTCGGACGTCTCCTGGTGTGGGCGCACGACGCGCCTTAGGTCCTGGCGTCCGAGTGTTTTTTCATCTGTGGGGCCGGGGTTGAAATCTGCAGTGAAGCCAGGAAACCCTGTGGTCTCGGGAGTCTGTCTATTACCAAGTGAAGCTATGACCTTTATTTCTGAGCTCTGTGCATGTCGTGGTCCTCAGCCCTTGCTTTCCAGCCACCTTGGCGGGTTCGGCTGTGCCCAGACCCTCCGCCACTTCCTTTAGAGGTGACCTGGCGTTCACAGCCACCTCTGCCGTGGTTCTGTTGACACGCTGGAGTGAACTGGTGGCCGGAAGGGGAGTGACTCGAGTCCCCAGGAGGGCGAGAGCCATTCCGTTATCATCGTCACCGTGATCGCTGTATTCCCACGGCTCTGACCCCGGCCTGGAGCATGAGGACGTGTCCACGCGCACGCCGAGGGCCTGCCTGCGTGTTCAAGTTCACGGCCGGTGAGAGTTGTTAAACTCTGTATCCTGCACTACAGACAGAAGCTTAGTTTGAGCCAAGTCAGGTGACACACAGGAGAAAAAGAGTTTGTCAGTGCCGTGCGCATGCCCCGGTGGCCCGACACCGACTTTCTGCAGAGATCTTGATTGACGATCTGTCACTCGAGGGGAGAGCAGTCAGAATGTCAGCGAGAGGCGATGGCCCCCGGTTTCCTCGCCGGTCGGGGGGAATGTTGGTTTCTACTTCTCTCCTCGAATGCTGGCCCCGCACGTGCAGGTCAGGAGTTGGGATGACCTGGCGGGTGTGGTGGCGGCTGCGTTTCCAAACACCCGCCAGACGTAATGACACCGCGTGGCCCAGCCCTGTTCCGTGACGAGGACACTGGCTGTCAGAGGAGAAGTGATGAGGTTAATACTTCAGCAATGAAACACTAATTAATACTAACAAATTAGTTTTTAATTAAATTTCACATCGGATTTCCAGTTTTGTGTTTACATTTGTTTTGGCGTAAGTATATGAATAATTCCTTCTTAGTTTTATTCTAGTTACTTGAAATGTATTTGTTACACTGTCTGGTATATATTTAATTACTGGCCGTACTATTTAACTGGCAGTAATAAAACCAAACGAGCAGCGATATATTATTAAGAAGCAAGAATGGCAGCTCTCGACTTTGATGGGTTAGTGACGAGCCAGCAGCAGGCACCTGTCTGACCGCGGCGTCCCCCGAGACAGCACTTGTTTGATGAGAGCCTGACAGTGCCCTGTGGCAGCCAGGACCACCAGAGTGGGCAGGGCTAGCGTCCGGTGTGACGGCTGACGGTGCTTGAGTTTCACCGTGTGCACACGACATGGCGGTGACTCGATGGCAGGCGAGGCCGGCGGTTCACAGCCACGGTCAACAAGGAGGTCTCCGTGACTGAAAGAGCCTGGGGGTGGCTGGGGTTCCTGGGGCATGGCCGAGGAGGGGCTCTGAGCTAGAGCCAGGCCTGGGTCCATGTCACGCATGAAACAGAAATGCCCGGAGCCCAGGCCAGCCCACAGGTGGCCGTAGGATGGGCTGAGGGGACCCCCGGCCGAGCAGACGGGCCCCGCGAGGCGTCTATGCAGGAAGCCGCTTTCGACCGTGCACCGTGAGGGCCCTGGCCGTCTCCCCGCTGGCCGCAAGACCCGAGGTGGACGTGGGAAGCGGCGGTGCCCCGTGGCGGAGCCCATGGCAGCAGGCTTCTCTGAGGGGGGCGCCCCGGGAACCTCGGAGAGGCGAGTCAGCGGCATTCGCTGCTCACGGGACGTGCCTGGCCAAGGTCATTTCCGAAAAGTCGCGGACAGCCCTGCCGACAGAACGGTCAGGCGGCCGGGCGAGGCGTTCGTGGGGAGGGAGTGGACCCTGGTGTCACTCAGCGCCTGGGTGACACGGGGCGGCATTCGGGGACTTTTCAGCTGGATGCAGCCCTTCTGGAGCAATGCGAAGTCGCTGATTTTTGTCTCACCGACAATCAACGTGGCCTCTTCGTCTTCTGTTCTTTCTCACTGAAAAGCAGCGGTTGCAGGGGCCACGGGGACGGCCCTGCTGTCCGCTCACGCTTTGTCTCGTGCCCTGCCTGGGGTGTCCTTCTTCCAGCCTTTGAATATTGTGTTTCATTATTTTACATTATTCATTTCAGCATGTCCTGTAATACTGCTTACATCTTTTGACTGACGTAGCTGAAAAGCGTGTGCCTTAAAAATTCAGACTTTGGAACAGGAGTGCGTTTTGCCCTGACATCGCTGGCTCCGTGAGGCAGAGGCGGCCGGTGAATCAGGCAGCCGCTCACGGCTCTGATGCACCCACGGTAAGGCACAGCCACGGCCAGTGGTGAGGATGTGGTGACACTGCCCGGGCACGTCTGCCGGGGCCTCCCGGGTGAGGCTAAGCCAGGCGTGAGCCGTGCCCGAGGGTCCCTTTCTGAGCCTCGAGAAGGGGCGCAGAGTCCTGCGCGAGCCGGACGCCAGCGCGTGCCCTCACTGCGTGCGCTGCTCCGACTGCTCTTCAGCTGGTTTTCGGGCTTGTCGCTCAACTTGACAGACATAGCAGGGTGGGCGGGGCCTTGGCGCAGGTCGGCTGTCACTCACCGTGGGTGTCGGTCCTTCCTCACTCTGGTTTCAGTCAGCATGCTGCATCACGACCGAGACGGTCTGAGCTCTTAACGATGCTTACAGCTCTTTTTACAAACTGGAACACTTACTTTCCTTCTTTTTTCGACTTTCTTAGCCACATCGGTCACTTGTCAGTCTCCTGGGGAGATCGGGGAGGGCAGGCGGGACTCCAGGTGGTGACGGCATTTCCTCTGCTGGCATTTGGTTTCAGATCTGGAAGGGGACGTGCCTCACTGGGCACAGGGACGCAGCGCCCTCGCAGGCCACTCACAGGGGGAACTGTCGGGTTGCAGGGGCTCAGCAGCCGACAGTGACATTTGCAGACGTCTTGCCTGTCTGTCTGTTGTGCCGGCCGCAGAACTTGAGCACACGTGAATGGGTTTGCGAACCGCAGCCTGGGCGAGACCGGAGTCCACTGTCGTTGGCGTGAGGATGAGCTGGGGACCGCATTGGCTGCCGGATGGACACGCCACGAGGTCTACCGTCCGTCTGCCACTGTCGGCCCGGTGCTCACCAGACCCAGGCGGTTTGGCTGTGAGGGGTTCGGGGAAGCTGGTGCTATCGGGGAGGGCGGGGTGACTCTCACTCCGAGTAGGGACCCCCTTTCCATGAAAAAGTCCATCGATCATCTGTCAGGAGTTCCCAGGTGGGCTCATGCCTGGGTGAGAAGTCGGCATCCCAACCTTAAAACCCTGTAATTCGGGGCTGGGAACAACAGGGCGCTCTCCCCAAGAAGCCAGTGCCCCTTGGGCAGAAGGGGACAGGTCCTCCTTTGAGCTTGTCGTCTCTGTTCAACCTCGAGCAACCACCAGTGGCCTTCGTCTGCATAGTGACATCAACCACAATCAGCTTCTGAAAGTGGCCGAATGATTTTGTCACCCTGGTCTCACTGTCCAGGCTGAGAGACACCAGTCCGAGTTCCTTTCTTCCGGAAGACTGCACAGTGACCTGTCCCCACAGTTCCTCCAGGAAATGAACATTTATGCAGAGGACAGTCAAAATATAGGGAGAAGAATACGGCCATTTAAAAATAATTATAACGACCTGCATGTCGGGGGTGCTTGCTGGAGCAGGCGGCTGCGTCATGGAGGTTCTGGGCTTGCCTGCTGAAGCCTAACCGGCATGGGACGAGGGTGAGCCAGCTGCCTGTGCTGTCCCCAGCATCAGCAGGGGGCAGGGGCCGCTGGGCTGGCGGGTGAGCCAGGCTCGGCAGCTCAGCATCTCGGCAGTGCTGGCCTGCACTCTCCTCCGCTGGTACCTGCGGCTTCAGTGGAAGCGACGAGGGCTTCGTTGCGTGTGTGCAGACGTGCACGGGCGTGCACACCCACGCGAAGAAGTTCCTCCCTGGACAGTGCCAACTGCCAGAGTTTCCAGTGGAAATAAAGAAAACGTGAGACCGTCTGAAGTGAGTGACGATTTTTGTATGTCTTTCCCAGACATGCTGGGAAAAAAATACTAAGACAAATTGGCAGTGGCTCAAATCTGCGAAACAGCAAGTTCGCCAGGCTCCCCGGAAACAATGGGAAAGGTGGGGTGCTTTGCTTGTTTTAGCAAGTTGCTCGTCCAGTGGGAGAGAGATCGTAGTCTGGGGGGAAGGCATTGGCTTCTGCTCCGATGCTCCTGCAGGGGCGTGTGACTCCTGAAGGAAGGGGGTGTGACTGAGTCTCCTGAGTGGCAAAACCCCTTCTCCCTGTCCTAAGCGCCCGGCGTCACGTGCTGCACAGGGCCCCCCGGCCTGGACGGAAGGCACCCCGCCATCTCGCCATCACCCACACAGAAAGACGGGAGCATCGCACCCCTGGGACCGCAGGCGTGTCAGCCGCTCTGCCTGCCTCCCGACATTCTCACGGACCGTGGAAGTCGTGTGTGGTGACTGTGGCGCTGGTTCACACCGAGCTGGAAAGATTGAGCAGGATCGGTCTCTGCTGATGTCCCCTCGTGTCACCTGCCCTCCGGCGGGAGGTCTGTGTCTCTCTTCCAGGGCCTGCCTTCCAGCTCTGCTGCTCCCCTGGCCTCCGGGCTGCTCCACTCCCCGGGCTCCGGCACCTGCCGCTCCCCTCTGCCACCCTCCTCTGTCCCCTCTCTTTGCTTCCTCAATGAGAGGGTGCAGGACGCCTGTCAGAAGAACTACAGAATCGTAGCCCTAAAGGCTGGAGCACGGAAGGGCTGGGGCTGCACGAGAAGATCACAGTGGGAACTAGAGAAACCCACGCAGCACTTGAGAGTGAACTTCACAGCGACCTTGAAATGCGAGCTCCCCGAGGGCCCCCTGCCTGTGGCCATGCTGACACGCGTGGGTCAGCTGTGCATCGCGGGGCAGGCGAGCGTCGAGGAGGGGTCCGGGGTGGGATCACTGGTCATTCGTTAGCTGACAGCAAAGAACCAAAGTTGATGGACGGTTTACTTAAAACGGATGGATGCTGTCCGGGGTTTCCCCTGGAAGACAGCCATGCATTTCCGGTGTGCTTCTCCGAGGTCAAGGCCGGGCATGGGGTCGCAGCTCCTGGGCAGGTTTGGCCCGTGGGGCTTCGTTATGCACGTGAGCACCCCCCAGAAACTGTTGGTGGCCGACGCTTGATGGCTCCATCCCAAGAGACGAGGACATAGGAGCCATGTCCGAGCTGCACAGTGTGTGTGGTCGGTGGGGGGAACTCCAGACCAGTGGGTCTCACCTTGACTTTAACAGCAGCTGCCCACGGAAGGTGCCCAGGGTCGCGCTTGATTACAAATGCAAGCCAAACCGCGATGCGACACCGCTCCACGCCAGCCAGAGGCCCCTGCTGCTTTTGAAAGGAGACCGGCAGGCGCGGGCAAGGACGAGGAGAAGTCGGAAGCTCGGGCACTGCGGCGAAGGGCAGGGCGCGGCTGTGGGGACGGCGGCCTGGCTGTCCGTCAGAAGTTAAATGCGCCATTCCCACGTGACCCAGCGGCTCTGCTCCGGGGTGCAGACCTGCGGGAGTGGGAAACAGGTTTTCAAGGAAAACTTGTGCACAGATGTTCCCAGCAGCTCCATTCACAATAGCCAGGAGGCGAAGACAGTCCAGACGCCCATGCGCAGACGCGGGGGCCAGCAGCACGTCCCCACGTGCAGGGACGGCACTCGGCGGCCACCGGAAGGTTCGCTGCTGCCCCTCCGGCAGCCTGGCTGAGCCCTGGTGTCACGATGCCGAGGGAGACAGCCAGGCACAGAGGCGCATCGCGGCCACTGCTGCTCGTGGGCAGCGCCCCGGAGAGGCGGGTCCCCACGCGGAGGGAAGCTGGCGGCAGCCGGGGCAAGGGGCCGGGTGTGAAGGGGCCTCCCTCGTCCTGGTCTGAGCGAGGTAGCGGTGACGGCCAGGTGCCCTCACGCCTCTGGCCGAGCACAGTGAGTGGTGACGAGGGGCTGGGCCTGCAGCCGCGTTTGAGAGCCGGCTGTCAGCCAGGAGCAGCCAGGCTTGTCACCCGGAACCGGTGCAGGTGCCCGTGTCCCGCCCCGCATTCGTGGCTCTGCACGGTTGCCGTGACGATCCAACACGAGGCAAACAGCCCTTGCTGAGATGAGGAGCACATTTCAAACAGAAATGATCGATGACACGTCTTCTTAGCTCAGAATTAGAGATCTAGGTCGAAATCGCCTGGCCCGGGGATGCTGGCCTCATTCTGAGCTGACACTGAGATCTCGACATTGGTTCCTTGTCTTCCTCATCCTCCACTGCCAGATGCGTGTGACACAGGACCGCCCTGCGGTTCGTGCTGAGTGGCACGCGTTAGCAGCTCGCACAGCCCTGTGGACGCAGGCTGAGCGCCGTCCCCTCTGACGCCCCTGCAGCTCACGGCCGCCTGGCAGAGGCCTTCTCCCCGCAGTCGGAGGCCCCCGAGGTCTGGGACACGGAGGCCGTGACGGATTTCTTCCCTTTTCTCTCTGCGGCATGCACCTTCCCCTTAACGAGTTATCGGGCTGCACTGTCAGGAAAGCTCCTGGGACAGTCTGGTAAGACCTCGGGAGCCAGGACCTGTGGATCTGGGTGCCGGCCCTTGGGAGGAGCATTACTCACTCCCCTGCAGCCGGCCAGTCCGCACGGAGCGGGAACCAGGTCCTTCTTGCAGACAAGCCTAGTCTGTCCCTGTGGACTTTCGCAACTTCGTGCCAGGAGCAAACCCTGGAACTGGAGTGGGGAGGACCCAGGCCAGGCTGTCTCGGCTTAGGCCACGTGGACTAAACTTTCAGTTTTCCATTTTATTTACTGTCGATGCTCAGCGTTTTAAAGGACGTCTGACACTTAATGGTATTTTCCACCCAAATCATTCTGTGGTTTGTTTGCTACATTCTGCGCATGGATTCCGGAGGCGGGAACGGGGAGATAGGCGGACGCCCTCTGGGCAGCCAGCGTGCTCTGGCCGGGGGCGGAGAGGCCGTCAGCAGGGCTAGGGCCTGGGGGGCAGCACATGGAGGCGCCGGGCTCCACTCGCCCGTGCGTGTGCAGCAGCCGTGGGGAGACACGCTTGTGGGCCGAATAAAACCCTGCGATGTCAGCATCCAGTTCCGTCCCAGAGACACAGATGCTGGGCTGGGAGAGCCAGCCGTCCGGGACGGCAGGTGTCAGAGCCCTTGGGCACTGGGACAGGTACGCTCCAGGCCTCCGCCGTCTGCTGTCTCAGTGCGGCCCTAATGAGGACGTTCTTACCTAAAATGCTTGTCGGGGAAGAAGGAAGCCACTCGTGTGGGACACCCCTGACGTGGCAGTGTGTCAGGTGCTGACAACTTGGACGGAAATGGACTCTCCCGCTTTAAAGACGAGGACGCGTGTGCCGTGAGAACCCCACCTGTGTGCGCGTGGTGGCTGCTGCATCAGGAGACCTGAGGTCGGTTCGTCACCTCGGGGAGGTGACCACCCAAGATATCAGAACGCCTAGAAGGCAGTAGGACTACAGATTTAGTACCTGACGTCAGCGTACGACGGATGACCTGCGCAGGGCTTCTAAGGGCGCATTCCGCCCAGAGCTTCAGGGCACTTGAAGGATGGAGGTGACTTCCTAGCGGGGCTGAGTGATCAGCCGGGCGTGGGTATGGACGGGAGGAGCTTGACGTCCGGTCCGGCTGGGTGGAGTGAAGAGACCGTTATCCTCGGGGGTGTGAAGTGCGTCGTCAGGAAGCTCGGTTCAGGGGACCCCGGAAGGGGCCCCGCGTGCTTCTGAGATAACGGTGCTGGCACGGGCACGGTCCTCTGTGTGCCGCCAGCTTTGACAGCCCTCCGTCACACATGGCCGTGTCCCCTTGCATGTGGGGGGCGTGGGCGAGCCATCCGAGGCCACTGCGCCACAGCCCTGCTCCGCTCGGCTCCGTTTCCTCCCCTGGACCCTGCTTTGTGGAGGAAACCCGAGTTCTGTCTCGCGTCCTCACAGCAGCGACGGAGGCCGAGGATATTATGTAACAACAGTTCGCCGCCAGTGGCTTATTTACATAGTAACGCGTCCGACGTCTGCTGAACTCAAGGGCTGGGAGAAACGTTCACACTTTTTCTTTACATTTTTTCATGGGAGCCTAAATAGACATCGATGGATTTTCTGGGCATCCGGCTATTTCCCGGGCATCCGGCTGTTTCCCGTGGTCCTTTACCTGTTTCTTGCACTTGAACAAGGTGTCAGATCCCCTGACTCCCAGCGTCTCAGGGGGGCGCCTGACCTGGCGTGAAATGCAACTTGGGGGATCGTTTTTCTGCTTTGACTTTCACGTTTAAGTTTCAGAACAGCCAGGTCTCCGAGATGCTGTCAGAGGACTGAACGGCAGTGTGGTCGTTGGCAGCACTGGTTAGAATCTGGGTCTGAGCAGAGGTGCCGCTGGGCGCGGGCGACCGGGAGAGCTCGCCTTCACACGTTTGATTTGAATATGGGGACCCAGTTGCTCCTGTGAAACCTGCCACAAGCTCCCGGTGTAAAAGGCGAGGGCGGGGCTGCCCAGAGGCCGCGCCTCGTGCATCCGTTCCCGCAGGCTTGCTCGGGGTCCTCTGCGCCAGGGGCTGTCGGGCTGGGCGGGGCAGCAGGTGAAAATGGCAACCATCAGTGTCCCACGGGCCCCACATTAGAATGGGCAGAAAAACAAATGCGTGACAGCCACCACAGCCAGCACACTGGGTCCCCACCTCGTGCCGAGAGCTTGCTCAGGTCTTCCGTAGGTGGCGACCCACGACACCTCTGTGTGTGGGTGCTGGTGTCTGCCCCGCTCCTGGGGAGATAAACTGAGGCAGAGAATAATCGGGAAGCTGGTCCGCGGTCACGCAGCTCATCAGCGGCAAAGCCAGGACCTGTCCCTGCGGGTGTCTCCGGCGTCCGTGGGCTCAGTGCCCCACCACGTGGGCCTCGCGTGGCAGGCGCTGGGCTTACGTGTAAGGAGGGCAGCCGAGCAGGGGGTCTTCAGGGGGGGCCCTGGACGGGCGTGCGGTCACTTTGTTTTTCATTTGAAATTAGGACGCGAGTTGTCTAGACGCGGCTTCTGCACGAGCATGCGTGCGAGTCTGTCAGGCAGACCACGGGGAGGAGCATGAGAAACGGTTCTGCGCCCTTCAGGCCGCTCGCGGTGTAGACATTGCCCTGACAGGGTCACCGCGGGCCGGGCTCATGTCGTCCTAGGGGCCGTGAGCCCCTCGCGGAGTGGCGCATTCGAGCGTCACGGAAAGTCCGCAGCCCGCCCTTTCTGCTGCACAGGCGTTTGTCCCCGACGTCCGAGGGCTAGAGGGAGGCGAAGCGACTCGGGATGCGAGAACTGGGCCTTCCCGCCCGCGAGGACCGTGCGGGGGGCCTGCTCCTCCCTCCTCGCGTGGGAGAGGCCGCCCTCACCTGCGGGCGGGGAGGCCAGTCACACCTGCGGGCACCTAGGCCGGGTCACCCCTGCGGGCAAGATGCTGGTCACACCTGTGGGCACTGAGGCCGGTCACGCCTGCGGGTTCAGAGGCTGAGTCACACCTGTGGGCGGGGAGGCCAGTCACACCTGCGGGCGGGGAGGCTGGTCACACCTGCGGGCAAGAGGCTGGTCACGCCTGTGGGCACCGAGACCGGTCACACCTGTGGGCACCGAGACCGGTCACACCTGCGGGTTCAGAGGCTGAGTCACACCTGCGGGTCCGCAGCAGGGGCTGGTTCCGGCCAGGAAGTGCCCTCGAGGTTGAAAAGCTCCGCCCTGTCCTGCGGTTAAGAACAAAGCCCTTACGGCGGGACGTGGGACTCTGTCACGCGGCGTCTTCTGCTGTCTTTCCCAGGAGGGTGACAGTACGGGTTTGGCACAGGCCATTCCCGCCTGAGAATGGAAACGACTTTCAGAAGCCGGAGGGACGTCCGGCCCTCGGTTTCACGTCCAGCGGTCCCTCGGGTGACGAGTTTGTCTGCCTCTCCCCACCAGGGCTGCATGACGCCAGACTCACCGCCTGTGAGCTCCCGCCCCACCGTGCTGGGCCCATCTCTGTCGCTGAGCAGCATCTCGGGGCTGTCTGTCAGGTCAGACATGAAGAAGCGCCGGGCCCCTCCGCCGCCTGCCCTGCCGGGGACCGGGCCACCCATGCAGGACAAGGCATCAGAAAAGGTAGGCAAAGGAGCAGCCGAGTCTCAGGAGGCTCCCTGCGCGCACGCTCACCTTAGGGCCTACCTGGGGCTCTGGCGCGAGCGTTTGGGGTGAATGCTCCAGCTTTACCCAGCGGTAAGGTGAGACGCCACAGCGCCTCGGTTACGGGGGTAGGAACCTGACTTCGTGCTTCACCCTGA
This sequence comes from Pteropus alecto, assembly GCF_000325575.1. Lineage (NCBI taxonomy): Eukaryota > Metazoa > Chordata > Mammalia > Chiroptera > Pteropodidae > Pteropus > Pteropus alecto. The sequence continues at coordinate 30,731,080 of NW_006436282.1, forward strand.
AAGTACCATGCTCACCGATCAACGTTTACTTTGTTTACCATTGAAATTTCGGGCATCGTCGCGGTCACTAATGAGAAAGGCACACGGTTAAGACTGTGAATTCGAGTTTGTACAGGACAGGGATGATGCATGACACGGTAGGGGAGCCCCGTCTGGGCACATTAAGTGGCCTGCTGCGGCGGTAACACCTGTCTGGGGAGACATGGTATTCGCAGAATCTCCTTTATTGTTTTTCCCTTGAGAGCAGTGGCATGTCTTTGCAAGCGCTGGTCATTGCACACTGACCAGGAGATGCCTGGGACCTCAGCAGTGTGTCCCCGTTTGGGGTCCTTCCCTCTGCCTCCCTGCTGACGACTTAAACCAGCATTTAAAATATCAAACCCTGACTTCCGGGGCGCAGGACACCCTTGGGCAGTAGTGCCTCTTTTCATGGCCTGGAATGTAAAGTTTTTATTTTCCAAACCCGCCCTTCTTTGGGTGGGCCGTGGCAGGGACAATACCCAAGCACAGCCAGGACGGGACCTTGCTTTTGGCCAGTGTAGAAGCTGAGCTGTCCCAGGCTGGTCCCCGGCACCCGACAGCAGGGCCCGCCCCGTGCACCCTAATGCAGCGAGAAGGTGAGGACGCGTGTCCTTCCTCGCGCTGAGGCGGCCCCCGGACCCTGCGTCCCAGCCTCCTGGGGGACACTGCAGCACAGGAGGGGGCACGGACACAGAGCGCGTCCGCACGGAGGTGAATGCACAGCCTCAGCAGCGTGTGACACGTGTCCAGTCCAGAGGAGAGGTCGTCTTGGCCAGATTTCGAGGTGCTTATCCACAGTAGGTGGCGTCTACTCGAGGGGGTAGAGTGCAGTAAGTAGAGAATCGGGAATTCTGAATGAAAAGCAAATAGCAGAATGAACCGAGTTCCCTCTTGGACAGCAAAAGCTTTTTACTGAAATCTGTTTTGTTTGGCACGGAATGAGTGGAGAAATTGGCTTACAGAAACCATCTCCTTTCGTAAGCTCGTGAGTGGCATATGGATTACATTTAAGCGTTTGCTGTGAGTATGCTTTTTCTTTTTTCCTTTTCAAATGAAAGCAATTTCGTTGTTTACTAATTCCTGAGAAAGGAACCCAAAAGCGTGTTGTCGTTGTCACTGGGAAGAACGTCAGTTCCTTCTCCGGGGACTTCCTTCCACACAAAGATAAGGCGTTTGGAAAGTCTTATTTCTATGCAACTGTTACCAACGCCAGTATCCTGAATGTGGGAGAAAGGGTTGCTTTCTAGGGCATGACTCGTTTATAAGAAAATGAGGACGCTTAGGTTTTCATATTTTAAAAGATTTTCCTTAGCAACCAGTATTAATCATTTAGTATTTACTCGTTCAGGTCATAGAGGCAGAATAATTTCAGGCATCTTCCAATTCATCTGAAACTTTTTGAAAATGTCACTTGTGGTCTACGGCCACGCCACCCCGAACACGCCCCATCCCGTCTGATCTCGGAAGCTAAGCAGGGTCCGGCCTGGTTAGTACTTGGATGGGAGACCACCTAGGAAGCCCAGGTGCTGTAGGCGTAAAAAATAACAAATAAGGGATTGTAAGCTGACAAGGCCCTTGCAATCTGTGAGGTCAACCAAAGGTTGCCTCGCCCCAAAAAATAAAATAAAAACAAGACAAAAAGAAAGAAAATGTCACTTGTGTATATCACCATCGGTTACCTGATTATATATCCATAATTTGATCATCAGTATTTGCTACTTGTAAAAGCAGTTTTCAACGAGATTTTCCAAGAGAGAAACGAGCGGTGTCCTTGCGCAAGGCCATCGGCAGAGAAACTGGTGAGGCGGGCCGAGTGACATGTGACCTCGCAGGGGACGGCCCGTGTCTCCTGCATCACACCTGCTCTCTCTTCCCAGAGCCCGCGTGTAGTTTTAATTGTGTGGAACATTCGGGCGGAGTGCTGTATTGTATATGTTAGGGCACCATGTGCTAAGTCAGTATTTTTCAAACTCGAGTGGCATCTGAATCACCCAAAGGGCTTGTCGACGCACAGCGGTGGGGCCTGAGGATTTCCGGTTTGGCAGGTTCCTGGGAGAACCCCACTTTGAGAACCCCCTCCATAGGCTGCTGCCTCTGCCTCCCTCTTCTGCCCGACTGAATTTGGATCAGTCACAGAGGAGAGAGGGTCTACTGAGTCTAAATGTTTTTCCCAGGTCTGGAGAGTTCCTTGGGTAGGAAAGTTACGTAGGCGAAGCAACCTGTGTGATGCGTAATGACTGTGCACAGTTAGCGGGGGCCTGAGGTTACCTGTTAAGGTGGATACACAGCTCCCCCTCCTCGCTGAGACCCGGGACGTTCGCGTGAGGGGACGAAGGAGTTGCCCGTCGTGGCGGGATCGTCATTCGTCTTCTGGTTCCATTGTCCTCGCCCCACCGTTCGCCGTGCCGAGGTGACCGCCCTCCTGTCCTGGGCCCCGGTGAATAACTAGAATTCTTGCTGCACCTGTTTGGGTTGGAGCCCCCTTTGTACAGCGCGTCTTAGCGACCTGTCCCCAAGGAGACCGATGGAGCCTCTGCGTGAAGAACACTGTTTCACAGTTTATAGGCGAACGGCTGATGAATCGCTCCGCTCACCGAGCGCACTTACAAATGGCAGCAGCTCTGGGCGTTCCCGGCCACGTTCGCGCGTCCTTAAGGAAAAGGCTGCAGCCCAGCCCCGGGAAGCGCAGGCTTCTGCTGGATGCCAGAACCAGAAATGGCCGTGGCGGTGTCCCCGCGTGCATGCTGCCCAGAGCTGCGGCCACAGGACACGGGCCCCTGGGGCGCGGGCAGCACGCGCGGAACAGCCACTGAGCGCCGGCCTCATCTGCGAGGCGGGTGCCAGGGCCTCGCGCGGTTCGGGGGGACGACGGGGGTGGTGTGTGGCAGCTCCGCAAGCCGCGGGGCTCCCGTCCCTTCTCTCCCCACGGTCCCCTCTGTGCCCAGCGTCTCTGCCACCGGTTTCTCCCCCTGGCTCCCTGTGTGTCCCGTTAACCGTCCCGTCTCTCAACCACGCCTCCTCGAGAGAACCACACGTGTGCGTGACCCCACAGCCGTCCTGGCACGTTTGCTGATTGTCACGTTGGTTCTTCAGCTGAGCTGGGGACACTGGGTCTCAAACCAGCCCGAGTGGCACGTCAGGGGCTGTGCAGCTGATGCCAGCCCGGCTCCACGTCCTCCGGCTCCACGGGGCACCGGCCCGCGTGCCGCCGTCTTTGCCGGTGAGGCGGGGCCAGGCCTCCGCCACCCGCAGAGGCAGAGCAGGTGAAAGCTGGTTTGGAGATGGGACACAGCCCCCTGCGAGTTGGCGACAGATGCTGCAGACGTGGCGAGGAGGAGGGAGTTGGCACCTGGCCGGTCAGGAACCCCCTGCAACGTGGTCGCCTCCCGCCACGGCCCTGGGCTGCCTGGAGCAGCACACACTGCCGGCCTGCGCCACGCAGAGCTGCCCTTAACCGTGGCGCCTTTGGGCGGCGTGCAGGGCGGCGTGGCCATCCCTCAGGTGGCGTGCGAGGCGGCGTGACGTCCTCAGGTGGCATGCAGGGCGGCGTTGTAGGTGTGGCTGGAGGTCGGAACCCCAGCCACGCGTCTTCCCCCCGAGCTGTGGACTGGATCCACAGGGCCCTTCGCCCCCAGGCTGCACAGCGGTGACGCCCTATGGTCATCCCGCCCTGTGCAGACGGGAAGGACGGCCCAGTCCCGGGGTCCCCCCCGCCCACCACAGACCTTTTGCTTTCTTCTGCGTATTTGTTTCTGGGCCTATTATGAATGTTTCTTTTTTTGGAAAATTCAGAAGTTTTACTGGAACAAAGGTCTTTCAGGCACCCTCTTCCCACGACAGTGCTTCCAAGCCTGCGTTTTCGTCCCAAGCAAGAAGTAACAAGTGGCTTCCTGTCGAGAGAAAGTGCATCTTCCCAACTGCAC
>NW_006436282.1:30735053-30737786 GCF_000325575.1 Pteropus alecto
TGCGCCCCCTGCTCTCCTGGTGCCCCCGAGACAGAATCCGAGCCGCTTCCTCGGGCGCCGGTCACCCTGCGCCGGTTCATCTGACTCGCTTCGGGGGCTGCGTGATGCCCTCGCTGTGGCTCCTGTCTCTCCCCTTTGGTGTGACAAGCCACTCCCAGACATCGTGACTCAGAATGTGTCCCACAGCACTCGCCATTTTCCAGTTCTGTGCTTCGTAGCGACGACTCACGTTCTCAAGCACAGGGCAGTATATGCCACTACATAGAGGGACCCCGGTGACAGAGTTCAGCGGGATCCACAGCACCCAACTCCTGTCCCCACAGCCTCAAGCACGCAGCTTGTAACTGCCATCCACTTGGCTGGCTCTCTGACTTGGGACAGGGACTTATTCCCCATGATGTCCCACACCTGGTGGGAGCACGTCGTGAACAGGTAAGGATGGGCTCAGAGATGAGACAGCCAAGGAGAGTCGTGGAGACACAACCTTGTCATCTTCAGTCTTCACCAATGAGCCATTGTCTTTCCGGAGGGTGGTCTCTGGTGACACGCACGGGGACAGTGGGCCTCGTGTTAACCAGCGATCCTTGCTGTGCTGATCCAGTTGATACAGATGGGGGGTGGGGCTGTCAGGATCCAGAGCGATTTGATAAGCTGGGCAGATCGTCAGTGAGATGACTTTCGGGGTGGGGGACAACAGGCTGAGCCAGGATCTCTAGCGGCCCCAAGATCAGTCACTCTGTGCTCCACGTGCTGTGGACCCTGCACAAGACTAACCCATCCCCAGGTCCTATGCAGTCCCCTCCATGTGCCCCAATCCAAAGTAGACCTGTGGGCCCCTAGATTTCCAGGACAAGAAAGGGAGTGCCTCGCTATGCTACACCCCAGGACAAGAAGCGGGTATTTTGGTGGTGTCGTGGCAGTGGGAGTTTGGGACAGCGTCAGCCCACAGCAGCAGAAGCGTAACGATGGGTCAGGATGGGGTGGCACTGGCCACACTCTGCCCAGCGCCAGTTAAGTCTGTGCCTGCAGTGCCTCTGTCTGGACATCACATTCTAAGAGAAGAAAAAAAAACAAAAACAAAAAAACAAAAAACGAAAACTAAAGGTGCCCAGGAGAGAACTTTCTGGGAATTGAAGAGTCAGGAAGTCATCAGCACTTATTTTAAAAATAGCAGAAATGATTACATTTTAGCTGAGAAACGTCGCTGGGGCGTGACAGCGTACAGGGGTTCAGTCCCCATCCAAAACGGGCTTACGCTGTGTTGCTCCGAAGGACCATGCAGGTAGCCGTGCATGGACATTCTAGAAACTTTGGTTCTGTTGAGAGAAAGGAAGAATCTCCTGTCAGGTAGAGTTGGGGCGAGAGAGTGATGTGTGCGTGGGGGTGCCATGTGACAGTTTTGGTGTCGGTGCGTGTCACCTCCTCTTGTAGTGTGATGCCACATTCGCTTACGTTATCTTATCCATTCCGGTGGGGACAGCGGTCTCCGTCTGATAGGTGACAGGGCACACGACAGCTAAGTGACTTGCTCAAGGGCACAACAGCGAGTAAACTAAATAGCACAGCGGCTGCACGAGGCTGCACCTGGCTTGCGAGCGGTCCTCACGAGGCCCACGGCGTACGCAGCCGCTGTTTGGGACACCCCTGCAGGCAGCTGTCATGCATGCGTGCTGCCTGGGCTCAGAGGGAACCGTGGGGCCGTGGGTGGCAGTGCGCGGCAGGGGGACCCATGCGGGCACGGAGCCCCTCTCTGGCCTGTGCTGCATCGTCGTCACACGATGATGAGATCCTGTTGCAGAGAGAACGTGTGGCATGGAAGCGCTCGCTCATTTTGGTCCTCGCCGGCAGGGAAGTCGTGCCTCGGCTGCTGGAGGACCAAGCCTCGAAGCTTAGAGATAATTCTGAAAATCTTGAAGAAAGGATAGGGTCGTGCATCGTGAGGCGCCGGAGCGCAGCGTCTCCGCGCTCCAGGTGCACGGAGCCTTCTCCCCAGCCCCTTCTGCTTGTCACGGCAGGAGAAGACAGGGACAGAATCAGTGCTGGGAGCAGATGACCCGTTCGCCTCCACGAGTGACCTTTGTCAGGGAAGTCGAGCCCAACCGACGAGCTGGTGATGGCGAGCCCAGGCCGTCGCCCGTATAACACGGTCCTCTGGGTGAGATTACTGGGTGGACCGCGTTCCGTCCGGCTTGTCCGCGCCGGCGACGTGTGAGCGTGGCCGGACCGACACCCACGCGAAACTACATTAAGAGGAATAAAGTGCCCGGCCGTTGGAGGACGCGCGGCCGCACGCCACGCCCTGGAAATATCTCCGCCGGTGCAGCTCGGGTGCGGATTTCGGCTGGGTTTTTGAGGTGCCTCCTGCATTTTTTAACCCAGTTTCCAAAAATATCCTTATCTGCTCATACGATATGGTATAAGACCTCCAAAGTCTTGCCAGCAAGGAAGGATGAAATGAGAGGGGCTCTGGAAAGTTATTTTGCCCTTGATTCTACGTTTTCAAAAACACATGTGTCGTTTCATCTTTAAACATTCCAGATAGAAAGTACGTCTGCCCGCCGAACAAAGAAACCGGTGCGAAGCTAAACGATGGATGCGCATGAATTCTTTTTGTAACAGACAAGTATAGATTTTCTTTATGGCCTAAAATATGAAGAAGCAAATCCGGAATTTATTACGGTGCGGAATGATCTTTTTTAAAGGTCAGAGGAAGTGGAGATGTTGAGAAAGTCG
>NW_006436282.1:30737804-30740510 GCF_000325575.1 Pteropus alecto
CTGGATATGGGGAAGGGAAGGGCTGCGTTGTGCTCAGGCCAAGTCCAGCTCCTTTGCCAAAACGAACAGCGCGGGGACCTAGGAGTCCCTCGCAGAGCCTGTGCGGACACTCGGGCTGCAGGGGGGCTTCTGCGGGGGCACAGAGCTGCGCGGTCCTGATGGGGGCTGGCGGACAAAGGAAACAGGAGCCATTTTAGTCATTTCCCATCCACCTTTTGTTAGGGGCCTTTTCCTCCCTGACACTTCCAGCCGGAGAAGCAAGTGTTTGTTTGAAGATTAGATTCTCCTATATTTTTAGCTGTCATTAGGGTGTGATGTGTTACAGAGGCCCTCTGATAAAATCCAAGTGAAAAGTGAGCTTGCGACTTTCCTACACGTTGGCTTTGGGGTGACACAGAGGAAGTGAAAAGCTGGACTTCGCATTCTAGAGTCACGCTGTTTGAATAGCCACTGTTTAAATATGTTGTCCATGACCTCAGTCTATCGTTTTTGTCACCTGGAGTTTGTCTGTCAATCATGTTGACGGTCACTGAGTTTTTCATTTAAAAGTGAGATTTCATTTTTACAGTTTGCTTCTTTATATCCAAGTGACTTTATGATTCGTTTCTGTCACCTTGATAATCAACGATCAGAAAACTGGGTTTTAGAACAGAAATCAGCAATTTCGGTGTACAAGGTAAAAAGCCCTAATTCATTCTTTCAGGCTCGATTTAGCCATGGAGCCTAAAGCAGGCGCAGAGATCCCCAAACCCTGCCATGTCTGAACCTCCACACCCAACTCGGCCTTGTCCTGTCATTGTTCGGTGAATTCCTCAGCCAAACTGAGTCTGGAATCTGTGAAGTATTTACTCCTGTGCATTCACGGATACATTCAACAGAACGAAAAGGCAACCTACAGAATGGGAGAAAATATTTGCAAATCATATAGCTGATAAGGGATTAATATCCCGAATATGTAAAGAGCTCCTAAATCTTAACAACAACCAAAAATAAACATTTGATTGACAATGGGCAAGGACTTGAATAGACATTTCTCTAAAGAAAATGTGCAAAGCACCAATGAACACATGAAAACATGCTCAGCCTCACTGATCGTTAAGGACCTACAGATCAAAACCACAGTGAGACGGCACCTCACACCCATCCTGGCTACCAGGAAAACAAAAACGAAACGGCGCGGTCAAGGACGTGGAGAAATTGGGCCCCTCGTGCTCGGATGGTGGGATGTAAATTGGTGCAGCTCTAAGGAAAACGGTGCGGATGTTACTCAGAAAATTAAAAGTAGAGCAACCGTACGATCCAGCAAGCCTGCTCATCCAGCGGAAATGCAATCCGGGTGTTATAGAGGGCCTGCACCCCGTGTTCATTGGAGAATTATTCACAACGGAAACAACCTAGGTGTCTGGCAGTAGAAGAACGGTTAAGAAAAGTAGTATATGTACAATGGAATGTTATCAGCCATAAAAAAGAAAGAAGGAAATGCTACCGTTTATACAGCATGAGGAAGTCAAGTAACCCAGAAGGGGAAGGGCGAAGGCTGTGACCGCACCAATGTGTGGAACCTACAAAAACAGACGCGTGGAAGCAGTGGGCGGGTGGCTGCCTCGGGCGGGGCTGAAGCGAGTCAAAAGGAATGAGCTCCCAGCTATAAGATGCAGCGTTTCTAGGGACGCCACGTGCAGCCGCGTGGTGATTACGGTTAATGATACTGCCTTGGACTCCCGACAGCTGCTGAGAGCCCAACTTCAATGTTCACAAAAAGTACCTATGCGAATCGACGAATGTGTTATTGTGATAATCATTTCTTAATATATACGGATGGCAAATCATCACATTGTGTACCTTAAACTTACACAAGTTACATATCAATTATAGTCTCGATAAAACTGGAAAAAATGATCTAGGTCAATGAAGAAATAACAAAGGAAATTAGGAACAATTTTTAATTGAATAAATGAAAATGCAACATATTAAAATTTACAGGATGTAGCTACAGAAATGTTCATAGAAAACTTTATAACTAACTTTAATGTTTGTATTGAAAAAGAAGGTTAAAAATCAGAGATTGAAGGTGATATCTTAAGATACTAGAAAAAATGGAACAAAATCTAAAGAAAAAAAGAGAATAAAAAACAGAAATCAATGAAAGATATAAAGATAACAGAAAATAAATGAAAACAAAGCTGTTTCTTCGAAATGGTCAACCAGATGACCAACGCACACCAGACCAATCTAAGAAAAAGAGAAAGTATAAATTACCAGTATCAGGAACGAAAGACAGCTTATCAGTACAATTCTATGAATGTTAAAAAGATAATAAGGAAATGGCGTGACCTATATACCAATAATTTTGAAAACTTAGACGAAATAGACAAATTTATTAAAAAACACAACTTACCAAAACTGACACCATCTGAAATTAAAAAAAGCCGACGAGTCCACTGAGTGTTGCGGTGGCTTTTTACCATTAGTATATAAATTAATTCGTTCAACCAACTATCTTGAGTACCTTCTGTGTGCTACAAGATGGCTAAAATGCTCCAGGGGAGCTCGTGTTCAGATGTAGAAAATGAACAAGTTAACACATGCAAGGAATTTTCTCAGACGTGAGTGAGCGCAGCAGTCCCCCCTCATCTGCGGAGGATGCATTCGGAGACCCCCCGTGGGTGCCCGAAACCGCGACAGCAGCGAATTCCAGACATATTG
>NW_006436282.1:30740536-30747625 GCF_000325575.1 Pteropus alecto
CTGCGGTCGATTAATTTCTAAAGTCAGCACAGGAAGGGATGCATAGCCACAGCTGATAACAGGATAGGACAATCGACGCCACACCAGCAGTGCGGTGACACAGCTGGCAGCTCTGTGGCCACTGGACAAGCCGTGCGAGGGGCGCGGGCCGAGCGGCGATTGGGTGGGACACAGCGGGGCGGGGTGCGATCCCGTCACGCTGCGTAGAATGGCGAGCAGCTTAAAACTTGTGAATTGTTTATTTATGGAATTTTCCATTGAATGTTTCCAGACCACAGTCGACTGTGGACAGTGAGTGAATGTGTGGAAAGCGAACCTGAGAGGGACGAGTGTGCATCCTCCAGGTATGAGTGACACGGTTAACAGTGACGTGACAGGGTGGCTGATGTCGATTCCATGCCAAGAACCAAATGCTTGGAAGGAGCTGGCCATGTGACAGTCTGGGGAAGCAGTGCCAGGCAGAGGGTCGGCTGAGAATGGCTGATGTGTTATTTGTTAGAAGGGAGAAGCAGTGCCGGGCAGAGGGTCGCCTGATGTGAAGGCTGAGAATGGCTGATGTGTTATTTGTTAGAAGGCTTCCAGGTTGGTCTCGTTAGTCTAACTTGTCATTTCTTAGATGAAAGGCAAGCAAAGTGATCCTGTTTGTCTTTATCCATATTCATTTTCTTCCCCGTCTCTAACAAAAACGAACCTCACAAACGGCTTTCTATAGCAAGAGGACTAAACTACATCAAAATCTCATCGCATCTGGCGACGTTCAGTGGTCGTGTGTGCCACCGATGCAGACTGGGTTCTCGGCGCTATTCTTTAGGGAGATGGGACAAGCGACGCCACAGTCCGTCGTGCTCCTGTCTTGTGACAAATGGTGGTGCCATGTTAGTGTGAATAACCAATCAATTCTCTTGGAATTTCAATGAAAACTTTACGCAACACTGTCCAGACTTGCCAGCCTAGTAGATACACTGTCAGCGTGGACGCTGCCTAACTATGATTTCTTTGATTATTTAAAGTTTTTTCCTAAATGTGAGATTTTTTTTTTTTGCAATAAATAATTATGATTACCCAATTGAAACACTTCTTATTTCTGCATTTGGAATACACAGGCACCAGCTCTTAACTGTGGATACCAGTGAGAAAGGCAGCAATGTAGACCCGGGGTCCGCTCACACCGATGCCGAAGGCTGGCCTTGTGGGCCTAGCCCTGTGCCGTGGGCCACCCGTCTGGCTGTGGCTGCCCTCAGTGTGGCTGACCGCAGCGTTGCAGTAAACGCAGGCCTGTGCTTCACCTCATTCCCCAGGCTCCCTGGAGGTCTTGGATCTGTCATCACAGCTGAGAGTGTAGGCTACACTCTTAAAGCAGGTCGTTGGCAGTGGTGAGGGGATCAGCCAGAATAACCTAGAAGGCGCACGTTTGCCAAGGCTGCGCTTTGCATCGTGAGCCGCCTTCAGCAGCAGAGGGCGGAGCAGGGCGACTGCAGGTTTGGGTGACTCGGCCGCGGGCCCTCGGCCGTGTCAGCAGTGAGGTGAGACAGGCGAGCTTAGGCTTTCTAGAGGGAACCACGCTGAGTCCCACCAAGTGCGTTTCCTGTCCCGACTGAGCCGAAACAGGAAGGCCTCAGACCGGGGGCCAATGGCATGGGGGGTTACCTCAGATAATGCTGAAAGGACTGATTTCTTTACAAAGGACTCATTCGGCATAGAAAATATCTTTTTTTTTCCGAAATCCATTGTTTCGGTGGATACGATGACGCGGGAGGCGTGGCCTTCGTTGTGTTGCTCTTTGTGTGTTTCTGTGTAGCCTTTGTGTTTGTCAGGGGACAGAATGTTAAGACACCACTTGAGTCATTTCAATCCGTGGAATTGGGTGACAGTAAAATCTTCCAGTTACTAAAATACCTCTTCTTGACAAAGAATGTGTTGTAGGAGAAGACAGATTTTTGGAGAGAGCTGGCTACAGGTTCACAGAAGCGTTTACTTTCCGTAGAGGGTTGTACGAGCCGCCGGAGTGGTGAAGCCTGAGTGAGTCTTCAGGGTTCGTGGGGTTCGTGGTTTGTTCCTCTCGGAGGTCGATACGTTCTGTAACTTTGAGCAAAATGGCGTGAACAAACCCGGGTTTGCCGTGGGCAGGGCGATCTGGATAGGAGCTGTTTCGACAGCATCTTGTCAGCGTCACGAAGTGAAACAGCGTTGGACGGGATGACGTCATTCGCGGGCCCGCCGTGCTGGCTTGCACTTGGCGTTCGCAGTCACGGGCGAAGAATTCTGCGCAAGTCCACGGGACTCCGGACGAAGCGTCGATGCCCCGGCGAGCTGTCACCGCAGGGACAGTCTTCCCTGAGTGGGAACCAGCGTCTCCCCGAGGACCGAGCCTGCAGAGCGAACGCAGGCCACACCCTAGACCTGTGCAGAAGGGTCAGCGCCGTTCCCAGAGGAAAGTTAGGGTGCCCGCATCTGCATGTCACTTGTCATAGGACAGCAGTGCTAGTACGTTCGTCGCTTGTAGGAGCTTCGGGGTTTGATCGCGGGCCACGCTGGGAGGGGCAGAATGCTCGGGCCGTGGCGTCTGGTGGGGCATCAGATGCTCTTGGTACCAGGCGTGTGCACGCATTTACTGTGCTCAAAGCACTGGGACCAGGGCGACTGAAGCTCATGGGGACAAGCCTGAAAGTACCTCAGTGCGTGTGGCGCTCGCCCGGGCCCTGGGCACGTACGGTCTCATGCAAGGGCTCCTCGTGTGGACTGCGAGGCAGCACAGCAAGGGGCCAAGGACGCGGCCCCTGCGCACGACCTGGATGAGGGAGGGTCACAGTGTGGTCGGCCAGGTGCTCGGGCAGGCAAAGCGGACAGCTTCTGAGACCTGGGGAGCAGAGGTGGCTTCTGGAACTCACACCTCCGGGCCGTCCGGGCTCAGCGGGCAGTCCCGTGGGCTCGCTTGGGTCTGGACAGCCTGGGGAGATAATTTTATAAGTGATCCGGAAGCGACATGTTAATAACAAACTATGTATTTTTAAATGCCCTATTTCTTAGGAATTCTCTGTAGTCCTTGCTCTGAACTTGAGGGGGCAAAAGAACTCATGCACAGGACTTTCAGAAGAGCGGGCCAAATGCCATCGATGACAATCGGAAAGCAGTGCTCGTATGTGACAAGGATAATGACTGTGCTGAGTACGCTCTTCAAAGAGCAGTTTAGCTTTGCAGCAAAGGTGGGAGGAAAGGGTCGAGAGTCCCCGTGTGTCCCCATCGCTGGAGTCACCCAGATGCCGCCCTTCCAGGCCGGCTTCTTTCAGAGTCCTGTGCATTTAAGGTTCTTCCAGGTCTTCTCATGACTCGATGGCTCGTTTCGTTTTAGAGTCGAATCGTACTCCATTGTTGATTTATCCATCACCTACCGAAGGGCACCTTGGCTGCCTCCAAGTTTGGGCAGCTGTGACTAAACCTGCTATAAACACCTGAGTACAGGTCTCCCAGCTGCTCTGGGTCGATGCCCAGGAGAGAATCGCTGGGGCGCATGGGAAGAGTGTGTTTGGTTTTGTAAGAAGCTGCCACTCTGTCTTCCAAAGTTGCTGTATTATTTTGCATTCCCACCAGCAGCGAATGACGCTTCCTGTTGTTTCACATCGTCACCAGCATCGGGTGTCTCCTCAGAGGGACCTTTCTCCACTCACCTGTTTGCCCATATTAACTCTCTGTCCCCCGCCCCACAGAAACGGGTCACCATCATGTTTCTATCTTAAATAAAATGGATCACTACCTAAAATTACCGTTAATTATTTCTGTCTTTCCTCAGCGAGTCATAAGCTCTGTGAGGAGAGGGAAAGAATTTGTCCTTTTCGGGCTGTGTCCATTTCACGTAGAACGGTGCCTGGCGCACAGTGGGTCTTTACTGAAATTCTGAGTAAACGGATGCGTGATAGCACTGCGACTCAGAGAGGGGGGACGACGAGAGGAGACGTGGCTCAGATGCAGGCAGGACACGGGGACGGCCTGATGGAAGACTGGCAGCAAAGGGGGACAGGCAGGAGGCGGGCCTTTGAGCCGGAGCGGCTGACCAAGGACGGGCCACGTGCGTACACGAAGCGGTAAGACTCCCAGGCCCCTCCCCGCCACGTGCAGCCGGATCACGGAAGAAGCCAGAAGCCGACTGCAGGCCCCGGATGCGCTGAGGGCACAGGGCACACGGCACAAGGCAGGGTGGCACCCACGTGCCGACTAGGACCAGGCCCGCCCGCTGGCCGGACGCCCAGCCCGGGAGCCCGGGAGGTCGGGAGAGCCCCCTGCCCCCTGCATGGGCGAGAGAATCCTTGGATGTTTGGGGAGCCCCTCTGAGCGAGCGGGAATCCCGACCAGGCACACTCTAGTGTGTCACGGACCCGTCCACAGAAACGCTGGATTATGGGCAGCCTGCCAAAAGATCACCAGAGATGGAGGAACGGTCAAAATGTGACAGGCTGAGGCCAGGACGGAGAGGCAGAGGGGGACTTGGAGGAAAGATGATGCATTAAAGAGAAGGAAACAAAATAAAAACAGTTCAAACGATAAAAATAACAGCCTTGGAGAGAGAAAAGGAGGGATCGTATCCAGGGAGACAAGACATGATACTATTTTAAACATACAGAACAAGAAAGAGCTTCAGAAATTAAAAACATAGTCACAGAAGTTTTTAAATTTGCAGGAGCTGGAAAATGAAGCAAAGGAATTTTCCAAGAAAGAAAGAATATTTTTTTAAGTGAGAAAAAGATATTCCAGAAAAACTAGAAAAATGATTTAGAACCCTCAGTGTTCAACTAATGGGAACCCAGAGGAAGACAGAGGGAATAATGCTAGAATATTCTGCAGAATTAAAGGCTACACAGATCGCAGGGATCGGCCAAGGCCCAGACGGTGGGTGAAGTGCCCCACGCAGGGCAGCCGTCCCGAAACACCAGGGCTCCAGGGGTGACAGGTCCTCACAGCTGCAGAGGGAAAACGGATCGCTTCTGGGAGCCAGGCAGCCAGCTGGGCGGCGGGGTGACAGGCCGGCGGGGTGACAGGCCGGCGTCTGGAGAGGCACCTACTTCCGGCCTAGATTTCCACAGGCTCCTGTGCTGACGACTCAGTGACGGAATAGAGACGTTTTCACGTTTTCAACGTCTCAGCACTTTATCTCACGCACATCCCGCTTCTGGAAGCTGCTAGAGACCCCGCAAGTGAAGAAACGGACATTACATAAAAGGGTCCAGGATCCCAGCAACATGGGATTAAAAAAAAAAAAAAAATTCCTAAGTAGAGGGAAAGGAAAGTCCAGGAAAGTCAGCTTGAAAAAAACGTTAAGAAGCAAATCAGTTATTGTGGTCATGGGAAGCAAAAACGTAAAAACAAAGAAGTAATCCAGAAAGAAAATGCAGCTGACAGGCACATCGCGCGTCTCATCTGGAGAAAATTCCTCTCGAAGAAAATGTCTGCCTTACGCAGTCGAAGTCTCTGCTGTAACTACGTGTGTCACTAACCAGTGACTGTAAATCCCACACTGTCATTTTGGGAAAGATCAGGCGGCAGAGTGTGAGTGTGTGTGCGTGTGCGTGTGTGTGCACGTGTGTGTGTATCTCAAAGACTCGGTCTTCACCTTCTGGAGTAGGAAGCCACGATCTAACATGAAAACAATCGAGAAATAGCAGAATGGGCTTGTTACTTAGGAAAATGAGGTAAATGCTGGAGGAAAAATGAGCGTGGCGTGGTTGCTGCTGGCATGTGGCAGGGTCCAGGGACGGCTGGTGGGACCCTAAGCTCTGTGGAGACATTGGCTTTTCCCAGCCCATATTGTACATAAAATATATTAGATAGTTGTTGAGGTAGAAGAGGTGGTTCTAACGTATTTTAGTAGAATAGTAAAAATAGAACACGAAAGAAGGACGTGCGCCGACTCAGCGGTTAATCCGAGTGTTAATAGACTGGTTTTTTCCCTGCCTTTTGCTTATAGAACGTAAAAACTTTTGTAGTAAAATGTATATTACTGATAAAATTTTAAGACATTTTACACACTTCACACACACTTCACACACATGCACACACGCTGTGAGCCTGAGTTAATAAGCCGGGGAGCGCCAGGGTTGGACAGAGCACCACAGCGGGTGGCGTAGGCGGGCGCCCCTCCCAGGATGCTGCCAGGGACTGTCGGGGTGACTGGACGGTGGGGGGTGGAGGGTGGGGTGGGGGGAGGCTCAGCCGCCAGCCCCCCGAGGGCAGCAGCCGAGCACAGTCACCGTCTCGCCTATGCTCACACCTCTGCACACGAGGCTTCCTTCAGTGAGGGGGTGGGTGAGACCCATCTGTACCGGGGTGAAGCACGGGGTCGGTGGGCGCCGCCCCACAGGCGGAGCGAGTGCCCTTTCGACACCTCGTCCCATCCGGTGCTCACCAGCTGCCTGAGAAGCTGTGAGTTTGTCACTGTGAAAGCCATTGATGGGGCTGGTTACTGCCCTGGGTAGCAGCACAATGTCCCACCTGCTGACCCCATGTCCCCACTCTGCCAAGCCCCACTGTGGCTTCAGGTCTGAGCAGTCATCAGCCCTGCTGCTCGGGATGTGCAGAGGCGGGGTGCAGGTGGCAGCCAGGGCAGGGGTGAGGTGCTGTCCTCTCCCCGCCTGCCCTTCCCCTGCATGGGCCCAGTCCTGGCAGCTCTGGGTCACCCCAAGGGACAGCTCTTCGCTGCACTTAATCAGGGCTGAGGATCGTTTCTCATAGCTGTGCTGAGAAGCGACCGTCTCCCGCTTCGCCTGGGGTCCCTACAAAATGCGGGCACAGCCCCAGCACTGCACTCAGTGGGGTTTTGAGGGGTATCTGTGAGCACCCCTGCATCCCCTCGGCCTCTCCTGGGCGACGCAGCAAGCCCTCACGCCACTGTCTGCTCTGCCCGCCCACGGACCCCAGAAAGGGGACTGGCCATCTGACGGCCCTCCTTAGGGCACCCAGCCCCCTGACCTCCTGCACGTGACACCCATGTGCACCCGCTCCCCGACAGAGCCACCCGCTCTGATGCTCCTTCTTCGTGCTTCACAGGTGTCTCTGGGGTCACAGATGGACCTACAGAAAAAGAAGAGGCGGGGGGCAGCT
>NW_006436282.1:30747656-30782138 GCF_000325575.1 Pteropus alecto
CACGCGCACCGAGGACCGCGAGGAGAGCAGGAAGACGGGTGAGTGAGCGCGCCTGCGGCCTGCACGCGTGTGGCGTTGTGGCACCGCTATTAACCCGCACAGCGGCTCCCCCCAGTGACCTTAACGGGGACACATCTGCCGAGGAGGAGAGTCTGCAAGTAAACGGTCTGGAGTGGCGAGTCCACGCGGTGTCGAGGGGCGTGTTTTCTGGGCCCAGCATGGGCGTTTAGCAGGCGGGGCGCAGGAGCGCGGGCGAGTGTGGGTGCGTGACCGAGTGTCTGGTGGAGGCAGGCACGGTCTCAGGGTGACCTGCGTGGACGCTGCTGTGGAAGACATCTGGGCCTCAGGAGGTCTGTCGGTCAGTTGACAGCACTTCAGTCATTCTGCGGCCGCCCCGTCTGACCCTGGTCTCCATCCATTACCAAGTGCAGCGAAGCCCTGATGTTTAAGAGAAAAGAACCCGGAGCAAAGAGGGTAGAATCGCGATATCTGCGAGGAGGGGCCCGTTAGGGCATTACGCCCCGCCCCTCACGCGACAGGTGGAGTGGAGAGAGGTGACAGGGTCCCTAGGTGCCGGGATGGCTGACTTTTGCTCTGAAAGCACTCGGCGTGTGTTATTTCGCTTACATGGAGCGGAAGTGGGTGCCGAGGAGCGGGGCTGCCTGAGACCCCCCCCAGCCCCCCGTGACCACAGGCGCCTCAGAGGCCAGCGCACCAGCCGGCAGGTGTCACTCCAACGCCGTGTCCTTCACCTGGCACCCTCGCATTTCACCTTCGATCTCACGGCTGTAGCCCCAATGGGAACGGCTCCCAGGATGAATGCTCATTGTCAGCGTCTGAAACTTTAGCAAGAGCCATCGGTTGGGTGTCAGCATTCATCCCCTAGTCAAAACCTCACTTCTAATGTTGTTCCCAACAGCCAATACATCATGTCAGTTTATCCTCTGTCCCAAAGGGACACCCTACCAGATTTAAAGAAAACCGGGCCCACAGCTCATCAGAACAGCCTAGTTTTTTTCTACTGTCCATGATGAGTCCCCCATTCCCCCTTGCGAGCTCACTCCCCACTGTTTTCGTGAAGGGATGACACCATCGGATTTAGAGTTTCTTGTTGAAATTCTAAGAAGCGTCCACTTCAAGTGGCAGTGTGGACACGTTTGAGTCGTGCCGACCCCCAGGCGAGATAGCCCGTGTCAACACAAGGAAGACCCTCCTGATTCGGCCTTGAATTCAGGCCGAGGCCTTGTGCCCGACAGGCTTGGAAAACCAGGCCTGAGTGGGGGCCGTCGGCCAGTGCCCATGGGCGGGACACGAAGGTATTTTATAAAACCGAAAACTGTCGGAGCAGTTTTCCAGCTAAGTGACATCATGGCGGGGACACAGATGGTAGTAACTCACCACAAATCTCTCTCTTGGGTCCATAAACTTTGGTTTCAAGAACTGAGGAAGACAGAAGCTTCCTTCTTACTGAAAATAAGTTTGAATATTCGAAGTCAGGGGATGGTAGAGAAGGTCTTGGTGGCCATGTCAAGGGCAGACTTCCATCCTCACCATAAATCCCGATGAATTGGTTAAATTTGATGCCAAGTGGTTGGATTTGGTCCTGGGTGAGTTTGGATTTGGAGCTGGGTGTGGCTGGATTTGGAGCTGGATGTGGTTGGATTCAATGCTGAGTGAGGTTAGATTTGGAGCTGAGTGAGGTTGGATTTGGAGCTGGTTGTGGCTGATTTGGAGCTGGATGTGATCAGATTTGGATTTGGGTGTGGTCATATTTGGATCTGGGTGTGGCTGGATTTGGTGTTGAGTGAAGTAGATTTGGAGCCGGCTGTGGTCAGATTTGGATCTGGGCGTGGCTGGATTTGGTGCTGGATGTGGTGGATTTAGATCTGGGTGTGGCTGGATTTGGTGCTGGGAGTGTTTGGATTTAAAGCTGGGTGAGTTGGGATTTGGTACTGAACGAGGTCAATTTGGTGCTGGGTGAGACTGGATTTGGTGCTGGGTGTGGTTGGATGTGGTGCCATGTGAGGTTGATTTGGAGCTGGATGTGGTGGATTTGGAGCTGAGTGAGGTTGGATCTGGTGCTGAGTGAGGTTGGATTTGGTCTTGCGTGTCTGCCTGTGTTGCTGTGAGGCGGTTCCTGGTGCAGGGCACCGACGGTGACGTGCACTCTGGTGGGCGCGGGGGCCTCTGCGCTTAACCATCTGAAGTAACCCCCATTGATTTTATGTAGGTGTTGGACGGCAGATGCCACAAAAGCCCCCCAGAGGCACCACGCGGGGGCCTCCCCAGTTAGTGCTCCCCCCGCCCCCGCCCTACCCCCCTCCAGACGTGGAGCTGGCAGAGCCACTCGGCACCCCCGGGGAGGGCGCTGCTTCCAAGGCCACGCACCGGACACCCACACGTACGTGCCTGCTCCTTCCTCGCCCATCCGTGGTGACTCCCTCTCTGGTCCTTGGTGCTGGGTCTCCAGACTTTCCGTCCCTGCCTCAGGTGTCTGTGCCTCCTCTGTGCAACTTTTCCTGCCAAATGCTCAATGCAGTGTCCTGCCTACCGGGGAATGCCACGCAGGTACCCGCAGGAGCGACTTAACCTGTTAATCATTCAGACTGTAGTTAGACTCGAGCCCAAATTGCGCCGTGTGGGTGGAGACACTTGGCTAGAAGGTAAATTCCTCAAGTTAGAGCTAAGCTCAGAGCGGTCAAGAGCCGGGAAGAAGAATGAGTTACAACCCCGGACGTGTGGGTAGCGGCCAAGCAGTAGTCTTGCCACTCTGTGGAAAGGGAAACTGAGGCACCAGAAGGAGAGCCTCGCAGTAGCCGGAATGAAAGGCTCGTTCTGCTTTGATGCGTCCTCACACCCAGCCTGGGATCGGGCCCTCCTCATTGTCCCAGGGGTTTTCGTGGACGATGACAAACACCACGTGTAGCACTCCCGCCTCTAGATGTGCAACAGTTCTGTGTATTTAGCGACATACATATTCAGACGGCGGCCCGCGTGTGCCCAGCTTGCGTGCGTCTGCGTGAGGATGCTGCTGCTGTGCGGTCCGCCTGCTCACTAGGGGGGCACAGCCCGGACCGGTTTCCTAGCAGCGCGGTGGCACTCGGCATCCGGCCCGTGAGCAGCCGGGCCCACCGAGGGCTGGGATGTCCACGCTCTTACCACGGGCACCATTTGATCTTTTTCTATCCTCTTTGGAAATGACGACGCGCGGGCCGCCTGCTTCTGGGTAGAGAAGATAATCGTCGGATTACTTTCCCTGGGCAAAATAATCCTGATTCATTTTATCTTTCTTTACAAATACTGCTTTTTCATCCTTAAAACGTTTGATCATCTTGACAGCGGACAGGCTCCCGAAAGCAAACGAATTTGTGTGGGGCGTCGGGAGCTTCGGGATTAGGCGTGTCAGGCGGAGATGACAGCTGGGGCTTAGGCAGCTCCGAGCGTTTCATCTCTGAAGAGAGCGGGTTTCGGCCCCACACGGCAAGGCCGCGGGGCTTCCGGTGGCCCCTCGGATGGCCGCACTCCTCACCCAGGCTCTGCTGGTCCTCGCGGGGAACAGCCGATGCACGTGGTCCAGCCGAGCACGACCGGCCGGCGGGCGAGGTGTGGGTGTTGAAGCAGCAGCGCCGCGGGCCCGCACACGCGTGCACACCGGCCGTGTGCACCCCGCAGCCCCCCGCGCCCTCGGGGTGCCTCCCTGTGCGGGGCCGGGGGCCACTGTCAGAAGCTGGCAGAGGGACTGGGGGGCTGCCGATGTCGCACCTGAGAAGTTAAGCTTCCTCCCTGTGCCTAGCAGACTCCCGCGCCAGGTCTGAGCAGAGCGTGGAGCCGAGCGGCAGACTCGGACCAGCCGGGACGAGACACGTTTGTCCTCGGCACCCGGCGCTGTGCCTCCTTCCCGCCCCGTGCTCGTTCTTCCCACGCGGCCGTTTCCCCGGATGCACGCCCGCTGGGCGTCGGCCAGCTTTCCCCGTGGTGCACAGACGTCACTGGTCGACACTGCAGCTCTGTGCGGGGAACTCATACTCAGCCAACAGTGTCCCATGCTCCTGGCCGCACCCTTTGCGTTGGCCGCAGTCTGGTGAACATAGACGAGTCGGTGCAGAGAGGGCACTGTGTGCCGCTGGTGATGCTCAGGTGGATGACTCAAGGGCAGTGCGGCCAAGCATGGGAGAACCGTCCTCCTCCAAGGACAATTTTAATGCGGGACTGGGCACGTCAGGCCTGGCCTTCACTCCGTTTATCCGTCCTGCTCCCACGGAGCAGAGGAGCTACCGGAAATGTCCCCAGCAGTAGGATGCCCCATTTAGTGCCCACAGACTGAAGGGGCTGGTTGCCGGATGGTCTCAGCAGCTAAGAGGGTAACAGAATAGAGTCGGCGAGGTTGTACGTCGGACCCATAAACCTTTGGACTCCCGTTATCTCATTTAAAAGTACTTCCTGCTATAAGAAGCATTTTTATTTAATCTCTTCCAAAGTGAGCTTGCAGCAGAGAAAATGCAGCCTTTTCAAAGTCAGCCCCGGGGCACGTGCGAAGCTGGGTGTGCCCAAGGGACGTGCCCTCTGCCACCACCCGGTGCGAGATCGCGGCTCCTCTCGCCCGATCTACGCCGGGGCTCCTTCCTGGCAGCCGGGGCTCCTTCCTGGCAGCCGTGGCTCCTTCCTGGCAGCCGCGGCCGGGTCGCCTGGCGGAGGCCGAGTCGGTCAGTGCCACCTGCACGCGTCGCGGTAGATGGTTTAGCCCTGAAACCTCTCGAGGTCATGGCACCAAGGTCATCGTGAGTGGGTCTTTGGCGGTGCGTCTGAGCTCTTAGCGTAACTGCAGTAGCAGAGGGACAGGGGCTCCCTGCTCTGTACTCTGTCATCTCCCTTCTCATCGATAAGCGTGTATCCGGCCTTTAGATGGTGGCTGACGCACGCGGGGCGCATGCGCGTGCTCCCGACGTACGTGCGTGCCTCGTGCGCATGTCCGCGCCTGCGCGATTTTGCATGTGGATTTCTTTCCCTTGCAGCTTTCTAACCAAGTTGCTTTCTGCCGACGTTTGATTTTGGTTGGATCTTCCCGCTGAATGCTGTGGAAGGCGCGCATCCCACTAATTGCACTGAATTGTTTGTTTGCAAGATTTGCAGTGCTGGTTATGATTAGGCTACTAACAAGTCACCAATTACTTATCCCAGTGAGAAGGCCCTGGGGATTTAAAAATCAGTGCATACAGAGCTCAAATTGTAGAACCCCAATTTGCTTTATATTTTTTAGAATTAAACTGTTCAATGACTGTCATTTTCTTACACATTTTTTTGTACCACCTTTGACCAAATCGATCTTTCCTTAGATATACATTTCTAGGGTAATTAGCAGAGGATTTCTAAAGCATAGAGTGAAAATGAGTCATTGTCTCCTGTTCTAAATCGTATGCAGAGTTAAAGCACCGCCACTGACAACCATGGAGATGTTGCTGGCTGATTGGTTTTCAATTTGTGGATAGGTATAGCTCATTCTATAGAACTTCGAAGAAATTCTAAAATAAGAAACTAAATGAAAGAAACTATCCATTTTTCAATTAGAAGATAGTAATTGGAGTTTGCTCAAGGTAAAATCAATAATGATGATAACAAAACTAATTCACAGGCCGTGTCACCCAGCAGAAGAACTGACAATCTAGATAAATTAGGGGCACGGCTCAGTAGTGTACTGGCATAGGGCCGTAATCAACCCTTCACTCCCAGACCACGTGCTGACTCTGGCTCTGCTCGGGGCTCAGCCGTGAGCTTGCCTGAGAGCATAAAGCTGGAGAAGACAGGACAGGAATTTCTCTGATGCCCCTTAAATTGGGACTGATCCTCTTTAAATTCGCCTAAGATCACACTCTAAGACTTGAACCAAAATTAAAAACGTAGTCTGCTTCAAAACAAAGTAGTTAATTCTAAAGCTCATGACACGATACAATTCTGGGCATCTTGTTTGTCCTGGAAGCCCCCTTGAAGCCCCACAGGTGTGTGGGCTTTACCGCAAGCACGGAGAAGCTCTCTCGCCCTTGTCTTGGGTTTATTTGCTGCTTTTCGTCCCGTGGCAAGAAAGCCAGCCATGCAGCTGCTTCTGCTGCCATGCAAAAGGACAGAATATGCAGCCAAACAGGAAGTGGGCGGCGAGCGAGTGGCCCTTCTCACAAAATGGAAGGAAATCAGTGACTGTGGGAGCAGAGTCTGTCCCCACTCAGAAGTACATTCGAGAAATGGAACTGAATTTTTAGCCTATTATTGTACCTCAAAAACCATTAAATTCACTGAATACAAACTAAAACTTGAGTGCTACTTAGGCACAAAGCAATGAGAATCATGGTAGAGCTATACGTAACATTAAAAAAAAGCTATGAGCTTTTCTCCTTTCGCTAATTATTTTTCAGCCCTTTATTTCCAAGCTACTATGTCTCTGACTTGAGAAGGAGCTGGAGAACTTAGTGACAGCTCAGGGGAGCGGGTGTGCGTGGACCTGGCTCATGCCAGCTGGTGAGACCAGACTGCGGGAATCCCAACAGTTCTGCCAGCCAATTGCTAAACAGAGCCAAATTATGTAAGCTTACAGTTACATAAACCACATTAAAACAAAGCTAACAAATACTGAAAATTCATGACTTCCTAATGATCTTGCTACCTTTTACTGGTTCTGTGTTTCTGAGGTTATTTACATACGTGAACGATGCGACTCCGTAGTCCGTAACAGTGGAAATCCTGCACAGCTGTTCCCAGCACACGTGGGCTCAGCGGCTGATGTCAGTAGCTGAGACCAGCCGTGGAGAGAGTATTTACACCACGGAAACCGGCCGAGGCGCCAAGTCAGGGCGTGATTTATTGTCTGGTCAGTTGTCTACATGTAAAAGAGTGATCAGGGCATGTTAATAGGGCAGATTAAATGTGAAAACGTGTCATGTCAGGAGCCAGCGCACTGTGCAGAGCACAAAGCAAGTTAAAGAGTTGTTCTTCTATTTTCAAAAAAACCATTATTCAATTCAGCAAACGTTTTCAGGTGATTGACAAACAAGCTAAGGTCCAACATGTCTTCGTGGTTTCATTTTCGTCTTTTTAACATAAAATGACCAACCTGTATTGAATTTGAAACTATGAATGTTTGTCAACAGTAATGGTAGGTTGGCTACAGATTTTTTTATTAAATGGCAACAATTAATGAGAGAATTCTCTGAGAATCAGTTGGTTATACAGAATTTACAACGGCAAGCGTTGTATTTTTTATCATTGTAGCGTTGTATTTTTTATCATTGTAAATTTTGTGCTACCTGCCCTTTATATCAGTGAAAGTTTATCTATCCATCTCTGCCTTTTATTTTTTTTCAAGAGAACTGGTAACTAACCACTTATCAGCCTACTACTGCAAAAGAAGAACAAATATTAATAGGAATGCTAAAAGGAAGTAAAGTTAATTAAAAAAAAACTAAGGGCAAATTTAGTTTTGATATTCATGAGTCACTACACAAACCCTGAGCTGACACAAACAATCACAACAACCGTCTGTGTGTGTTAAAACTTTAATTTGCAGCATAATATCAAGTTAGGCATTAAAAAAATACATTTTCTTTTACATTAAGAGTTTCGAGAACTTCTGAGTTCATGTAGGTTTAAGTTCTTCCCAGAAGTAAGGAATGGACAGCTTGATTTTTCAAGAATGGTTCAAGATTTTTATTAAATATCGTTATCAGTTAAAAGCGAACAGGGGTCCCTCACAGTCTTTCAACTGTTTTGTTGTCTTAAGGATTATTACGAGGTGGCAAGAAAGAATTCGGGCACAGCCCTTTATGTTAATTCCTATCTCTGGAGGCCTTCAGGGCTTAAGCTGCTGCCCCCGCCCCCACCCCCATAATGATGGCCCTTTATCAGATAGCCAGTCTCTCCCAGGAGGAAAAGAGCAAGCGGATGCTCCTTAAAACCTGGAGCTCAGCGAGCCTCTGCCTTTGACGTCTTTCTCCGACTCAGTGAGTCAGTCCGTGGGTGGGCTGTGAGTTTAGGCGCCAGCCCCGCCCAGTCTCAGAGCTGTCAGGGGTCCCTGGGCTGATCTGCAGTCCGGCATCACCGAACGAAGGGTACTTGCTTTGCCCCGGGTAACCTAGACTTCTCCTCGGGGAAGAAGTGGCTTTCGCCTCCCAGCTTGTTGGTGTGTCACCAGCGAGGGCTATGAGGTCTCATATCAAGTCCAAATAATTGTATGTGACAATCCGAAAGGCAGCCGTGAGTGCAGCGACACTCATGACATAGTTCTCCCAGGGGGCAGTTGTGTACGTTGCATCACTAGACTCTAACAGCTGTCACAGACGCAGACTGAGAGGAAAGGCAGGAACGCTAGCGATGTGATTTGGCGGCTGCGTCGCGCTCTGTGCAGTGTTAAATCCCCAGGGCCTCGGAGGTGAATGATGAGGGTGACATTTATTTTGACGGTTTGCGTTCACACTTTGTCATTTATTTCCCGCCCACAGTTTACTGCTGTGCATCATTCCCTAGTCACGCCAAGCGCTTCTGACGACGGTCCTCCCGGAGCTCCGCGGCCCCGATGCCCGTGTCATCGCCGTCGTGACTGACTCTCCTGTCCTTTCTCACAAGGGGCCGCCTGCACAGGGCAGCTCACTTTCTTGAGAATTTACATGTAAATGCTCCGACGACAGAGATTTGTAGGAGGCAAAGACTTTTATATGTAAATTCTAGGGTGGTGATTTTGGCCTGAAATCTCCTTTCACTGATACATGAATCTTAATGCTTTTATTAAGAACCTTGCTTTCTTTTAAGTCATTACAAATTCATCTTTTTCTTATTCCATATTCAGTTTAAGAATTTCTTCCCCATTTCTCTTTAAACCGGATTGCACCCCGGCCCCGACCAGTGTGGTCAATTTGGATAGAACGGAAATAACCTGTGTCCCCAGTAAATCAAGCACCTGAGCACCGAACTGTGACTACAGCCTGCAGGCACTCAAAGTCACGGCCCGCGTGTGTGCACGCAGGGACACGCAGGACCCGACGTTTTTGAGTTTTTCAGGTTTTCCAGTTACTGTGTCCCCACCATTTAGGTAGTTTACAAAAGCAAACAGGAAGAGGGAGGCGCCCTCCTTCATCTATCCGTGGTGCCTTCAGCCCCGCACCCACCAACTCGCCAAGCGTCCACCCCTTGCTGGGGGCCAGGCCTCCTGCGAACCTTGGGGCTCTCTCAGTGACCAGCACGTGACTCTGCCCGCGGATTTTCCGTGCCTGTCGCTCCCCATGTGGAGGGAAGTAGCGTTGGTTCTGTTTGACAAATGCGAGTCTGGAGGCTTGTACAGTGGCGAAGGAGCCCCAGGGAGTGACACAGTGTCACCTCAGGGGTGGGGCCCGCTCTTTCCTAGACTGTGAGATTTCGCTCTCATCAGTGAGAAACCCGTCCCTAACCTCAGCTGTCGTGACGGACACAGCAGACGAAAATAACCCCGTTAGGGTTCAGGGTTCAGGAAAAGCGACCTGCCGGCTTCGACTTTTATTATTGTGCGAAGATGCGTTTGAACCGGAGAGTCTCGTCATGTTTTTCTCTCCAAGAGATTTTTTTTTTAATGTTAGTGCTCAAAGTAAAACAAAGAGTAAGTGTTTTTTACTTGTATGACTGTTGTCTAGTTGATCACAATGAAGACATTAGCGATGAGTCATGTAGGAATGATCACAGCTGACCTTGGCATGAGTAGTCAAAAAACATAAGCTAAAGCTGACAGAAATACGTAACTCGAGCTGTGTAGAACCCACGTAGTGCCATGCGTTGCTGAAAAATACCCAGAAAGTCACAGAAATTACTCACAAGGAAACCGAACAAGTTCTAAAGTGCCCTTCCCTTTTTTTTGCATTGAAATAAAGAACTTTTGTCTGATAAGTAGCAGCCATTTGACCTCAAGTCATTAAGTAGGAAAAGTCTAAACAAGAAAAAGTAAAGTTTACCTAAGTGTGGTGGGGGGGGAGGGCACCAGGGTTTACAGCCCAGACTTAGAAGGTGGCGGAAGGTCGCACACAGTCACAGCAGTGTGTGTGTCACTGAAGATGGCAGTGGAATCCTGGAGGCAAAAAGGTAGGAGAAGTCAGGGACGGTGACATCGCTCTTAGAATTACTGGCGAGGGAGACAGAAAATATGACGCAAAAGATACCCCGACGCCTGAGCAGTGGAGGCACAGACGGGGTCGGGGGTGGTCGCCAGCGCAGCAGAGCTCAGCCCGTGACGCGGAGAGCGCAGTCACACCCTGGCACCCTGCCCCGCTGCCGGGGTCAGCCAGAGACGCGGGTTCTGGACAGCACCTTGGGGGTCTCTGTCACCAACATGATCTGCTACACAGCTGGGGAAAAGTCAGGGGAATTCGGTGAACACGTTTTAGAGACCCACATGTCCCATCAGACAGATTCCGCGAAACATTTCGTTCCCAAAGTCCTTGCGTTTCGGGGAAGTTTTCACTCCTGGCTCCCCGGAGAATCCGTCCCTCCTTCTGGGTCGTGTATTCTCCTTTCAAGACAACGCGAGAACTGTCTGTTCCTTTTCTCCTTCGTGTCACATGTGCTATCAAGAGTTATAGTAAAAACACAAAGTTGAGACAGTTCGCACTTTCTGACCGGGGAGACACACAAATCAGGCAGATAGTGAGTGGCCGGTACCCGGCAAGTTCACGGGGAGGCCCATCCCACAGCGAGGGCTAATGTAAGAGAACATTAGCTGTGTGTTCCTTTTCAGCTACAGGTGACTTACATGCTCACACCCTCCGCAGAGTCGCCGTCAGCAGCGGATGGTGGAGCAGGCTGTCGTTGGCAAACCGCAGTCCAGTTTGTAGATTAAGGTTCGCCGTCTCCCGTAACAAGTACTTTTGACCTTTTCATATGAAGATTCTGAACGTGTTTAGTTGTAAATAAATGATCCCTCTCGACAGTGGGAACAATTTGGAAAAATCCGAACACCGCGTACTCACCAGTGTTATTTTAACAGCCATTATAAGAAGTCACGCATGACATCTGTATCCACGATGCTTACCAACTGCTGCTCTTCACAGTTTTCATGCTAATTGGCGTCCATAATATAAAACTGTCTGTTCACAATTTTCAGAACTCATGTAATCCGAGTCAACACATGTCCACATGCAGACTAATGTTTTCCACAGCAAAACCTCCCGGTGATGGGATCGCGTCTTCTGAATGCTGTGAGAGGAGGTGACAGTCCTTCACACGTGTGTTGGGGGCGCCTGGGAGCTGCACAACCCACGGGGAAGTGTCGGGGAGTGAATCCAGCCCCAGGGCGCTCCCCTCCCCTCTGAGAAGTGTGTGCGTGCGTGTGTGCGCGTGTGCGTGCGTGTGTGTGACTGTTTCCTCCTTAGTAACTGACACACATGGAGGAGAAGAACTCATCCTAGTTTGCTCCCTCTTAGTCACCATGGCGACAAGGCAACAAGCAAACGTCAAAGGTCCAGCGAGGCCGAAGTTCTCCGCCCCGTGAGTGAGGCCCAGGTTATCGGCGCTGAGTCCCCAGGCTCCATCTGACACTTCTACCGAACTCTCTCTCCCCCTGGAAAGTGCGAGATTAAATTTGTCGTCGCTTTCTGTGTTCATTCTGCCCTTGCATGCTTTACATAACCCTTCTTTTTCCTTTTTCTTAAGAAAATAACAAACTTCCATGACTAGGGATGAGCTGTGTAAACATCGAAAGGTGATGTCTGCCCATGTCCTTCAGGGAAGGAAAAAAACAAACAAAACTCGATGAGAGGCTCGAGACCACGTGGACTGGCCGTGCAGTTCCCAGGGCGACAGGTCCGCGAGCTGGTTGGGGGAGGACAATGAGGGGGAGAGACGCGAACGTGCAGTCAGTAAGCGGGAGCCAGCGCCGACGAGGTCTCGGCCCGTAAGGAACACGGGTCGCCGAGGACATGTGTCCGGCTCTGTGCTCCGTGTGCA
This sequence comes from Pteropus alecto, assembly GCF_000325575.1. Taxonomy (NCBI): domain Eukaryota; kingdom Metazoa; phylum Chordata; class Mammalia; order Chiroptera; family Pteropodidae; genus Pteropus; species Pteropus alecto. The sequence goes on from NW_006436282.1 coordinate 30,759,603, forward strand.
TGACATGGCCACGAGGAACGTAAAGCCCTCCTGAGCCGCACAGACTCCAAACCCAAAGGTGACGATGGATGGCCGATGCCATGTCTGACCCGCAGGGGGAAGTCGCCAGCGATGAGCCAGGGTTGCCTTGAAACCTTGGACTTGGGGGTGGGGGTGCCGGTAGGGGGGGTCTTGCCACAGCAGGAGAATGAGGGGCGGGCGATGCTGCCTCACGGTCAGGCTCTGACTGCGGGGGTGGTGGAAAGGTGACGTGGACACCCCTGGGGCCACAGGCTCAAGGGAGACGAGGGAAAGCGAGGTTCTTGGTGGAGGTGAAGAACATCTGCACCCCGCCTGCGCCCCCCGCTTCCTGCCCAGGCTCTGCTGTTTTACTGGGATCTCTGTCATCTGCCCCACGCTGGCTTCTCCTCCGCAGGCAGAGCTGGGACGGGAGCGGCCCCCGGGCAGGCAGGGTTGGCCTGCGGTACGTGCTGGTCGCGTGTTGGGACCCACTCACGTCACAGTTGTCGCAGAAATGTGAGCAGAGCATTCATTACCCGCTGAGGGCCAGGCTGTGCTCAGTCTGAGTGTCACTCGCCGGACAAGCGGCCTGCACTCGGGCTCAGAGGCTCTGTGCAGAAGGCCGTGCTCACTGAGTCCAACGAATGTGAAAGAGCAGCAAATGGTTTTCAATGGACACTTTCAGTCCCTAGGAGTGGAATTATACGTCTCCATTTAACACGGAAGAAAATTGGTGGTAATTAGCCGTTTTAATGTTTTACTTTTTAATCTTTTAACAGCTTTACTGATGTGTAATTGGCAGGCAAAAAAACCTGCCTATGTGGGAGGAAAATATACCATTTGCTAAGTTTTGACACTTGAAATCATCAGCACAGTCACGGTGGTAAACACGTCCAGCGCCCCCATTTCTACGTGTCCCCTCTGCAACTGTTCTTACTCCGTGTGTGTGTGTGGATGTGTGTGTGGATGTGTGGGTGTGGATGTGTGCGCATGTATGTGTATGTGCGTGGATGTGTGGATGTGTGTATGTGTGCATGTGCGTGCATATGCATGCATGTGTGTGTCTGTGTGTCTGTGTGTGTATGTATGTGTGTCTGTGGATGTGTGTGTGTGGATGTGTGTGTGTGTGTGGATGTGTGCACGTGCGTGCATATGCATGCATGTGTATGTATGTGTGTCTGTGTGTCTGTGTGTGTGTTTGTGTGTGTGTGTGTGGATGTGTGCATGCATGTGTATGTATATGTGTGTGTGTGGATGTGTGTGTGTGTACATACATGCACACACGAGGCATGGGATGCGTGGCTGTGTAGATTGCCTGTGCCAGGGCTGTGAGTCTAAGGGGAGCGCTAGCAGAATGTGATTTTTAATGACAGATTCTAAATCCGGGAGCGGAGCTGCAGGGTGACTGATCGGGGATGTCTCCCCATCGGTGACGTCCGTGACGAAGTCATGCATCGGCAAGGGATTCTGGTGACATTTTAGTTGGAGCAGTCGTTCGACGGCATTGTTTGTGAAATGTAAGCGCGCGCTTGTGCACGCACGCACGCACGCACGTGCACACGCACACGCACACACGCACACACGCGCACGCTCTCCCCGCTGCGCAGGCGTGAGTATGTGAGCCGGGCCCCGTCCTCGCGCTCTCGCCCTGCTCCAGAGGCCTGACCGGCCCGGCTGAAGCCCGGAGCCCAGTCCCGGGGGCACAGCCTGGCCAGCACCCCGCACGCCGCCTCCCACTGCCCGCCCTCTGCGGGCTAGCGGCGCAGGGCAGTGGGGCTCCCTGGATGACCAGTGGCTTTCCCCGCTGATGTCCTCCACCAGGGGGAACCCTGACTGTGCCCTGGACGGACAGACCGGAGAACGGAAACGAAAGACTCAAGCGATGAGCCCAGGCTGCCAGGTCAGGCCCAGCGTGTCGCAGCGGCCTCTGAGCCCAAGTGCAGGCCGCTTGTCCAGCGAGTGACACTCAGACCCAGGGGATGGGTGCAGAGGGTCACAGCAGCCCGGGGGATGGGCGCAGAGGGTCACAGCGGCCCGAGGGATGGGCGCAGAGGGTCACGGAAGCCGGGGACAGGCGCAGAGGGTCACGGGAGCCTGGGCGACAGGTGCAGAGAGGGTCACAGTGGCCCAGGGACGGGCGCAGAGGGTCACGGCAGCCGGGGATGGGAGCAGTGGGCAAGCACCTGTCCAGATGAGGGAGAGCGAGACAGGTAGGAGCCGTGAGTCGCCTGGGGTCACAAGTGCAGCTGTGCTTTGAGGGACGGGCCTGAGTCCACGAGCGCTGGCGTGACGACGGGGCCTCGGGAGGCGCAGGGGTCTGGTGAGTGTGTGTGACTGTGTGTGAGGTGTGTGTGAGTGAGAGTGTGTGTGAGGGTGTGTGTGAGTGAGAGTGTGTGTAAGTGTGTGTGTGAGTGAGAGTGTGTGTGTGAGTGAGAGTGTGTGTGAGTGTGTGTGTGAGTGAGAGTGTGTGTGTGAGTGTGTGTGTGAGTGAGAGTGTGTGTGAGTGTGAGTGTGTGTGTGAGTGAGAGTGTGTGTGTGAGTGAGAGTGTGTGTGAGTGTGTGAGATCCTGTGTGCCGGCATGCCCGTCTCTCTCCATCCACATCTGTCTCTCTATCCATAAATCTACCCGGTGTCTGCAGTATGGGGAGGGCAGATGCCCTGATGGCGCCCACACCACAGGTTCAACCACACACACTCACACACCCATACTCACACATACACACACTCGCGCCCACACACCTACACACACACACGTACATCAACTCACACACATACACACACTCACACTCACGTACACACACTCACAGGCGTCAGGCCCCTTCAGTGCTCGGCTCGCCACAGAATTGGAGACTAGGGTCAGCTCATCCTTAAAATGCACGTTCGCGGCGCGGGGCAGACGAGAGCCCCGCAGCTCTCGTTTGCCGTCTGTCCTGTGTGCGTGTGAGGCTGCTGTGAAGACAGTGGGCGTGTGCCAGCTTCTCGATGCCACTCCTGAAGTCGGCGGCACTCACGCAGTCCTGCTGCGGGGGATTCTGTCACAGAATCCACACGTCGCTGGCCTCTCCCCACTCCCGGGGCCTGTGAGGGGCGGTGCCCTCGTGTTGACCGCGTTGACCGGTGGCCGGGGACAGTGTCATGGTCTTTACGGGCAGCAGGGCGGGGGCGGCCCCTGTGCTGTGCTCAGTTTTTCTCAGCATTGCAGGCTTCTTCAGTTGTTTCAATAAACCACCGAATCAGCAAGCTCGGCCATCTTTTGTGATTTAAAAAAAACAACATTTAAGATTGTAACCATTCTTAAGTATACGGCTCAGTGACATCAAGCACAGTCACACTGTGGGGAAACGGACCCCCAGAACTCGATCGCTGTGCCAGTCAGAGCTTTACGCCGCTGAAGGGGAGCTCGCCGAGGCCCGGCCCGCTCCGTCTGCTGTCTGCGTCTGTGGACCTGCGAGCACCTCCCGCAGGCAGAGGACCCGTCTCTTTGTGACTGTCCTACTTCACTCACTTTTGTCCTCGAGGCTTATTCATTGTGTAGCGTCAGGCGGGAAGCTCTTTTTTAAGGCTGAAAGACGTTCCATCACCTGTGCAACCCACGCTTGTTTATTCAGTTAGTCTGTCGCTAGGCATTTGGTCACTTCCACCTCCCGGCTGCTGTGACTCGTGCCGCAGTGAGCGTGAGCGTAGAAATCTCTGAGACGCAGCTTTTGATTGTTTCGGAGGTGAGCCCGTGGGTGGGGTGCCGGGGACTCAGTGTGCTTTTGCCTGCAGCTCGAGCTGGCTTACCCCACAAGGACATGTGTGTAGGTTCCTGCGAGTCTAGAGGCTGGTGAGGCTCTTAACCCGGATCCACTCGTGCGAAGGCTCCAAACCCATGACCGCGGCCCGGGGGCTGCCATGCACCCACTGGCTGCAGCCTGCACCACCGACCAATCGCCAGCACAGGCGGGATCTCCGCGTACGACCTCAGTCGGGTCCATCTCCCAAGGTACCTGGACGCTGAGCGAGTCCGACCACGTCTGCTGACGTCTAGCACATGTGTGCCCGGGACGCAGCCGGGAGCACTCCATGTAGACGGACATACACTCCTGGCTGCCCTGTCCCCACAGCTGGCTTCACCTCCGTCTCTCGCACATGTCCCCCACGACGTCCCACGGCCCCTGTGGGCCTGTCCGCTGGGTCCCCTGCTCTAGGCAAACTGGAGAGATGAAGTAACTCAAGCCATTTGTTTTAAACAGTCAAATAAGCCTTAAAACATGGATTTTCTTCTTTACTTGTTCACAAATGATGCAGGACTGTTTTGTCTTCCTCTTCTATCTGAGGGTTTTAAATGACTGTACACATCGTCTTTGAGGGAACTTCATAAAATGGGTCCTTTTACAGCTCACGAAAGCCAAGTGCCTGCTCTGCACTGTGCCCAACTCCTTTGGGGCACACCAAGGGTGGCATGTCCCCTCGCTCCATCTGTAAGTGGCTGCTGGGTCATTTGAAGCCTGGTCCCCTACAGGGTCAGTGAGAACACCATGGTCCTTGCTTCCGTGTGAGCTTCAGAGCTCCCCACCGGTGTCTGTGCTCCCCAGCAGGTACCTTGGGACCTGGCCACCTCTAGCGTGGCCGAGCTGGGTCCCCAGAGGCCCACATGGGCCACCGCCTCGACCAGGACGGAGCCCCTGCTGCCAGCCAGGCTCAGTGCTGCCTCCGAGGACGCATCACACCGCGCCCCTGGCCGAGGAGGAGGAGACCGTGTTCTCCAGCCCTTGCCCCACAGCAGGTGGCTGCGTCTCGTGTGGTGACGAAACCAGAAGCAAACAGGCCGTGGGGTCGTCTGGTGTCACCACGGCTGGCGGGGCTGCTCTCCAGCTGGCTGGGGTTGGCCGAGGCGCTGGCACTGGCCGCCCCTGGGCTGCTTTGGCGTCCACCAGTGCTCACCGGCAGCCTCCTCCAGGTCTCAGCAGACAGCCGAGTGCCAGGCCACCTGGGCCCTGCGGTGACACTGTGACTCAAGGTTCTGGCCAAGAGCTGGGCATTGCGGAGGCTTCGGACGGCAGCTGCGCCTCAAGCGAGGGTCGGCGCCATTTTCTACCGGTCCCACCGGCGAGCAAGACGAGTGGGTCGTGTCGCTCAAAGGCCCTCACGGGGTCTGCTGTGTCACTGTCACCCCATCAGGTGTCCTCTGGGAGACCCAGCGTCAGCTTACAGCCACCGAGCAGACCGCTGCTAAGCGATGTCCTACTCAGAGCAAGTTCCAAGCATGAGAAAGGTAACGGGGCTTTGAAACCTTGAGGGCTGTTCGAACCCTCTTTACTGTTCACCCTGACGCGCGTGTCAGCGTTGTGTAGACGACGGTTCAGAAAGAAACACGCCTGCCTCGCCGGATGGTCACTGGGTGTGGGGGACACAGCTGGACCACCGTGTGCTCTGCAAGGGGGGCGCGTGGCTGTCCACTCTGCCAGCCCCTGGAGAGGACCACCCGGAAACTGCCCTGAAGGTGGCCTCCATTCCTCTGTCCCTGTTCTCAGGAGGAGGGAGCTGGGCCAGGGGCGTCGCACCGTGGGGCCGTGCGTGCAGATCCTGCTGGAAAGCCAGCCCAGGGGACACCTACCCTCCTGTCCTTGGGGGCAGGGGAACCAGAGCAGCACAGGAGCACCAGCCCCGCGCCCCCCGCCCTCGAGGGAACGCGGACGCCCAAGAGCCCCGAGCCGCCCGGTGTGTAGCGTTCCGAAGCAGAGGCACCGGGGCGCCGAGCGTGCCTGTCGTCGAGCGGGTCCCACCCGGAGACTTCACGGGCTCCTTGCCCCCGCCCCATGCGGTGTTTGGGGGAGGGAAGGAGCGCGTTTTCCTGGCAGACACGCTCACTCGGGGCGTGACTGTGTGGACACCCACCTCACCAGGAGGACAGCTGGGGAACATGTGCGGGGAACACGCTTCCCCAGCTTTCACGGTGGCCATCCCGGACTTGCCCACGGCTGTGTTGGCAGAGATTTACCTAAGGGAAAAGTCAGCCCTTGTCCTCAGACGTGGGACCGGCTCGGCTTTACCAAAGGGAATCGGGCTGCAGCAGAGAGCAGACGGGCCCAGGGCAGCGGCCACCCCGGTCACACCCACGGGCAGCTGCCCGCTCCACGGCCCGCGGAAAATGAAGAGCATCCCCAGCACGCCCGAAGCATCCGCTGTGTGTTCCTGGACCACCCCCCAAGAACCTTACAGGGAAAGACATCCCGTTTTTCACAGCCGCCGCTCACTCCGACGAAAATGGTGTCAGCATTATCACATCCAGACTCCCCTGCCCACAGCTCAATGACCATCTTAAAGACCGGCCATTTCTGAGGCTGTTTGGCCGTAAGGGGCCCAAGTGGAGGGAGGCAGCTCAGGGCTGTTCAGGAAACTCACCCAACTTGGCAAGAGCGATAACCTCTCTCAGCCGCCTTATCTCATTGGCCTCGGGCACAGGCAGGATTAGGGTGATCACAGTCTCCCTCATCCCCGAAGGCCTGTGCTTCCGACATCGGAGCCCAGAGAAGGTCCGCCCTCGCCTGGGCCCCCCAGGGAGCGCCCCGGCGTGGCTGCTCTTTGGCGCAGATGGGTGGCGTCTGAGCTGGGCTTGGGGCTACGCAGCCAGGTCCACCGCATGAGAGGGTGAGCAAGGAGGCCAAACGCGAGAGCCGCTGCTCGGGGCCTCCAGCTGCAGATTCTGAACCCCGCGCCATCCGGTTCGTTCCGAGAGTCGCCGGGTTCTGGAGAGACCGTGCCGGAGGCAATGGCATCCGCCCGCAGATGGTAACGGGTCGGAGAAGCAGCGGACTTGCCGTCGGCGCCTCAGGCGCGGCCCCGCGTGTGCCCAGGCGCGGCCCGCTGCCCGGCCGTAGGCTGACCTGCAGCCTGCAGCCGGCCCCTGGTTCTGGTCTTTCCTCTCTCGCCGAAGACAACGTCACCGCAGGGCGACCTCGCTCCGGCCGTCGGCGAATCGGCATCGTAAGTGTTCACGTGATACCAAGACGGAGGAGAGACACAGTGTCTGGTCAGCAGAGCATAAAGCAAGGGCACGGACAGGTGGCGTGTCCGATTTTCTTCACGTATCTAAGAAACTGCGTGTGGACCCTAAAAGCTAAAACAAGTGAAAACCAGAAGGAAAAGAAACCAAACGTAAACTCATCTCGAAGACGAGTGAGTCTTTCCTTACCAGCTGTTTGTGTTTTCCTAACTTTCTGCCCACGAGGAAGAAAACACACATACTTTATTTTAAAACTCAAAAGAATCCTCAGGAAAACTCTGGGAGGACACAGCGTTGGTGGGGCTCTCTAACCCTGAGCGGGCGGCAGAGGGGGTGGCGCTGGCTGTCCCTTCTGGGATGCAGGATAAGCTGGGTGCTGACTCCCCAAGGGGACGACATGCCACTCAGAGCCCCCGTGGCAGGTGCTGGAAACGGAGGCTGGAGCCCCGGCATCGCCTGTGAGGTCATTTTGGGTGCCGGCGAGTTTTGCTGGGGTGTGAGCTTTCTGGCCAAGAGAGCCACGTTATTTCGGGCCCCGTCATTGGGAGTGAGACAGGTGGTTTGCATGTGAAACGTTCCAGCTACTGGCCGTGTGGTCTGTTGGCTGTGGACGAGGCTGAGAACGCTCTATCCAAGTTTCTGACCTTGATCTGTCTCGCCACCGTTACCAGCAAGTGTGCGTTTCCGGGGCGGCTGGGCTCGGGCTCAGGCACCTCGGAGACAGGTGCCGTGTGACTTGCCGTGACCGTTATGCTAACCACTCTGTGCCGAGTCTGAGTGGCTTTTTCGCGTTTGCTGTGTGGGTGTGTGGAAGTGTGCGTGTCTCAGAAGACCACCGTACACAAGCGTAGTTCTAAGTCACTTAGCTTCTCTCACTTTTGTTGACATGTTATCATTTCGTGACTACTACAATTTTCTGGAACAAAGATCTGTGAGAGCATCTTTTCACATACATTAAAAATACGTTTTATACCTTAGTCCAGACCCAGGTCACAGTTTGCATAAGCCATCTTCACAGTCTGTGCTACTCGATTGGTCCCAAACACCAGGCGATTTAGACAGATGATTCACATGGCAGCAATGATCAGATTGGCCAGTGCAGCCGAGGGGGCCGAGGCTGGGCAGAGGTAGCCGTGGGGACGTCGGGGACAATGAGCCCGAGACTCACTCTCGCTCTGTGCTGACGAGCGCTTCTTGGCCCCAGGTGACTTGTCGAGGCTGGTCTCCCTAGCTCTGTGACCAACTTTTAGACATGTGACTTTGAGTCTCATTGAAGCCTAAGTTTTGTGACAGGTTAGGAGCATATAGCAGGAGAAAGGTTTTGAAAAAAATGAGTGAAGTGATGTCACTTACAAAACTCTTCACTGACCTCTCCTTTCTCATGTGAACAAGGCTCCCTGGTGCTTAATATTGATAAGAATGAAGAACGTGAGCTGCATTTATGCCAAACCCTGCCTCGTTCTAGCAATAAGTAATCCAGTCACTTTAAAAGAAAGAATTGGGGGAAAAAATCTCATTTAGCACATAATGAGATGCATTTCCAATGACATTTTACCTTTCTACGTGACAGATGTCCAGATTTCTAAACTATTCGTGCATGTTTTAATTGGTCGTGTCCTATTAATTATCACAATGGTAACCACCTAGTAGAGAAAAAAGAGTTGACCATGTTATAACGAGAGGAAATTAAAACAAAGTTTTAATTTCTATGTGTTACATTCTGAGACAGAATTCATGTCGAGAAGCCAAGACGCGCTCAAACTACCCATTCACAGAAGAACTTGCTTGTTCCTTTCACGTGGAAGGTTCTGAGCATCACGATATGATCGTATTCAGATTACTTTTATTACATTTTTAAAAATGAGGAAACTTAAAAATTAATATTTGTAATGCAGTAGAAATGATATCTATTGCAACCAGTTGAACTCATGATGGAAACTTTCTGGTGTCAGTTAAAAATGTGGGAAGGCTACAGAGTTGTTCAAAATTATTTAGGGGTGTAGATGGAAAACGTGACCGGTGTGCATCACGCCCGCTGGTGCCAGGGCACGGTCCCTGTGCCTGCCTTGTTTCCCCTTTCTTCCCAGTGCCCGGAGCACGGGGAGCTACACCCAGGCAGGCCGAGATGAAGGACAGACGATTCTCGCCGGCCGTGGCTGGCACTGGGAACCGCAGGCGTCACCGTGAGGTGAGGAAGGGTTCTGTCTGTGATGCGTTCTCTCTGGGCCGTAAAACACGCTGAAACGACTGGAGAAATTTCCTTGCGTAATGACCAGCGAGTAAGCGATGTCATAGGACGTGAGACCTTTCGTTTACATTCAAGAATTCCTTTAAGAAAAGATTGAGCTTTCAGCCCGAGGACTGCGTAGCGTCGACTCGGCGCTTCCTCCCCAAGCTCTCGCTGGGAGGCGACGGCACTTGGCACCGCGGCATCGTGTCACGGAGCGGGCGGACCGCGGCATCGTGTCACGGAGCTTGCTTTTCCTGACGTTCTGTGGTGGTTCCTGGGGAAGTGAATTTAATCACAAATCCATGTGAGGCTTCTGGTAAAGACAAATGAAGTGTGTTTCTCACATTTGCAAAGATCACACGGTAATACTTTCTAGTTCAAAAAGGTCGTTCACGCCTTAAGAGCCAACGCGCCAGCACATTCATCAGCTCAGAAATAACGACTTTCCCCGGTAGAGCCACCAGAAGCAGCGGGAAGGAGACGGGCGGTGTGGTTGGTGCCTTTTCAGGCTCCCAGTGAGTCACCAGTCAGTTGTCAAAGGCACATTTATGTCCTGTATTTTGACTTGGTGTTTCAAAGAATGATAGAATTCTGGACCTAGAGGGGAGTTGGAAGCTTACCAGAGCCACTCGCTTGTTTCGCCCAGACGATGGGAGGGCTTGTTCGGGGCTCGGAGCAGGACGGGGCGGGGCGGGCTCCTCCTTCAGTCCCCAGATGCCTCTGGGTGTCAGGCTGGGGTCCCTGCGCCGCTGGCTCCATGGCCACCCTCAGGCTGAGTGTGGGAACTGGGCACACAGGAGGACCTGTAGGACGGGCCCCAGGCCTCTGTACCTTTATGTCACTCAGAAATTGTCACCACGCGCCGTAGGTCATGGGCTTAGTAATCGGAAGGAGCCGGGAGGAGCGGGGGTAACGAGGGGCCAGGGCGATATGATGGCAGCGTCCGATCCCACGGGGAGGACCTGACCGAGGGAGCCGACGGCAGGGCGAGGAGGGAGAGGAGGACTCAGGCTGGGCGCCCCTCGTGCATCCCCGCCCTCTGACCCTGCCGCCTCGGGCGGCTGTCCCAGCGGAGTTTCCGGAAGGCTCTCCCGGGCCCTGGGCCCATGCGCGTTCGGCTCGGTCCCCGCCCTCAGGCGAGCCCGCCCCCCAGCCTGGGTGCAGGCCTTGGGGTGGGGGGTCGTCCGTGACGGGGGGTGGGGTCACCGGCAGGGCGCTCCCGGCCCGTCTGGGATGCGTCGACACGTGCTTGCTGAATACAGACTCCTCACACCTCGCCGACTCGGGGTTCGCGGTGGCTTAAAACAGAGCGGTGACTCTCAACCTTTTCTTCCCTTTTTTCGCCCCAAAACTTCGAGGGATATAAAGCAGTCGCAAACAAGCATCCTCAAGGTCATCACTGGGTTGATGGAGGCAGGGCGGGCTCGGAGCCCCCTCCACCACGGGGGTGCTCAGAGTTTCCCAGGGGGGTCGTGCCAGGAAAACTTCCTGGACACAGGGGGTCCTGATGTCTGCTGGGAGGCAGCTGGGGGGCCAGGCCAGCTGGACCAAGCACTTACTTAGTACCTACTGTGTGCTGTTACCTGCCTCTGACCAGCCGCCCCACTCTACCTGGGCAGACACACCCAGAGCTGGCAGAGCCATCGGCCATGGCACCGTTGGCCTTTGTGTACGTGTCTGTCCCTTCATCAACAGTGAGGCACAGAGAGCTGAGACACTTGGATTGAAGAGCTGTGTTCCCAGGTCCAGTCACGGGGCCCTTCCGTTCCTGGCACACCCCCAGCAGGGGTGGCTTGCCAGGGACACTGCACCGCAGATTGGCGTCACGTCCGGTCCTTGCCGCAGTCCTGCGGGCTGTGTACCACCCGCCTCTGGGGCGACACCGAGCCGGAGGGGCCTGGACACCTACCCAGACAGCCAGCAGCGGCTCCGCTGGCGTTCAGGCGCAGGTCCCTGTGACCTGAACCTCCGTGCTCCGCCGCACTACGTAGAAAAAAAGTGTGTTTTGAACCGACCTACTTGTTCCATGAAGACGACAGAGGAAGGGCAGGACGCTGGAGTCTGCTCGGCCATCTGGGCTGCTGCGGACGGCGGTGCCGTGAGCAGCTCTGCTCACGTGGAGCCGGCAGGCGGGGTTGGTTGTGTGAAGGGACATCTCCGGGCCGCGTCCCAGGCTGTGTGGACGGCGCTGAGGCCGCTGTCCCAGGTGTGGCAGCTCATCAGCCGACCGCGGTCGGACAGGCTGGGCCGTGTCAGCCTGCGGGTGGTGCTCCTTCTCCGCCGTTGGTCCAGTCCAGAGCCTCACCGCAGAAGCCGGGAGGGGAGCCGGGAGAAAAGGGCCATTGTTGGGGCGCTTTCTGCCTGGGAGACACTGCCTTGTGCGTTTGCGCCTCTCCGAACAGCCCCCGCTTTGTCCGCTGCCCTTCCCTCGTGAGCTCTTCTGTGAGATGTCTGTTCTTCAAAACTCCTCTCCTTTTGTTTGCTTTATTGTTCGGGGTCACGAGTGAACCAGCACCAAGCAGGTTTCTCCCTGGCGCGGCTGTGGTCTCGTTAACTCTGAGCTGCTGGCCTGCCGACCAGTGAAGGTGACGGCGGCGAACGTGTCACTCGACAAGGAGTGTGTCACTACGTGGAGTGTGCACTCGGCACGCGATGCCATTTATTTATTTCAGGCATTTACTCATTTATCGAGGGAATGATTTTCCAACAAAGTACACGAAACCGCCACACGACACACAGACCTCATGTCCTGGACGCCCATAAGCAGTGCTTATTTAGATCGCATGTGTCTTGAGGTGTCTTGAAGGTTGAAATCTATTTCTACATCAAATTAAACAATAAAAACATAACTCTGGCCTGCGGCTGTCCTTCCAAGTCCAGCGTAAGTAAGAGGCTTGTTCCCCATGCAGATCTCAAATCCGAGATGCTCAGTGAGAAACAACCTCACACTTCATGCCTTTCCAGAGAGCTTGCTAGATGTGCCGAGGGGCTAGTGTCCCCATCGTCGGCGTTAACTTGGGAAGGAGCGGCGACCTTGATAATGAGGGGCCACTCTGCCCCTCGGTCCTGCCACCTCAGTAAGTCACTTCGTGCCCAGGGCCAGGCGGCCTCAGCCAAGGGCGTTGTCGTGATTCTGTTCAGTTTCACTCACAGGTTCTCGCCCAAGGTCATCTCTTATTCAAACCAGAACTTACTGCGTCTCATGTAAAAATGTAGGGGGACCTCGCAAGCAGCGTTGTTAATATTTTTGACCAAATTTCAACTGTCGCTGTGGAACCTTTGTCACAAGCTCCCAAGCGGTATTATATATGTCTAAGTCTGTCTATATCTCTAACCACCGCCCCCTTTTTAGAAGAACTCATTTTTAAGCAAGCGCGCTGAAACCAGGGCCAGCCTGGACAGTGCTGCCACCGTGTCTTCAATCTGCACCTGTAAACGTGTTGCCCGCAGCCACAGCCAGGGTCGAAATTCAAAAGGCCAAGGCATAACGTGCTGATTTCGGAGGGAAAACTTGGCTCTCGGCCACACCTAAGCCTGTGTCCCCTCTGCACCCCCCCAAAATTGAAATGTTTCTGGAGGAGGTTGTTGTGTCTGAATGTCTTGATCCCCAGCACCCCAAACTCCAGATTCCCACGGGATTGGGCGGGTTGGTGCTGCACTAGCGGGCGGTGTACCAGCTGAGGTGGCGGCTGACCTGTCCTTGCCGTGTTCTGTCCAGCGAGCCTGCCCCTGGGTCCCGGAAGTCCCTGCAGCATAGACGACGCTCCAGAGGCCGAGGAGACCGTGTCTGTGGGCAGCTGCTTTGCCTCGGAGGACACGACAGAGGACTCCGGCGTGATGATGTCCCCTTCGGACACCGTCTCCCTAGACTCCCAACACGACAGCATGAAATCCAGAGGCAGGTGGGCCACGGACCAGGAGGGCTGCAGTGACCAGGACCTGGCTGGAACCCCGGAGCTGGGTCCCCGAAGGAGCCCGTCGTGGGAGACAGACAGCTCTGGGCACGGGCCTGGGAGGTGAGTCACAGCTCGGCTGCGGGGGGAGGGCCTGCACTGCGGGGGGCAGAGGGCACTTGTCACGGCGCCCAGACAAACGCTCGTTAAAGTCTACCACCTGCCAGGCACCTTCCACAGGGTCACCCCTCCTGATTTGGGGTTTGTCACCGTGATGCTGCTCGTTCTAGGCACGCAGGGCGCCTAGCCCTGTTTATGCCCTGTTTGTGGGCGGTACCCTGCATGCTCGTCACATGCTTTTTCCCTCAGCAGCCTGTTTCTAAGATTTAGCCGTGCTGAGAAGTATCGTTCGTGCATTTATTTATTTTTTTCATATTTTAATTAACACACGCTTAGGCGGCTAAGGTTCCCCACCCCTGGACACAGCAAGCAAGCTGTGCACCTGTCTCTCTTTGCACATCTATCATTTTCTAGAAGGGAAATTGTTAGACTTAAGAAAAACTCATCCTCAACTTGCCGGAATGTTGACAGATTGCTCTCCAAAGTGACTGTCTAGATGGCACATCCCGCGGGTCCGTGACAGCCTGCCACCCACATCGACACCAACGTGTGGGGTTCGCAGGCGGCTTAAGCTTTGCCAGTCATGTAGGTGGCGTTAATTTTCGGTCTGATTCGTAAGGATGAGCGTCTCGCACACGTACTGGCTGCTCGATCTCCCTTTTCCGTGAGCTGCCTTTCTCAGACTTTGGCCTTTCTAAAAAGTTGCGATGTTCCTTTTTATTTAATGTTAACTTCTCCTGTGTCAGTTATTTACACACAGTCTTTAAGACTGGGGCTCGAATTTTTGTTGTTGTCATATAAAAATTATTTTCCAATGTTGTTGAATTCATCCTTTTTCTCCTGAGTGTCTATATGACCTGTGCATATTTAAGAGACTCTTTTCATGCCTCAAAAGACTGAAGTTTATCTGAATTTCTTGTTAAAGTGTGGCGCTGCCTTCTCGCCTGTGGGTTTCTCGTCTACCTGGGGTTTATTTTGGGGTGTGGTGTGAAGAAGAAATCTGTTTTTTCCCACCAGCTCCTCGTTCCCCTCTGGCCACGTATCAAGTTTCCGTCCAGGTCTGTTGCTAGCTCTCTCCCCGTGGCACTGGTTTATTTATCTGCTCCTGCCCAGCACCCCGTTGCCATAATTGCTTCCTTCACTGTTACAGAAGGAAACGGGTCAATTCTCCGTAGCCCATCAACCTTTTTCACTTTTTAGACCATTTTAAAAACCAGTCACACGATGTTATAAAAACATTAATGGGAATAAAGTAGAATAATAAAAAGCATTGTATAAGTCAGTCACCAAATCGAATGAATGCTTTTGTATTTCTCGTGTTTCCTTCCAACTTCGAACGCATATGAACAGACAAACTTTCATCGGGTTGATGTAATCGTAGCATCGATAATATTTGATTTGGATTTATTTTTACCTGATGGTTTATCAAGAGCATTTCACTATTTGCTAAATGCACTCTAATTATTTTAATGTGGAGCTCTTCAGTCTTAAGGACAACTCCAAGGACAAGTCCATATTTCATCACAGGACCTTAGAAGGTGGCAATCGGCCCGTTCCTTCTCCGCCTCACGAAAGATGCATTTAGCTGAGATTGGCCTGTGCTGTTTGCATCTATGAGAGCAGAGAAAAACTGTGGTATTTTTTTTCTTAATTCATTTAACATAAAGAAAAACTTACTTTCTGTGGTAACGTCCAGGTCTGCCCTGTCCGTTTGCGTGAAGAATGCACACACCAAGCTCCACCTCTGAAACTAAGCAGACATTTGTGACTCTGTGCCTGGGGACACTCGCCTAAGAGTCACCACTTGGTTTGCTGGAGTTACCGCCTGATGTAAAATCTTGCTAATTTCTATCTAAATACGCTAGTTCGTGTTGTCTGTGGCCGTGGCAAGGATGTGATGGAGGCTGACACTTTATCCAAATGGGGGGCCGGACGTGCTTTTCCGCCCTTGTGTCTGGGGTGCTGCTGAATTTGAGTAGCATGGTGGGGGGGTTGGCTCTGGAACCCGTCAGGCCCACAAGGGAATCCCGCCTCCACTAGCTAACTAGCTGTCTGGTCCCCGAGAGCCCCCCGAACTGTGCCAAGCCTTGCGTTCTGCTTATGCGTGTACTGGTGAGACCTCCCACCCATCGGAAGGGCCGTGAGCCTGTGACTGCCCAGTGCATAGGACACAGTACACATCCCGCAACTGTCAAGGAGGGTCCGCTGTCCAAATCACGATGGTCAGTTTGGGAAACAGCACACTCAGTGGCGTGAGCAGACTGCATTCCGGACGCGCTCCGCGGGCCTGTCCACAGCGTGCGGTGCTGAGCCAGGCCGCCGGGGAGCCGCAGGGGCGGGCAGGGCTGCGGACTGCGGGAGCTGTCCAGCACGGCCGGAGCGGAGCTGCGAGCTCAGGCCGGCCGGATGGAGCGGGCCGACTGCACGCCTCCCGACTGGCCGACGGTTGGGTTCAGAGAGCCCACGCGACGGGGGTGGCAGCCCAGGATCAAGCGGAAATCGTGTGGGAGCGGAACCAGCCACGGCCTCAGAGCCGCGGCCTCGACCCGGGCCCTGGACGGGAGACCTGCCCCGGAGCTTCCACGGGCCCCGAGTTCAGGGAGCGGCAGCAGTCGAGAGAGGCAGCCACGAGGGACACGTTCGTGACATCCCGCCCAGCGGCCCGCTCCGCCCGTGACGGCCTGACTCGCCCTGCGCCCCGAAGCGCGTGCACGGGGAACCCTGTGAGGCCTCCTGAGGGAACACTGCTCTCAGTGCCCACCGCTGCCCCCTGGACCCAGCCTCCCGGCTCCGCCCTGCGCGGTGCCAGTGCTTGGTTCCTACAGTGAACGCTGAGAAGGCCGTTACGCTCCCACGAGACCCGTGCTTACTGCCTGGCCAGCGGGGACAGTCCTGGCCACTCCATCCTCTGAATGCCAGGCCCTAGAGACTTAGGCAAAGCAGAGGCTGCCCTTTGCCGTGGCCGGCAAAGCTGAGCCTCTCCAGGTGGGGAGTGGGTTCTGATAGGTGTGCACCTGTCCCCAGCAGTCTCAGACACCTCAGCTTGAAGAAACACCACTATGTGGCCAGAACCCAGCAAAACGGGGGTTGTCATGGTTTCCAACATGACCTGAGTGCCCAGGACTGTCACCACCGCTCTGTCCTCGGGTCTTCATTGAGTGCTTGCTGTGGGCGACAGTGTAAGACCCTTTGTGACCTTAGGTTGTGAGGTCTCCAGAGCTAAGCTTCAGTTTGCTTGGGTGTTTCTCCTTTCTCTGCGCCCTGCAGGTCACACAATCCTGTGGCCGTCTCTGTCTAGGATGGCCTGGGGTGCCACGTTGGCAGATTGGAGACAGGCACTGCCTCCCCCGGAGCTGCCGCTTAGCCGAAAGCATCCTTTTCACCTGCTCAGCCCAGCGGCAGGTTCCCCGCTCCCGTCCGTGCCGCTGGCTCACAGGCTCTGGCTGGGCCCTGTCTAAGGCTCTCGGAGCCGAGATTTGGGCCGGCTCAAGAATAAATACCCGTCTTCTAAAAAGAACAAGGCCGAATGCTTGCTAATGACTGGAATACGTGAAATCCGTCTGGGGCGCCATGATCTGAAAATGGTATATTTTCTATCAAGTCTTCGATTGGATCCGATTCTATCGTTTCACCGCAAAGTAAGTCTGTGCCCCCGACTCAGTCTCAACCCCGTAAGTGGGACATCAAGTTCCCAGAGTCACTCCCTACGCATAGTGCCACAGTAATAAGCGCCTCAGGGAATAATTCAGCCCAGAGGCGCACCGACAACAGAAATGGCGTGTGGTGACGGACCCCCTCATTGTGGGGACACTGGGAGTGGCCTTCTGCACAGCTCTGCCTTGGGCAGGAGGGTTGTCGCTCACACCCGCGACTGCTTGCAGCTCTCTTCCCAGACGTGCCTTTCCCTTGTGTGTGAGGGGTGAAGCGCCCGCGGTCAGACTGCCCGCGCTCGTATCTGCCCGTTGCTGGTGACCGCGTGCCTGTGGCCAGTCCCTTGACCTCTCGTTTCAATGTCCTTGTCAGTGCAATCAAGATACGCAGGGCCTCCCGCTTAGACGAGAGCCTGGCACACTGCCAGCCTTCAGGACGTGAGAGCTGGTGTTATTATTGCCGTTGGTGTTGTTATTTACAACTGCCTGAGGAGGGGTAGAAACGCGATTTGGTGGGAAATCCTTAGAACCCGTAGCTCTGATCGCCGGCCTCTTGAAACTACTTCCAAGATCTTTGCTTGAGAAGAAACGGTTTGCGCTTATACACTCACGCATACACGTCTGTCTGTGGGTAGATGGGGAGGAAGACAGCTCTGTTGCCACCTGCCTCTCTGGGGGGTGCAGTGGAACTTGCATGATCTCTAAGCCCTTGAACCCTGAGGCAAGCTCGCTGTGACCGGGCAGCTCACCTGTCTGTGTGTAAACGTGTCGAACCCTCGGTTCCCGGGTCCCTGTAGGGGACTCCGCTCTGCAGGAACATGCCATGCAGGGCGGATGAGGGAAATCGGGTAAGTGGGTTTCGGGCTGTTTCTGAGCAGTAGGGCCTGACCGAAATCGCATACAGAACCACAGAAGACAGGTGTGTCACTTCTCCAGGTGAGTGGTGCCTCCCTGGATCGCCCGCTGCCCTCGCCCCTCCACCTGGCAAGCCCTAAAGTTCCTTCTCGGCCCCACATGTCAGTGAGCGTTGGACGCCATGGCTGGAGGAGTGAGCGGCTGTGCTGGTACCTGCAGGGTTTATGGTTTCGCATCATTTTACGGGACTGACAAGGCACGGGTCACTGGCAGAGGGGCCAGGAAAAGGCTCGGCCCTGGCTTTGCACCTGATCACACCGACCGAGGACTTTGTAGCCACAGGAACCGTGACCCAGGAAGCATTTAGAAACATTTTATACCACCCAGAACCCTGGAACTTTGTAATTAGAGGAACCCGGTGGCCACAGGAGCACGTGGACACATTGAACGCCTTCTAAAACCCGGAAACTTTGTAACTACTTCTACAAAAGAGCGTGTAAATAACGTTTAAGACCCCAAAGAACTACACGCCTCAGGACGCTTGGCACCGGCCGCGTTAGGCTACTGGGCACTTGCCAAGTGGTTGGCTGGAAGAAAGGTGTGCTTTAAGTGTAAAACAAGCTCCGAATGTGGCCTGAAAGGGATAGTTCTACATTAATTAAATGTAGAGAAGGCGAAAATAATCTGGGCTAAATAAAGCATAAAATTAAATAAAATTAAGGTTCAATAAGGCATTTAATTAAAATTAGTCTTGGCTACTTCTTTTCATCTTGGTAAATGTGACCACAGGAAGGTTTAACAGTGCACATGCTGCTCATATCACGTTTCTGTTGGTCACTGCTGTTTAGAATCCCGAGGCTTCGTGAAGTAGGAGCGTCGGCAATGGATTGGGGAAGGTGAGCGCGTGTGGCTGTCATCGGCTGTGTGTTTTCCCAGGCTTCTTGCCTTTCATTTGTCAAGTAATTGTTTGGAAATCTTACGGGTCGCTTTGGTTGTCCCCAGCAAATAAAATCGAGGGACCTCTTTTCTCTCCCCGACTCTTTCACCCCCATGACTCTGCCATTGAATAAGCTGTTTGAGAAACTCTTTAGCTCCTTCAGATAGAGAACTGACCCCCTGGGCTGCAGTCAGGCCACGCACTTTGTTTCTTTCTCATGTAAAACAACAACAACAAACAATAACAACAACGAAAGCGCCCATTTTCGGGTACTCATGGGACCCAGCTGCCCCTCGCTCTTGTTTGCAGCGAGTGGTGAAGTGAGCGGTGAAGTGAGCAGGCTGCACCCCTGGGGAACGCGCCCCGCCCCTCCCGCACCCCCCAGGGAGCAGCCCGCCAGGCGGTCCCGCCTCCCTCCGAGACAGACTCTGGTTCGAGGCTCGCCAGTGCTGCCCTTGGTCCCTCGTGTTTGACGCAGCGGTGGCTCGAACGTCATCGTGTTCTCTGCAGTCACAGCTGCATGCGAGGAACCCTCCTGGCACCCCCATTCCACGCGTGCGGCCCGGTATTGCCACGTCTGTGCTGTGCGTGCCCTTTCTCTTCCTGGTCGGAAGCCACAACTGTCAGCCGCGTATCTCAGGACGGGGCGTGTGCCGGAGGCAGGGGGTGGGGCTGGTGCCCAGGAGAGGGGCTGCTGTGCACGGTCACTTTAAGCTCACAAGGGACGGCCGCTTCTCGCCAACTCTGAGCTCCTCGGGGACAGGGACGTGGGGCGCTGCTGCTGCACCCACGGCAGGCCGCCGTCCCGCCCAGGTGGAGAGGGACAGTTAGGGTCTGTGAGTAACCCCGGGCGGGGGGCAGTCGATGGTGGCGGGTGACGGAGGAGACCCAGGTGTCGCTGCCTCTCTCCTTCCCGAGATTTTATGTCATAAAGCAAAACAGGGGCCGCGTTATCTATTTCGATAAATCATTGAAAGGGAGACTAAGGAACGAAAGTTCGTACCAAGGTAAAGCGATGTCTCTGCTTCTCCGTGGAACGTCCCCAGGGCTTTGCAGGTGGATCCGCGGCCACCGCGTCTTCACCAGCTCTCAATGTTTTCTCCTCCCTTTCCACGCGTGTAAAATGATAGCATCAGTGGAATTTTTAATCTTAAGTTTGTTTTTAGTTCTTACGAAAATCCTGCTCTCGTCGCGGAGTGATGCGATTTTGCATCCTTCGAAGTAAAGGCGAATACTTTGAAGTGAAAGTCTAGACATGATTTCGTGTAGCTGGACTTTAAACATCTTCCACTAAGAACGAGCACTTCAAAACTGCTGTTTCTCGTTTCAAATGCCACTTTATATAGCGTTGTCCAGTTTTTCCTGCCATATACTTTCTTCGATATTTGAATTAAATGTATTTGGGCAATCACGTTCCATGAAGGAGAAAAAGGCAACTTTAGTGCGATGCATTGAAATAATTAAAGTCTAAGGCAAAAGCAATAGGAAAGACAGTCTGTGCTGCCTACGGCCCTTATTAATTGGTCCACGTGCGCACACCTCTCCAGCCCGCCCCTTGGTCTGGCTCGTCAGAGGGCATTAGCTGAGACTAACCTGGCAGCCACTTCCTGGCTCCCACAGGGACACGGTTCCAAGTCAGAACGACTCATTTATCAGAATACAAACTCTGCCACGTGAGGCTTGTGCGAAGCGTGTCTCACGCCTCGTTATCTGGGCCCCGTTCGCAGTGACGGAAATTGGTCCTCCGTTTTAGCAGGCAGTGGAGAAAGCCTGGCCGTTCCCTGAGACACGGTTGCCGTGACACGTCCCTGTCCCCTGCACCGCGAGACCAGAGTGACGCGCGCCCTTGCAGAGACGGTTTTCAGACCGCTTCGGCGGCACCTGTCCCATGGATCCTGTTGTCCCAGTGACACAAATAACGCAAGATCAGCTCTCGAGGGCGGGTGGCCTGCCCTCTTCCTGGAGGCCCGGGTGGCAGCGGCCACGTCGGACCCCAGACACCAGACTCAACAGCCATGTGGCCTTGGGCAGCCTGTCGGTGTCTCGACACGGCGCTTCTGATGTGGGAAAAGGCAGTAACACTGTGAGCCTTACAGACGGCTGCGGAGAAGGACAATAAGATCATCTGTGCCCACGAGCTCAGTTTGGAGCCCGGCACAGGTGGGCCGCACGGGTCCCGGGGGCGGCCGGGGCCTGCGCTGACAGGCGCTGCCTCCCGTGGGGCCCCGAGGAGGTCCCTGCGGAGGGCCGGTGTGATGGTTGCTACCATCGTCACGTCCTCTCAAAGCGAGCAGGAAGCGTGGCTCTGCGGGCGGCATACGTGGGCCCTCCTAGCCCCGTTCCCTCCATCACCCACCCAGGGCGAGAATTAACCCAAAGTCAAAGCATGGAAAAGGGCATAGGGCCATACGTCACTCTGCTGGGGTGAGCACAGACAGAGGCCGTGAGCGTGGCAACCCCTCCGTGATGCAGCTCGAAGCCTCCGTCACGGGGCCCCGTGGGACCTGGGGAAGGCTCCCCGTAGGGCAGAGCAATGGCCGTGCAGGGCCAGGGGGCGAGACAGCCCAGCCCTGGCCACCAGGTGTGTTTGCAAGCTTGCATCCAGCTGGCCTGATCCCTTATTACCTGCCGTCCCGAGGGACGTGGCAGGTGCAGGTGAGCTCGGCAGAGATAAGCAGGCACCTCCTGCTGCCACGCCGGCTCGTCCTTGTGCGGCAGCTGGTGCTGGGCAGGGAAGCTTAGACTTCGGACTGCAGAGGGGCGGGGCGGGTGTGCTCGAGGCGTCGCTGATCTTCCTGGTCCCCAGCCCATACACGCGGGCAGCGCACACCACACCCATGTGCGCACACCACACGCACGCGCACACACACACACGCACGCGCACGCACACACACACGCACGCGCTCACACACACACACACACACGTGCCGTCTGTGTCTCGGGCAACAGAGGTCCAGTGAGTATGGAACAGCACAAATCTGAAGATGAGCTTAACCTCCCTCAGATATTTCTAGAAAGAAGTACATTAAATAAGCAAAAAGAGGAATGAATGCTCTTGCTTTCTTTTTGGTCGGTCCTAGAACAGAAAAACCTGTTGCAGCCTCCGGTGGTGACAGAGACCTGTGTATTACTGGAGAGTTCCAGCGGACCCTGGCCGAACTTGACGAAGACCTGGAAGGTAAGCCCGACCCCCTACGGTTGGACGTCCTACTGTGCGCAGAGGACTCTGAAGGCTACTTTTTCCGACCACGTTTTGTATAACGAGTGCAGAAGGTACAGATAATCTCAGTCGACAACCAGGGAATCTTCCGGACAGAGGCATGTGGTTCAAATAAACTAGAAATTAGGTGTCGGCATAGAGTTCTGTTTTTAAGCGGAGGGCATCAGCAGGTCATCGGCCTCAGTACGTCGTCTGGAGACATCGTGGCCCCGGCCAGCTGCCCCTCTGCTGAGTGCCGAGGGCTGGGGGTCCGCCTGGGGACACACAAATGACACGCTGAGCTGATGCATGGGAATAAGTCACGCGGGAGGAACCGCGGGCGGGCGAGAGGCCGGGAGTGGACGGTGGGCGCCGACCGTGACGCGTGCTCGTGCTTGTTCGCAGAGATGGAAGAGAGGTACGAGACAGACACCAGCTCCCTGAGCAGCTCCATCGATGGCGCGTCTAGTTCCTGCATGCGAGATGCCACCGTCCCCGAGAGCGACGCGGACGCAATCCCAGTGACGTTCATCGGGGACGTCTCAGAGGACCCTGTGCAGCCGGCGTCACTCCCCAACAGAAACAACAACGCGGGGTCCTCAGACAGGGCAGGCACCGCCAGCAGGCCGGCCCGCGAGTCGCCAGCCCCGGCCGGGCGTGGCC
>NW_006436282.1:30782225-30785032 GCF_000325575.1 Pteropus alecto
AGCTGGAGCCCGTGCGGACATCCACTGTGGAGCGTCACACGCGAGGGCGGAAAGCAGGGGACGCAGCCGAGGAGCAGGGCCCGGCCCCCCGCATGGGGAGGGCACAGCCCACCCAGAGGGCGGACCCTCAGCCGGGGCCGGGGACGGCAGGCGGCGACAGGCAAGGCATCTCGGCCCCATCGTCATGGTGTCAACAAAGCCAAACCCCCGGGGGGAGCTTCGGGCTGAAATACGGCCTCACGACCTACAAAATTGTCCCCCCAAAGTCAGAGATGAGGTGTTATGACAGGGGGGCATCTCTGTCGACGGGCGCCATCAAGATCGACGAGCTGGGGAACCTGGTGAGCCCCCACACGTCTGGAAGCAGGACCATAGCCCTGCCGGCATCGACCCTTGATAAAGAACCCCAACCCATGGGGAAAATCAGAGGGTTCTGGAGGTGCAGCTCAGAGGAGAAGCAGCCCGGCCAGCCCACGGAGCGCCCGGTCGGGGGGGTCCCTACCCCCACCCCACCAGCAGAGTGGCAGAACCAAGACAGCAGGCTCCAAGCAGAGCCCACCTCCCCGGACCCCAAAGTGGCATCGCCCCAGCAGCAGGCCACCCACCAAGGAGGGGGGAGACACCTGGGAGAGGGGGTGAGCCGGCCACCCACAGCAGCCGCTTGTCACGTGAAGGTGCCAGCAGCCAACACCGCGCAGGTCCCGTTTCTCAAGCCTCAGAGAAGAACGTCCAGTCAGTACGTGGCCTCTGCCATCGCCAAGCGGATCGGGCCTCCTACAGCCCACGCCGGGCAGACCCGTGCGGGCAAAGTGCCAGAGCTGGCGGGGCGGCCTAGATGGAGCCGCCCCCAGCCCATGCCCAGGGTCACACGGACGCGAGCATGAGGCCAAGCCCCCCTGCGGTCATCCTGCCCACACCAATGGGGAGGAGTCAGCGGAGGGAGCCCATTCCCGGGGGCAGCTCAGCAGCCCCCGCGGCACGCCCTCGGCTCCAGACTGTCCCGCTGGCGTCCACCGAAGTCCCTGCGTCCCACTTGCCACAGCTTCCCAGAGGGATCACATTTCCGCGGGACAGAGCTCCGGTCTCAATGGAAAGCAAAGCACGAGCAGCCACAGGACCAGCACGGCATCCGACCCCAAGCGCACGCCAGACAGCCCCAGCCCCCCGCCGCCGCGCTCGGGAGATGGCAGAGCCCTGGCACACGGCTCCGGTTGGGTCCTCGTCCCCAGCCAGCCTCCTCGCTGTCCAGCAGGGTCCAGCACGAGCAGCCCCACTGTCCCGGGGTGGAAAGAGAAGCCCAGCGTGCTCTGCACAGACGCATGTGATGCCGATTGTGCGCCCAGCGTCTTTGGGCCAAAGAAGAAGTTCAGACCTGTCGTCCAGCGGCCAGCACCCAAAGACACCTCCCTGCACAGCGCCCTGATGGCGGCCATCCACTCGGCAGGAGGCGGGCACAGCCTGCGCAAGGTGACCAAGGCGCCCACCTGGGGGCAAGGGCGGGCCCCCCACACCTGTCGGTCCCTGTGTGGCACTGGGGGGGCGTGCTGGGGGCGAGGCTGTGGAGGAGGGGGTGCACGGCTCCCGTGTCCCTGCTCTCAGTGGGAAGAACCACCGAGGACGGAGCTGGTGCGGGTGGGGGTGGGGGTGGGCGTGCCCACTGGGCCTCGGCGCCCTGCCTGTCCCCGGGGAAGATGTCACCAGTAAGTGGCCCGGGGAGCGGCCAGCGGGATGCGTCCTCTGTGGCTGATCCTTGATCGTAGAGGGAGGAGTGGACGGTCAGGCCGGGCCACTCCGGCCAGACGTTCTTCAATAACGACAGGCTGTTTCAGGGCCCCCCTCCCCATCTGGGCACTTAGCGCATCACAAACATGGCGTCATTTCATTGCTACGCCACACAAAACTGTCCCTCCAAAGGCAGAGACGAGGTGTGAGGACAGGATGGCCGGTGAGGTGGACGTCTGGAGTCTGGCGCGTCCCCATGCGGGGACGGGACCGTGTTCTCCGTCGTGTACTTGAGACAGAGGCACGGTCAGGCCCAGCGACCTGGCTCAAGGTCACCCCTGCCAGCTGGCGGGGGCTCAAGACTCTCAGTCAGGTCCATGGGACTGAAAGCTCCTGTCCGTCCTGGGAAGCCAGGACCAGTAGCAGAAGTGACAGGACACGAGGCCATGATCTGATGTCACCCCATGGCGGGAGGTCACTTCAGAAGCTTTGACACGCACCGTCTCATGGCGGGGGCTGGGAGCACGGCCCTGCGGTCCTCAGCCAGGCCTTCCAGGGAGCCATCCTGTCCCCTGAGTGACGTGGCTGGCACTGTCTGTGTTCCAGACCGCAGGGCACAGCCCAGAAGGAGGGCCGAAGAAGCCGCCCCCCACCGAGGCAGAGAGCGAGCACTCGGCCCTGCTTGCGTCCATCCGAGGTCACCGTGGAGCCTGCAGCCTGCGGAAGGTAGGATGGGAAGGCCGGGGGCCCCGGGGGTGGCCTGGGCACCCAGAAAACCCCCTCCCTGCCCACGCCCGCCCAGCACTGAGCACTGTCCGGGTTCCCGGGGCACCCAGCATGGCTGCAGGGCTCGGGCCGTGCCGGAGGCGACCGAGCCCCGGCCCACGTGGAATTGCGTTCAGGGACGCAAGGGCGTCCCCAGCTCCCACAGCCGGGGCCCGGGAGCAGCGTGATGGGTGCCCACGCCGCGCGTCTCCGGCCCGTCGACATCCGGCTCCAGTGCTTCTCCGGGCTGGTCCCCGATATGGGCAGGAGCAGGACGGGCGGGTCTCGGGCACGGGGCCCCTGCACCCTGCCTGGGGTCA
>NW_006436282.1:30785087-30789853 GCF_000325575.1 Pteropus alecto
TCTTGAAAGCTGTTCACAATGGAGATCTGTTCTGGTGCATTATCCTGGAGAAGTAGGAGCTATCAGTGTCAAGTCACTGCATCTGGTTTCCTGTAACACTGACAGTATGCTTCTTAGGCGAAATTTCTATTTGACTACAAGAGGAAAAGTGTGTCACTGGAAAAAAATGCATATACCTATATATTTGCATATAACTTTATTCTCCAGATTAAAATTTGTATAATTTTAGTTTTTGAATTTAGGACAAAAGGAAAAAAAAAATTAAACCTGAGGTTTTAAAATAGATTTTTTTGTTATCTCTTTGTTAGATATTTACTGAAGCAATTCTAACATATCAAGAGTGTTTCATATTTACATTGAACATCACTGTCAAATATGTGCTTGTTATCCATGACCAACAAGTTTAAAAAGATGATCTTTTCAGATATCTTCATGTCTTTCTGTGTAGTTTCATTGAGAATTTGTTGTGTTAAATTTGAAATTAGAAAAATCCCTTGGGATAGAAGAATCTTACATGTTAATGTACTCCATCCTGTGAAACAGTACTATAGCGAGCTAAAACATACTTCCTTAACTTCACCATAAGATTGCATTCATTAATTTATAATGTACAATTTAAGAAAAACATGCCCGCACGGCTTCTTTCTGTTCTGTCCGTCGTCCCCCAGCCTGACGTTTGACGCGGTCGGGTCTGCAGCCCCCGGGCACCGGGCACCCTGCATGGCCCATGCTGTCCGCTCGCCGGCCGGGTCCCCGCAAGCACTTTGCGGCCCCGGCAGCGAGGCTCCCGAGTTGAAGGACACTCGGGCCAGTGGCCTCTGCGATCTGTGTGTCCTCCGTCCCCGCCCACCCCCGCTGGGTCTGGGGAGTTACGCGATTCACCTTCTGAGAGGTCATTTCCAGATCCTAAGCTTACGTTTCACAGGCGTCCGGACAGGTCACTACCAAGTGCCTCTCATTTTCCGTGTAAAGCAAACAGGCTCGGATTACCTGAGTCGCTGGGACTCAGACAGGGGTCAGGGCAGGCACAGGACGTCCCTGTAAGCAGGTGACCACTGCTGTGTGCTCTGGCGGGCGGGCTGGGCTCACACGGGGCCACCGGCCCTGCTGACGAGGCAGCTCGTGCTCCTGTTCCCCACGCAGGAGCCGGTGGCAGCAGAGCTGGGGGGAGGACGCCACATGGCCTGAAAGGCAGTCCTCGCCGAGTCAGAGGTGGCCAGCAGTGCCCCCTGTACAGAACGTCCTGGACGCCTGCTAACAGGAGCTCCCATGGGGCATTGCCAGGCTCGGGCCCCCAGACCTTGTCCAGTGTGACAGTGAGGAGGTCATAGCCGTGTGTGGCCCTCACTGGGACCTGAAGTGTCACGCAGCGAGGATGGTAGCCATCTCAGGACGCTGGAAGAAGCAGCGTCCTTGACCGGATGGCACGGGCAGGCTCCACACGCTCTCTGCGGCGAGGGGAGGGGGGTCGGGGGGAGCAGCTAAGAGTTGTGGAGGCCTTGGGCTTTTTTATGTTTCTTTTCATTTCCGCGGAGTTTATATACTGACAAACGTACCACTTACATTACGTAGAACGAGGGAGAGCGGAGAACTTGGGGTGAATGGCTAAATAAGGATCCAGGAACGTAGAGCATGTGATTTCCGAAGGGGACAGAGCCGTCCGTTCAGCCCCGAGACCAGCTCTGTCCTCTGGACATGCCACGATGTCCAGCTGGGAGCCCTGGCCGCAGAGCCCGAGGCGACGTGGGAGGGGTCGGCCCCGGGGGGCCCGCTGAGGCCGGGGACGTGTCTCCGTTTGTCAGACAGTGTTCCTCAGAGGAAAACCCACGGGCTGTCTACACCCAGGGTCAGACGTGGGGGAGTTGAAGCCCACAGACTGCGGTTTTCAGACACCGAGCGAACGACTTTGCGTTCGGGTCTGTCGTTTGAGCCGCGGACGTCCCCTGCATAACACCGAACGTGGCCGCGAGCGCGGCCCGTGCTCGCCTCTCACACCCGTCCCCTCGCGGACTGGTTTGGGGTCTTTGCAAAGTGGACATCCCTCGCTCCACCGTGCAGGAGTCACCAGGGGCAGGGGGCCCGGCGAGGCCAAAGCCTGCCCCAGGTCACACAGCCAGGACGTGCCTGCGAACTTAAGCCTCGGGCTTTCCCGCCCTGAGAGCACGCGCCCGTGCCTTCCAGAGAGAGAGAGAAGTTTGGGAATTGTCTAAAAGAACGGAGGAAGCGTTTCGTGCTTTGAGAAAGCAAGCTCGGGCAGCGGCAGAGCAGGCCAGGGCCAGACGGGGCCAGCTGGGCGTGTGGCGATGACGCAGGGGGCACGTGCGTGTCTGGACGCCGGGCCGGCAGCAGGGAGGCCGGCGTGGGCGGGGCCGTCCAGTCCCGGCCGCGGTCCAGTCCTGGCGGCTCTTGCTCACCCTCAGCTCTGAGCGCTGCTGTGAGCGGCATCCGAAAGCCCCCATTTCGACTGCTTCTTGGGTTAGTTAAGTGTTGTGACCTGCCTGCTCCATCCTGGAAAGTAAATATTTACGTGTTGCATCTGAGCTTTTACACGACACCCTGAGGCTAAAAGCCGGGCCTGAGGGACCAGGACGCGTGTGACCTGGGAGACCGTGTCCTTTCGGCCTTCGTCACTGCTCGGCTCAGATGTGCTGCATCTTATGTGGGGCCCCAGGACGGACGCACGGGGCCGTCACCATGTGCCGAGCCCGTACCTTCTCCCCACTAGACTCAGCCTCTCAGAATCAGGTAGAAGCCGCTGCAGCAGCGGTGACGGAGGCGGCCAGGGACCGGGCGGCCGCCCACCCGCAGCCCGGGCTGAGCCGCCGTCGGCGACATGCGGGTGCGGCCGGGCCAAGCTGGCGTCCAGGAACCAGCTGTTTTCCTGGAGGTGTCCTGTGTGGCTTGCCTTCCTCGCGGGTGCGGCACCAGGGGACACGTGTGCGGGTCAGCCGCCAGCTGCATTTTCCTGAGAAGGCTGCCCCCGCGCCGCTTCTCCGCGAGGCACGGCCCCGGAGGTCCCCGCAGGCCGGGCAGCTCCTGGCCTTGCTGCTGTTGGTCACGGCACTGGAGCCTCTCGTGGTGCCTGGAATGTGAAGACAGATGTGTCGAGCCTATTCTTTGAAAATGTAACCAACGTACTCCGTAAAAACGAGTCCCTTTGTGTCTCCCGCCTTTGGGGACCCTCCTGGGCCTCTTAGCAGTGTTGACGGCGGCTGTGTCCACCTCGGGGTTGTCCCCTGCCTCGCTTCACAGGCCTCGCTTCACAGGCCCTTTGGGCACTTCTTCCTCTGCCCAGGCCTGCACTGCGGCCCCAGGAGTTAGTCCAATGACCTCGCGTTTCCAGAGCTCACACCCTGGGCGGACCCCACACCGTCCAGAGGCCGATGTCTCGTCCGGGCAAAGGCAGGGCGGCCGGGGCGTGCGGGCGGCAGGCCGGGCTGTTTTCTCTGCTCAGAGGGCCCCACGGGGATTGTTGCTCATGAATATTTGATCGGGGGCAGGTTACCCTCTGCGGACCCCGCTTTCTCATCCTCCTGTGGGAGGCGACACCCGGGATGATCATAGCGGGTTCCGCTTCGCTTGTTTTTGGCTGAGCGGAGGGTCAGATGAGCTGAGACTCGTCCAGTGCCTGATGCTTGGCGGTGGCCGCCAGCAGCACATGTCTTCCTGTGCTCGGACGTCCACCCCTATATCACGCTGCTAAGCGAGCAGAGCAGGGTGCCCGAGCGCCGGCCCCCTCGCCACGCGTGCCGAGTGCCGTAGGGCGGCGGTGTCAAGGCCAGCGCTCCCTGCACACGGATCCGCCACTTTTCTTAAAACGCTGTTACCTTTGCCTTTAGAGGCACTGAAATGGACCCTCGAAATCCTGCACATAGAACTTCCCGCCGTCGGGCTGTCACGGAAGGTGGGGGGCTGAGCCCGGAGTGGAAACGGAGCTTTCGCGTCCCGTGGGGGGGTCACCTGTGAGCGTGCGTCTGCTCCTCCCTGCCACAGACCCGGCACCCAGGAAGGTCTATCCCCGGGGACGCAGCGGTGAGGGACACGGGCCCGTGGGGACACCGTGGCAGGCCGGGGTGACCAAGAGCATGGCAGAGGGAGAGCACTCTCATGGCAGAGACGGGCCAGCCGAGGACGGGGTGAGGAGAGCCCTTCCCGAGGAGGCCCAGTGCCTGTTCCCGAAGGACCAGTCGTGTCCCTGAAGGACAGGCATGTCCCTGACAGTGGCCTCGGGTGGGGAAAGGCCCGGCCCCTGGGGAGAGGCAGGGACGGCCGGAGCCCGCAGCCGCTGCGGCCCTGGGGGAATGGCGAGCCGGCGGGCAGCGGGGTCCCGCAGGTGCGCCGCAGACCCCGAGGGCCCCGCTTCCTCTGCGAGGGCAGCAGCGGAGCTCGCGAGCCCATCTGTGCGGCGGCGCTGAGTAGCTTGGGGCCGGGGTGACGCCTCGGTGTGTCAGGACGGAGACGTCGCAAGGGCAGGTCTGCAGCTCGTGGACGCCTGGCCTCGGCTTCCCACCGATCCCTGAGTAACGGGGCTCTGTCTCCCCATAGGTGCCCTTGCTCGTCTGAGGGGTCACTGAGACCAGGCCATGGTGGAACCACCCGCCCGGCCCTCACCCTCTCCGCCGGGATGCAGGAGGCGAGGGGCCTGGGGACTCGGCGTGCATCCTCGTCTGCTGGCCAGTCCTGCACCATGGCTGAGGGAGGGACGCCCTGCTGCATGGCCCATGTGCCAAGGACTTGTGTTCGCCTCTCAGCGTCTGAAGTTGCCA
>NW_006436282.1:30789885-30801304 GCF_000325575.1 Pteropus alecto
CTGGCCGGTCCAGGGACGAGGAGCCTGGAGCCCAACACTTAGTCACAGCGACGGCCAAGTAGACCCGTCTGGACCGTGCCTGGACCACGCCTGGACCGCAGCAGGACCCGATGCTGGGACCTTTGCGACCCACACTGCGCATCTGTGGTCGAAAACATCCTGTCGTTTCAAATCTTTCGAATTCTAGGGGAACATGTACAAATCGATCGACACCATCGCAACATAACGTGCCACATGATGCCACACGTTTGGGTCCTAGGGAGAGAGGGCGGAGCCTTCTTCAAAGGTGACCTTGGGGAGTACTGGAAATATTACTTCATATTCCTCATCGGTGTGGGGCAAAATCCGCATGGACGGTGGCAGACCCTGATCTGACCAGCTGAGGTTTTAAAACTCAGCGGTGATCGCCCAGAATATCAGCCACACACGCCGTGGGGCAGGGCGGCTCTGGGTTCCGAGGGCTGAGGTCAGAACAGAGTGGACGGTCAGTGCCCACCTGGAGGGCCGTGCCCACGGGCTGTGAAGCAGAGCAGACCTTCCCCAGAGGGCTGCGTACGGAGCCCGGCGACCCCTCTGGGCGCCTCGGAGTTCCCGCTCGGGCCGGGAGCGGGGATGCTGGTGCACGTGTCGCCAGGATGGACCCAAAATTGTGCTAATATCTCATGATGTAAAAAAAAAACAAAACAGGTCTTGACACGTTTGCCCGACAGCTGCCTCCCCTCGTGCCACGTGGCTGTCCTCTCGTGGCACATGGCGCTTGGTCCCCAGGGGTCATAATAATGACGGGGAAGTATGGCTGATTTTCTCACTTCTCTCCCTAAAACATATGGTCATATAGAGAAAACAAAATTCTTTAATAAATTACTGGAAATCAAGAGGAGACCCTGAAACAAATCCTCGGTCAAGGATGCAGTGGAGACCGCCGGGTGGGTGGAATGTGGCAGGACGGCCGAGGTCGGCCCGGCTCGCCGTTGCCCTGGTAACACCCCCCACGTCCCATGTGGCACGGACGCTCAGCCGGCTGTCCCGGCCACGCTGTCCCTCCTAGTTGTCTTTGTGCCACAAATAAAAGATGATGAAATTGTAGATGTGGTGTGAATTTCGTGACTTTGGGCCACCAGGAAGGTGAATTCGTTGATTCAGCCAGTAAACGTTTGCGGCCGCTGGGGGCGAAGCCGGGCTCACCCTCACGCCGGCGAACCCACAGCTGGCTCTGCCCTCATCGCCCCCGGTAGATGGTAAAGCCCAGGAGGGACTCTGCTGTCTGAGGGGACTGGGGCACACAGCGCTTTTAATGCGGAGAGGAAGTGTCTGGGTGTCCTCCCCCTGGGCCCCCCGGAGGCAGGCACCCCACGCGCGGCGTCTGTGGGCTTGGGGTCGCCGGGTCTGGATCAGGGACGGGGGACATTGCCCTGGAACTGTAGAGCCCGGATCTTGCTCAAGGACACAGCCGCTGCCCTGTCCTGCGACCTGGTGTCACACCGGCATCCACTCGGTCCCATGGGCAACCTCATCCCTCCCGCTGTCTTGGGCAGCCCTGTGAGCGATGCAGATGCCCTGTAGGAAACAGGCCCACAGGGACAGGGGACACGTCCCGGGAGCATCCCCGCCCCGGCCACGTGCCAGGCGGGCTCGCGCAGGAGCCTTGGCAGGGGGCAGCACAGGGACTGGGCCTGGGGGTGGCCTGCAGGGGCTCCTGGCTCCGCTGGTCCCACCAGGGCGGGGGCATCCCACGGTGGGGGTTCCAGCCCCAGTGAGGGGCGAGGGAGAAGTCGCACACCCACCTGCCACCCCTGAAGAGGCAGCTGTGGGAAGACGGCCCAGAGGTTAGATCCACGGCAACGGCTGCTGTGCTCTCCCGCAGACGAGGAGCCGGCTCAGCGGACGTGACTGCCGGGGAGGCCCAGCTGAGGCAGGCTGAGCAGGCCCAGTGGGCCCGCCCGGTGCCGGCGCCGCCCCTCTGCTCCCATGCCCCGGGCGGCAGGCCAGCGTGGGGCCCAAGGGACACAGTGGGGGGCCCCCTCCCCGCCGGACTCCCTGTCAGCGCCATCTGGAGCATCCCCGCCGACACGGAGCGCCCGACGGTGGGCTCCTGGGCAAAGGCGGCCATGTGCCTGAGCCGGGGCTTATTTTCTCCACATTCCCTCACGTCCACCAATTTTCTTTATTAAGCGAGTGCTTATCTGATCTTTTAAAAATGGCCCGTCACTGCGTGTGACTTGCAGCCTGCCCGGGTGGGGGACACGGCTCCTGGTTCCCGTGTCCCTGGTCCCCGTGACCCCGACAGTTTCTAGTTCAGACTCAACGCCCCAGGCGTCGCCGTCAGCCCCGGCCTGCGAGGGCCACCTCGCCGACGTGATCTGTCGCACTGGAACGGCTGGCTCGGCTCAGGGGAATGGCCGACCGGTGTGGATGCTGGGGACGTCACACCTGCCACTCACACGTCTCTGGGGTGTCAGATTCGGCCCACGAGACGGGCTGGCAAGGGGCACGTCGCAGGCGTGATCCTGGCTCTGTCACACGGTCCCCCAGGCCCCGCGACAGGGACCGTGACTTCACCTCTGAGTTTCCTCATCTGCGACAGGGGCCGCAGTGCAGCGCGGACACCAAGGCCGTGGCCGCTTGTGCAGACGCGCGCACGCCGAGCCCGGGGCCCGCAGGCCGAGGCCGCCCCGTGACGACGGCCGTTGTCACGTAAGCCCGGCTGTTTGGCACGGAGTGGGGGGGCGCTGCTCTGAAGGGACCGGAGCTGTGGGTCCAGGTCTGGCCTGTACTGCTCGCAGCCCTGTGGCACAGGCGGGTCACTCACCTGAGCCTCGGCCTCTGTTTGGAAGGGGAAGGACTTGGAGTTAGACGCCCCGCATTCTGGGATCCTGTTCACGACAGAAAAGTCTCTGCTGCTTCTGTCAGCCAGAGTCCAAGCAGAGAGGTCCCACTCGGATGGGCAGTTTGAGGAAAATTCGATGCAGGGCCATTTACCAAAGTGAGGGCAGGACTCAAGGACAGGAGCAAAGCCAGGGCCAGCCACGGGGACGGTCTTGACCAGCCCTCGGGAAGGGCGAGGGGAGGAGCAGCTGGCAAGGGTCCTAGAGGTGGCCGAGCACAGGAGGCCTGGCCTTGGAGAGACAAGTACAGCCACTGCTGAACGGCGGCACCAGTAATAAGTGCCCCAAACCGCCCCTCTGCCCTGCGGGCTCCCCCAGTACACCCCAGGGCCAAACCCACCCAGAGCTCAGGGCAGGGGCCACCACGCGGTCCATGCAGCCGGCCTCCCAGGGTGGAAGGGAAGGGGCAAGACAGGGAAGGTTCCGGAAGGTCAAACAGAGTGTCCCCCCCGACGCCTGATGATGAAGAGGCGACAAGAACCAAAGCTCAGCACGTCGCCACGTACTGGGGTCCGAGGGCAGGTGACCTCCGGGGCCGACACGCCCGGCCAGTGCTCCATGGCGTGGACTCTGTCTCTTCCAAGCGACGCGGGTGCACTTGTCCTCGGTACCCACAGGAGGTTTGCAGCTCTCTGCTTCCGCTTCCGCTGCCGCTGCCGTGACACAGGAAATGTGCCCCCCCCCCTCACCGAAGTTAACCGTCCATGCGCTTCCCGCCCTAGATGATGCACGTGGCCGAGGGAGCCACGGCCGCCCCAAGGTGACCTTGCCATTAGTAAGCGTGCCTGACCGCACGCATAAAAACTCAGTCTCGTGTTCTAATCATCAAGCTTCAGCAAGCTACTTTATTCCAGTGTCATGAGGGCTTGAAATGAGCCAACTCCGAGGGGAAAAAAAGTTGAAGAAATTGGACCATATTGATGAATTACAGGTTTATCGCAAAGGTAGTGATTCACTAGTAACGTGGAATTTCCAGGGACCCAAAATGGGGACGAGCTGGAAGAGGCCAGCAGTATGAGTTGGGCACCATCACCTTCCGGTTAGTGACTGCGCGGCCGTGTGACAAACCGGTCAGCTCTGCGAGTCCAAGGAGATTTTGAGGCCGAAGAGAGCAGAGAACAGGTCTGAGCAGTGAGACACGGCCGGGCGTCCGCAGAGCCGTCTGCCTCCTCCTCGCATGCGGTGACCACGGGAGCCGCTGTGTGCCGGGGCCTGGGCCACGTGCTGGGGGCCAGCGAGGTCAGGGCCATGGGTCCCCAGCACAAGGAGCTTGGCCCTGTGGGAGGGAAGGGAGTGGAGGGGCGTGTCACGGGGCCACGCTGGGCATGTCCACTGTGGACAACGCTGCATTCGTGTTATGTGGACGAGGCACATGGCAAAGCTGTGACATGCCGGGCGTGGCGTGACAGCCCTGGTGTTGTGAGGATGGCAAGTAAGGCCAGCTCAGTGCCCAGGGGAGGACAAGGAGCCCCGTTTGCTGCCAGCAAGCCAGCCTGCGGGGGGCCGGTGGAAGGCAGGTCTTCGCGGAGGGTCCCTGGCCTCACGCTGCCTCTCTGAGGTGTCCCACTGCGACTTGAGGAAAAGCCCCTTACCTCCAGGCCTCGACCCTCCAGGCCCACGGCAGCACCGACAGCTGCCTGTCCTGCACCACAGAGCACGTGGGGACACGCAGCGCCCCTTCCTTCTGCGCCGGGGAGCTGCCCCTCACAGGAATTCAGCCCCCATCTGCCTTCCAGCCACCGTTTTTTTATACGCCGCCGGGAAAGGATGTGCAGCCAGGCGAGCCTGGCGGTAATTAAAACGTGACAGCACCTGTCACAAAGAACGCTTGGCAGAGGGCCGCCCGGAGCCGCACGGCCGGGAGCAGGCGCCCGGGTCTGCACTGGCACCGGCGAGGCCGGAGAGGGCCGGCTCTCGCCTGCACGTGACTCCCGGTTGCCGAACAGGACACTTTTGAAAGAGCGGAAGTGTGTGCGGGCTTTGGGGACGATTGAGCACGTGCAGGAGGAAGCAGGGGCGGGGGCACCTTGTCCAGCTGGCACCCTCTCAGGCCGGCCTGGCTGCCTGGGCCCGGGGAGCCCTCGGCAGGGCTGGATCGAGTATCAGCCACAGAGACAAGCCGCAGTGCTGGCTTTAGCCCCTGTCACAGAGCAGGCCCAGCAGGTAGCGCTGCCCAAGGCCGCCCCAGTCCGAGCGAGAGGGCGTCTGCACACGCGGGAGGCCGCTCGGCGACAGAAGGCTGCGTGCGCGGCCTCTGGAATCTTCAGCGTGTCTAGGAGGTGAGTGGGGAGGGTGACTTTGTCCTCACTTTGTGGACGAGGAAACACGTCCTACAGCATAAGAGAAGCCGTGTCCCGCAGCCCCCGGTGGTGGCTCAGCCACTCTGGCCACTCCCTGCTACCTGAGCACCGAGCCCCGTGGCTGTGGAGCGGGGGTGTTAGCGTTTGTCTCTCGGTGACCGGGCTCTGCGTCTGTGAAGGCATGAGGGACGGGGGCTGAGACTGAGGTTCCCTTGTGTGGTGCCCAGTGTTCTTCCTGTGGCCGGGACCCTTCCGTCCTCGGTTCGGTCCAGGAGGAGGCCTGGGGAGGCCTGCACCTGGAGTAGAACCAAGTGACCCAGGGGTTTCCGAGAGCCCGCATTCGTCTCTCTCTCGGTGACCGGGCTCTGCGTCTGTGAAGGCATGAGGGACGGGGGCTGAGACTGAGGTTCCCTTGTGTGGTGCCCAGTGTTCTTCCTGTGGCCGGGACCCTTCCGTCCTCGGTTCGGTCCAGGAGGAGGCCTGGGGAGGCCTGCACCTGGAGTAGAACCAAGTGACCCAGGGGTTTCCGAGAGCCCGCGATGGCGCACGCCCCGCCTGGAAGGTGCCGTCCCCCTGCAGACCCTTCTGGGAAATAGGGCTGAGGGCTCAGGCAGACTCCTCCCCCACCTGGGTGTGCCAAGTTCACAGCCGCTGAACACGCGGCCGCACTCTGGGCTCCGAAGATAAAATCGCGAGCCAGCGTTTTGTGCCTTTGCTATTTCGAAGTCAGCACATGCCTTAAAGGCTTATCCCGCTCAAGAGTGGGGAGCAGGGTCCCCGAAATAGTTACTGACCTGGAGGCGGCTGTCCACAAAACCACAACAGCCGCCTCCAGGTCACGGAAGTCACGTGGCTCGGGGAGGCGTGGGGGTCACGGGTTTTCCCCCACGAGACCCCTCACCTGGCTGAGCAAGAGGCGCCGACCCGCCTTCCACCTCCTCCCTGAGAAAAGGCCGTCGTCAGCAGCCCCTCGCCCCTGCTCCCCACCCGTCCCAGCCCGCCCCACCCTTCCCAGCAGCAGACCCCATTTACGCCCCAGGCGGGATGCGTGGAGGGGTCTCAGAGAGTCTAGGAACCAGCCCCCTCTACAAACAGACAGGCAGATACCGAATCCCATGGGAGCTGCGGGCCGGGCAGATCTGAATTTTAACTCCCACTCAGTCACCCTCATGCCTGTGCACTGTGAGCCAGCTTCCAGCAGGTCCCAAACGAGGGAGCGTGGATTCCAGGCGATTGTTAAAACTATTTCCTTTAAAAATGGCAAAGCCGTCAAGAATTCCTCGGCTTCTCTCCTCTGTGATGGCGTGACTTCCCTGTGACAGTTCAGAAGCATCGTGGACTCGGCGGGCGTGTCTACGCATGGTGTCGGGTGGCCCAGCACTGTCCCGCGTGAATGCATCTTGCATTTGACTTTGCTCTCCAAGGGTCCCGGGCAGACCGACGTCAACAGCAGCGCTCCCCACGGACACCGGCCTCCGGGACAAACCGCACACGGGCCCCGGGCCAGCCCGCCTCAACCCCGGGCCTCTAAGCAGGGCCTCCCCTTGGCCTTGGCCACACCCGGGCAGCATGAGACGCACCCGCGATGCCCCGCAGCTGCTAGTGACTGCCTGACATGTCCCCAAGCAGAGTCGTACGTCACTTTGTGGTCGCGGGGAACGCCTGGTCTACAGGGCTTCGGGGGGCAGGCGGCGGGGGGGCTGTATTCCACTGCACATGAGCACCGATGCCGTAAAACGCCGAGTCCTTAGAACACACCGAACGGGCATTAAGTGACGGGGTCCAGCCCCGCTTCGCAGGAGAGGCCCCAGCTCCAGCAGGCGGGGCGCTGCCGAAGCTGTGACCGGCTGGCGCTGCCGGCACAGAGCTTCTGGTCACGGTGACACTGTACGGAGCGGCTCGTTTTTATAAATGGTGAAGCTCTAAGCAAGGTTCGCTTTTTTTAAAAAAAAAAATCAAAAGCTTATCTCCTAAAAGAACTATTTTATGTTTTATTGTAAAATACATGATGCAAACTCTGTGGCGAGCTTCTTTTCTAACTTCCGGGTCCGAGGGACAAGTGACATCTGTAGGATGGCACGCTCACGCCTCAGGCCTCACGTACACGGATATGAAACGGTGATTTGTTCTTAACTTCCGAATGGGGCGGACGCACATTTCTTTAAAAAATGAGAAACCAAAATTGGGTTACTATCCAAAATACATGAAGATCTCACACAGCTCAATAGTAAAAGAGAAAATCCAATTTCAAAATGGGCAAAAGACCTGAATAGACATTGTCCCAAAGAAGACATACTAACGGTCAACGGATGCATGAAAAGATGCTCATCATCACCAGGCCTCTGGGACGTGTGGTCAGAACGACGGTGAGACACCACCTCGCGCCTGTCGGAGTGACCGTCATCAGTGACGGGGAAGTGTTGGCGAGAATGTAAGTCAGTGCAGCCGCTGTGGAAAACAGCGCGCAGGGGCCTCAAACGGTTACACACAGAGCTGCCGTGTGACCCAGCGGTCCCACTGCAGCGTTATTCACGGTAGCCAAGGCATGGCGACCTAAGTGTCCGGGGATGAATGAATGGGTAAAGAAAATGTGGCATTTGCATACAATGGAATATTATTCAGCCACAAAAAAAAAAAAAAAAAAACCTGCCATTCGTGACAGCATGAATGGGCCTTGAAGGCGTCACGCTAAGCCGGATAAGTCAGACAAAGACAGATACTGTCTGATATCACTTACATGTGGAATCTTAAAATACGTATAGCAAAAGAGGTGAGATTGTGGTTGTCGGAGGTGGCGGGGGGTGGCTTGTGGGAAGCAGGTGCTCATCAGGTGTAGACTTCTGACTTGAAGATAAATGAGTACTGGGGATGTGAGGTACAAGATGCTAGAAAAAATCCAGGTGAGATGCCTTGGAGGGGGAAGTTCACCTAAATCCCCAGGTTCAGAATAAAGCTTGGCTTCTCGGGACTCGTTTCCACCTGCGTGCTCGGCTTTTAATCA
This sequence comes from Pteropus alecto, assembly GCF_000325575.1. Classification (NCBI taxonomy): domain Eukaryota; kingdom Metazoa; phylum Chordata; class Mammalia; order Chiroptera; family Pteropodidae; genus Pteropus; species Pteropus alecto. The sequence continues at coordinate 30,798,072 of NW_006436282.1, forward strand.
GATTATCTCCCCAATAAGAAGAAAAAGATGCTGGTAAAATTATTGATATTATCGGTAATCAAACAATTGCTTACGCTGTGTTGTTTGAAACAGACAAATTAAAAAAAAAAAAAAAAAAGCTGTGAGGGACAGCCGTCTGTAGCCAGGGCTACTTCCTGGGCCTCCGTAGCTGGACTCCACGGCACCCTGTCCAGGCAGGAATCGTTTGTCACCATCCTACCTTAGGTTCTCCCCACATTCCACGTAGACCTCGACTTTGGGCCAGAAGCCTCTCCCACCCCGACGTGCACGCATTACGTTGATGCCAGATTGGATTTCGTCACATCCGCCTTTCCCTCCCGCGGACCTCTGGGCCCCCTGACGTCCATGCAGGGGCTCCAGGCCTCCACGTGGATGCCCCCTCCTTGATCCTCTTTCTCCTCGCCTGCAAAGACCTTCCCAAACCTTGGATGCACCACGCACATAACGAGAAGCTTTCATCCGGCTGAAGGATTCGTTCTCCTGTGAAAATACCCCCGTGAGAGTCATTTACACATGAGTAAGAGTTAGTTGCCCCGACCTATTTTTTTCTTTAATAATTTTTTAAAATTATAGTCGGCAGATGATATTACATTAGTGTCAGGTGTACCATAGCGATTAGATACTTATCTAACTTACAGAGTGATCACCCTGGTAAATTTAGTGCCCATCTGACACCATCCATAGTTATAACGATATTATTGACTATATTATCTATGCTATACTTTCATTCCCATGACTATTTTATAACTACCGATTTGTACTTCTTAATCTCTTCTCTTATCGCCCGCCTCCCCAGTTCCCTTCCCAGCTGGCCATCAGCAAATGTTCTCTGTATCTGAGATTGTTTTTTTATGTTGTTCTTCAGACTCCACGTATAAGCGAGATCGTGTGGCATGTGCCTTTCTCTGTCTGCCGTACTCCACACAACACAACATTCTCTGGGTCCATCCGCATTGTTGCAGGGGGCAAGACTCCATTCTTTTTTGATGGCTGAGTGATACTCCATTGTGTATACGCACCACCTCTTCTTTATCCACCCATCCGCTAATGAACACCCAGGGGACCTCTATATCTCGACTATTGTAAATGATGCTGCACTGAACATATAGATTCTCATGTCCCTTCACAGTAGTATTTTGGGGTTTTTTGAATCAATTCCCAGAAGTGGGATTACAGGGCCTTCTTCATCTCTTGTTACACCTTTGTTTTAAAGTCTATTTTGTCTCGCATAAGCACTAATGCTCCAGCATTTGCTCGTTTCCGTTTTCATGAAACATCTATTTCCATTCCTTCGCCTTCAGTCTCTGTGTGTCTTTCGATCTGCAGTGAGTCTCTTGTCGGCAGCGTACGTAAGGGTCTTGTTTTCTTATCCATTCAGCCACTCTATCTTTCGATCGAAGCATTGACTCCATTTACATTTAAAGTAACTGTTGATAGATATGTAGTTACTGCCATTTCATTATTCAAATTTTTTATCTTTTTTTTCTTCTTCTTAAAGAAGTCCCTCTACCATTTCCCGTAATACTGGCTTGGTGGCAATGGAATCCTTTAGCTTTTTCTTGTCTGGGAAGCTCTTTATCTGTCCTTCGATTCTAAATGATACCTTTTTGGGGGGTAGAGTAACCTTGGTTGTAGGTCCTGCTTTTCATCAACTCGAATGTTTCATGTCAATCCCTCTGGCCAGCAAAGTTTCTGTTGAGAAATCAGCTGACAGTCTTATGAGCATCCTCCTTGTAGGGAACTAGACGCTTTTCTCTTGCTGCTTTTAAGATTCTCTCTTTGTCTTTAAACTTTGGCATTTTAATGATGATGTGTCTTGGCGTGGGCCTTTTGGGGTTCATCTTGTTTGGGACTCTCTGTGCTTCCTGGGCTTGTATGTCTTTTTCCTTCACCAGGTTAGGGAAGTTTTCTGTCATTATTTCTTCTATTAGGTTTTCGGTTCCTTGCTCTCTCTCTTCTCCTTCTGCTACCCCTATGATGTGAATGTTGGTTCGCTTGATGTTGTCCCAGAGGCCCCTTAAACTCTCCTCATTTCCGGGGGGATTCTTTTTTCTTGCTGCTGTTCTGAATGGCTGTTTATATCCTAAATCGCTGATTCAAACCTCTGTTTTGTCTAAGCTACTGTTGATTCCTCCTAACATATTCTTCATTTCAGTTATTACATTCTTCATTTCTGACGTGTTCTTTTATATAAAGTTTTCTATCTCCATTTTTATGAGTTCGATCTCTTTAAATTCTTGTTGAGTTCATCTACTGTTCCCCTAAGTTCATTGAGCATCTTTATCATCAATGTTTTGAACTCTGCATCTGGTAGATTGCTCGTCTCCATTTTGTTGAGTTCTTTTTTCTGGAGCTTTGTTCTGTTTTTTCATGTAGGACATGTTTCTTTGTCTCCACATTTTTGAGCGCCCCCTGTGTTTGTTTCTATGTATTAGGTAGGGCTACTATGTCTCCCGGTCTTAGTAGAGTGGCCTTATGTAGTAGGTGAACTGTGGGTCCAGTGGCACAGTCGTCCCTAGTCATCTGAGCCAGGTGCTCCAGGTGTCTTCCTTGTGTGGGTTGAATGTGCCCTCCTGTTGTAGTTGAGCGTTGGTTGCTGTTCGCACATCAGTGTGGGAGACTGACCCTCAGGTTGATTGGTTGTGAGGACTGGCCATGACCAGCAGAGGAGCTGCTGGCAGGGGCTGAGCCTGCAGGGCAGGATTGGCTTTAGCAGGATGCTGGTGCCTGCCCCATCCACCCTTTGGGTGTGCCATCCTCGGATGTGGTCCCAGGTGTGGCTCCAGCTCAGGCTGAAGCCAATCAATGAGCATGCAGGCCGGTGTCTCCTGGGGCGGGGCTCTGCCACAGGCCAACTTTAACCGCAGCCAGTGTCATGTGCAGGGTCACCTGGCATGAGCCACCAAGCAATCCGAAGATGGCCACAACCCACACTAGGCTTGGATGTGCCTCGACAGGCAAAGCCGCAAAGCGAGGCTGGCTGCCATTAGTGCTGGGCCTGAGGCTGCTCAGCAAGAGGTATGGGGCACCCTGAGGCCAGATGCTGCTATTTGGAGTTTGTGAACCTTTGAGAGATTTTAGGAAAGCCCGCGGCATGAGCCGAGACAGGCCGCTTGTGAGGAAAAGCCACCGGAAGTGCTTGGCTGGGCCCGGAGTGGCGAGGGGCGGGCTCTCGGGCAGAGCGAGCGGCGTGGGCCGGGCCGACACCTGCG